>NC_088394.1:10682500-11035000 GCF_037993035.2 Macaca fascicularis
AGGTTTCCAAGATATATTGTTGAGTAGAAAAAAAAGGTAAGTTGTAGGAAACAAAGTTTGATGTGACTTATCTTACAAAGGAGATGAGAGAAAGAGAGGAGAGCAAAATAAAAATCCCATAAGTAAACACACAACATCGTGCATTTTCAGTGCATATTTCCAACAGTGAGTATGTAAGTGAGCAAACAATGACAACAGCAAAACTCTCATCCCTCTTTGGGAGACAACAAGCCCTTTCTTACGGGTGCAAGGTGTGCATTGGGATCTCTGGCCTCTCCATCTGCCCGTAGCAGCTGGCCTTGGCCTCAGGGATGTAGGAGAACTTCTCCAGCATAGAAGATGCAGCAGTGGTTAGGATGCCAATGCCGTCCCTCACTCTCGCCTCCAGGGTGTAGTCCCAGTCATCGTAGGAGACGGAAATGAGTCCCGATGGAAACTCTTTGGGGATGAGCTCCGTGTTCCCAGAGACCAAGCTAGGGACAATCCAGAAGAAATCATACCCGGTGAGGCCAAGGGAACGCGCCTCACTCAGAATGAGGACAGCCTCGTCTTTGGAACAGTAGAGCAAGATGACAGAAGAGTGGATCTTCTTCAACTGGACTTGTGTCTTTGCATCCTCAAAGGAAGTGTCCAGTGTGATCACATTCTGCATGTCCCAGCCCACAAAGCTGTTGTCCACCGTGGTCTTGACGAAGCTGATGAAGTCCCTGTAGCCAGGGAAGATGGTGGTCACCAGGGAGAAGACATGCCAGTCATAATCCTGCATGATCTTCAGCATGACCGTGGCTTGCTGCTGGATGGATGCTCCAAACTGGAAGAAGGTAGACGTCGGATCCTGCCAGTGAAAAGAAAGTAAAACAAAGGATGAGGCAGGAGGTGGTTTATACAGAAGCACGAAACTGCATCCTAGAAGTAAGGAAAGTAAATCACACATCAATCATTTGCAGATATTCCTGAGCATCTACTATATGCCAGACTCCAGAACAGATCCTGCAAATACACAGAAGAAAGAAGCCGCTGTACTCAGGAGCTTATGATCAGGTCCTGGTAGGATGTCTGTTATTATTGCTTGTTTATCATCTATTCTTCTCATTTTCCTCTAGTTCATCCTGCCCCCTCCTCCTTTGAGTCTATATGGTTCTAACAGAACAAACTCTATCTGACCCCCACCCCAGCTCATGACTGGAAAAATCAAGCCATGGATACAAAACAGCATCAACAAAGACAGACAGTTTTCTAACGATATATTTGGAGCCCCTAGAGTCTGCCAAGTCTGAAGTCATTTCTCCTGGACCCCTTGGTTACAGAAACCAGTACGTTTCTATGTTCATGTAAGCAGTTTGAGTAGGGTTTCTGTCACTTGAACGTACAGCTCCCACGTAATAGAGTATCATAAATACCATGTGGACATCTACCTTTTCAATCAACAAACATTTATCGAACACCTTATTAAGCGTTCTTAATAAGAATTAAGTGGAAGACAACTTCCATGAACTAAGGGCTAAAAGATGCATATGAAGTGCTGAAGGAACATCCAGGTGAGGAAGAGGAGAAGTGCATGGATGTTACAGTCAGAGGTATCCCAAGGATGCACTATAACTATTTCAGAAGCTGTAGATGAATACATCATGGCGCCCAAAGGAGGGGTACGATATGATGTTGAAGAGCTTGGCAGAAACCCCAGTACATAGGGCCTGAGGAGCTATGTCCGGAGAGTTAGACTCTATTCAGAGGATAAGGGAGAGTCGCTGAATGTTCTCACCCTAGAAAGTGGCATGGTAACTTATGTTGTGTTAAAGGGCCTCTATTAGCCCTAACATCTCCACCAATCTACGATCATGAGAACAAATTTCCATTTAGAAAAGGCAGGTGATGCATACAGTGCTACAATATACAAGCTGCCTTCATACCCTCTAACTCGTCAAATCCCCACAGTGATCCTACAAAGCTGGTATTGTTGGCAGGGAAAATGAGGCTCAAAACGGTCACACGGCAAGTAGGCATCCGTACCTCAGTGCCATGACTCTACGTCCTGCCCCCTTTCTGACACTCAACCACAGCCTTCCTGGGATCACTGAAGATCTGTATGGAACAGATGCTTAAATCACATTGTTGACTTGTGGACATGGTGCCAAAATGCCAACTAAACAGAACAGAAAGTATGCCTCTGTGTTGGAGCAAAACAGGATTTGACAAGTGCTGAGATGTATTTCCTTCAGGTAACTGAAAAAATTATCAAAGGGTCCTCATCATATTACAGTCATGTTTTTATTTTGCATTCTGTATTTACCATGTGTATTGAACACAACCTCAACAGGGTAACTTATGGGGATTCCACTGCAAGAGTGTGTATGTGTGTGTGTGTGTGTGTATGTGTGTGTGAAGGGTGGATGTTCCATTCACATTTTTCAGAACAATACTTTTGTAGCTGTGCATGTCAATTCTTTCAACAAGCTTACATCGCTTTCCCTGTGGGTGCTCACTAAAAGTTTTATCAGAACGGGCCAAAAGCTATAGTTCTTCAAAATACTGCTCTTTTCTGAAATGCATGGGTTTGGGGGATAATTTGAGTGAAGCGTGGCCTGAAGGCAGAGAAAAGAAACAAGAATAAATGTCTTCTGGGCCCCTTCCAACATTACAGTTCTATGAATTTTACCTAATTAAATCAATTAAAGTGGGTAATAGATTTAAAGACTTTGGATAATTATTGTTTTCCCTACAGTAGCTTTTACAGAAATCTAATATTCTTGAATTGATTAACCATTTTAAATCACATCTCAACAAGACTGTGAGCTCCTCAAGGGCAGAGATTTTTGTCGTTTTCATCTTTATGTCCCCAGAACCTGGCAGAAATCTTGGCACAACCATAAATGGATGACAAGGGAATGAATATGTGAATGAAGCCTAAGAGGAATGTCCTTGGTTAAGACCAGAAATGGAAAGAAGGAGAATTCAGTAACTGAGATTGTATTTTGTGTGGATTCTGAATATTGTGACCAAAACAAAATGAAACTTTCAACATCATCACCTACACCTTCCTACCCTGAGGAATTACCCAAGCATCCAATACCCACCTATATCTCAATGTGTCATTTGTTGATAAAGAGGAGAATAAAGAAGACCTATAAACCTCAGCAGTTGTCCAAAGAACTTCATTAAATGTCAAAATAGGGCAACAACATAAAGAAACCACCAAGAGAAGGCAACACAGAAGTAGAGTCTAAAGGCAATTATATTCACCAGCCTCACACACTGTGAGACGCCTCTTGGGATGGGGCAAAAATGTTCTAAATTACCAAAGAAATGTGATAACTCCCATGGAAATGATGCCTCAAAGGAAGCCAGTCACCAGAGCTACCTTCTGACTGCAAAAGGCAGTGGATCGGCATCTTGCACTGAGTACACAAGGAACAGAGAAAGCTCTTAACAGGACACACCTTAAAGGCACCACTGGAACCCAATAAAAAGGGTCTATGAGACAATTCCTTGGAAAGATTGGTATTGGTGGAGAGGTGAAGGTCAGACATGCCAGATGGTGATGGAATGTGGGATCCTCCAACACCCTTGCTCTATGTACTCTGAGCTAGACATGACCAGGGTATCCATGCAAAGGTTTGTGCACAGAGTAGAGCTGTAAGCACACGCATCTTATCTGGTTCTCCACATGTAGAGGAGGGCATGGCTGCACTGTGAACTTCCTCAGGAGAAAGACAATTATAGGGACAGCAGTTAATCGGCCCAGAGCCAGCTCGGCACAGGCCATCTGTGAAAGAGTATGTGCAAAAACCCTTGCTTTGTGCTGTACCCACTCCCTGTCATGCCAAATTTCAGCCCAAGCTGAATCTCTCCCATTACTCACTATGCTGATCCCCATTCGCAGCCTCTCCCCAGAATGGAGAATACTAGAACCTCTGGAGTCGGACTACCCAGCTCCAATCCTCATTATGTGGCTTTGGGTAGGGGGGGATAAAACCACTCAGCCTTTCTAAGTCTCAGTTTTCTCACCTATAAAATGGGTGTGGCTATGGTGATAATGACCATAGTAAAACATGCTAGAAATACTTAGTCTATGAGAGTCACATTGCTCCTTACTTTCTAGGTACTATCTCATTTAATGCCACCCCCAACCACCTTACTAAGTTGGCACTAGTAGTATGCCCATTTTACAAATGAAAAAAGACCCAGAAATAGGCTGATTTTTCAGGTAGAAAATCATACAGGTAGAAATCAGGTTTGCCTGCCCTCAGGGTCTCCAGCTTTTTATCTCTGCACTCTGCTGTTGCCAATAATGGTGCTTTCTCATTGAGTTGTAGGGATTAAATGATTCCCTTGTAGCAAAGCACCCAGTGTAGTGCCCATCACGTATGAAGTACTCAGCAAATATTTCACATCAGGAGATTATGCTATCTTTTCCAAGAGGTAATCCACACTCTGGACTTGGAGCATCTCAACAACTCAACCTGTTCAGAGCTGCCTCATTGAAACTCTTAAAGCATCCCTTTAACCATGCCACTGCCCTACTCTGTAGTCACCAATAGCTCCCAGAGGCCTGCCACATTAAGTTTAGACTCCCTAGCCTACCCGTCTATGTGTATCAGCTTTATAGTTGAAATATCATGAGCTCTAGGGTCTATTGAACCTGAGTTCAAGTCCTGCTTTTGAGGGACTGTGGCTAACCTAGCCAGCCCTATGGCTTTGGGAAGGTGCTTAATCTTTCTGGGTCTGAGTCTCTTTCCCTATAAGACAGGAATAATGACCCCTCCATCGCTTGGGGCTGCTGTGAGAATGGGATGAAATGGTAGAAGTGGGACACTCATCTGTCCATGCCTGACTTTGACAGTTTGGGTACTTGTCTCCACATCCTTGGTCCTACAGATCACACAGACATCGTCAGAAACCTAAGAGGGTCCTCATCCTATTTCAGGAACTGGTCTCTCCAGGTCCACTGACATGCTAGTTTCAAATCCCCACCACCCCATGCAAACCAGCTCATTTATTCTGAGCCCAAGGAGCCTGCATAATGCAAAGAAAAAACTGCCTTTCCGTACAGCAATGAATCCATGCCTTGGAGACAAACCATCCCTAATGTCCTTCCTGGGCATCATGCAGTTACCCTGTACCACTCTCATTTCTATTGGCATCTTAAACTTCAACCCAAAAACCACCGTGGACCAAAAGCATCATCTACCCCTTGGAGGGACAGAAGCAAGGGCCTATTTGCAAAATATAATAGCATAGCAAAACAATGAAGAGGTTCACATTTAGCTTTGGGATTTTCTAAGGTGATTTTATGGACTGGTAGGACATGATGGGGAATCTGGCCACACTCCCAGGGCCTGGCGTCCAATACGCCAAATCGCCTGAAGCCCCTGAACATCCTTTCCACTCCCTGCCTTGATGGTAGAGGCCACCTCTCCTGCACTTACCTCCTCCTGCCACGGCTCAGCCTGTACTTTTCGGATTCTACATATCAGCCTCTGACCACCTCTGGCACTCGGCTTCCTTAGAATGTGCAGCCGGGGGAGAGGAACAGATTTCATACACCCACTTTGATTTTGAAGCAAAAGCACTTCTCTCCCCATGCTCACTGCTCTGCGGAAGACAGAACAAACTGTTTTAAACACAGAGCGAGGGAGGCAGAAGGGTGTGGGATTCTGGGTGTCTGCTCTAAACTCTGTGTTTTAGTCCCATCATAACTGAGGTCTCATTCAATCAGGTCTGGAGCATTCAATCCTGCTCCAGAATGTTCCAGAGCTTGCTGGGTCCCCAGGGTGACACCTGACTCCATGGGTACCAAGCCCTGCTGTTTCCTAGAGCCTAACAGCAACTTACATTCCATTTACCCATTCATAAAGGTTACAAAGCCCACCCACACCCAGTATCTCTTTGATCCCAACTAATCAAGAAATAAGGCAAGTGGCATAACCCTCATGGATGGCGTTTCTCCTAAAGACACAGGATGAGAGGTTAAGTGACTTCCCTGAGATCCACATGGCCCCATGGTGATGGCAGTCATCATGAGATGCATCCAGTTTTCCCTTGCTCACATCAGTGGCTCTCATTCCTGGCTGCACATCTGAATCCCTTGGAGAGTTATCAAAGAATAACCTATGCATTGTGCCCCATGCCAGTCTGATTGAAACTCTGTGGCCTGAGTATCTGAACTTTAAAGCTGATTTATTAGTTTTTCCTCTGTCTTTTCTCAACAGCAGTATGGCTGAGAAGTAGGTATTCAAGTTAGAATCTTTAAAGCCTAGTATAATGTCTGACACATAGTAGGGGCCTGATAAGTACTTGGGGAAGGATAAGAGGGGCAGGAGGCTTACCCCCAAGTAGCATGAAAGAATTAATTGGTCAGTATTGTCAACCCCACACCCATTTCCACAACTTATTTTCCTGTTGTCTGCTAAAATAATGCAGGTAACCCAGCAACAGTCCAGAGAGACTCCTGGGGAATTTGCATTCTCCTGTTGAGGATTGCCCTCGTGAGCCCTGGTAAGCCCTGATGAGCTTTCTTTTACTCTCATAGTGTATCAGTTGAGCATTTCAACATATTTTATTTCAATTTCCAGGGGTGAGAGGAAAATTAAAAGCATCAAATAAGCCTTCTAAGCCTGAGGATTGAGATGGATAGCATTCTCAAGTGCACATAACCTGAATCGGTCCCACTGGAAAATAACTACTCCATGACTACCCACCTCCCTCCTCTGTCATCATCATCCTCCATCATCATCACATCCATCCTCCTTCTCACCATCATCATCACGACCATCATCATAGCCAATATCTCTCTTGGGCATACCCAATATGTAGCTCTATATAGCATACAGTGAGATGTCTTATTATTATGCCTGCATTAAAGATTTTAATCTGGATCATATGTGGTTGCCTAGTTGCAGAGAGGTGTGAATCTTGCATGTCCTTCAGACTGAGAATTCTTGAGGGTAGGGCACCATGCCCTCCTGAGTCCCACTCAGCACCTTGCAGACCACTGGGCCACTTTTTTGGGAAGGAAACTGGCACAAGCATCCCCCTAGAGTGCAAGACTGCCCGTGGGCAGGAAAGGATCCCATGCTCTATGTACTTAAAGAGACTTGCTAGACCTACCACTCTAGAGACACTCATCTGTGGATTGTCTTTCATTCATTCAACAAATTTAACAAACTCCAGCTCTGTGCCAGGTTTTTTTCCAGGAAAGTGAACCTAGGGAAGGAGGTTACCAAAGTGAAGGCCCCCCATTCCATGAATTTTACATTCTTAGGGGAGGAGACAAACAAAGAAGGACAACAATAAATAGAACAATTGCTAGGTATGGTGGCTCATGCCTGTAATCCCAGTATTTTGGGAGACCAAGGAAGGAGGATTGCTTGAGGCCGGGAGTTCAAAACCAGTCTGGCCAACCCCAGAGTAAGACTCATCTCAAATTTTAAAAATTTGAATTAAAAAAACAAATAGAATAATTTCAAGGAAATCAGATGATGTCACAGTTCAGGAGTGGGGTTGAGAGAGGAGCCCCACTCTAGGTCATCTGATCTGCTACATTGGAGCTGATCAAAAGTATATGAAGAAGGATTCATCCAGGCAAAGATTAGGGGTGAGATGAGAGTAGGGAGAGTCATTCCAGCAGAAGATGACACATATGCCAAGGTAAGTGAGGGCTCATCAAGTTCAGGGAACAGAAGGAAAGTCAGAACAGCTGAAGTTTAAGGAGCAAGAGAGAGAGGGGTGAGAAATGAGTTAGAATGGGAAGCAGAGGCCACATCACACAATGAGCGCCCTGTAGCTCAGGATAAGGCATCGGTATCTAATTCCTAGGTCAACTGTATTACAAACAACTCCTCTGCTAAAGGCATCTGTATCTAATTCCTAGGTCAACTGTATTGCAAACTCTTCCTCTGCTAAATGTGCCACCAGTGTCTTCCAACAGGGAACCTGGGAGAAACCTGGAATTTGGGGGATTTTGTGTAAGATAACTCTGTTCTTCCCTTTGGAATTCCGATCTGTGCCAATAGGTAAGCCTACATTGATTTACGTAGAGGGGCTGTCATACATAGAGGGGTTGCTGCTGAACTGAAGTGAAGGAAGCAGCTTTGTTTCTGGAATAAAAAGGAGTGTTTCAGGCTTTCCCATAACACTTGCTGGGTTATGACTTGAAAGATGCAGCCAGCATCTTTCGTTTGCTATATCATTTAGTCAACTGGTACTCTAACTTCAAATATTGTGGCTAGAACTTCCATGTTTTCCTGGGAATTTCAGATCTTGTCCCAGCTTACCACCCAAAGCCAAGTTTCCCACTATCAAGTCTGCAATGCCAGAGGAAAGAACATATAAATGCATGGAGAAATGTATTTCTTGATTCTTGTTGCAGCTAATTTAGGACAGCACAACATACTGTACATCAATTAGGACCACACAATGATCATTGCTCTTGAACTCAGTCCTGCTTTCTAGATCATTAGCAGGGCTGGCCAAAAGGAGGCCCCGCTGAGATTTAGACCCTTATGGTTATGCAAGGGCACAGCAAAGGCCCAACCTGGCTTCACTGGTGCTCTGTCAACCTGCAGGTGAGCATCTGACTCCAGGCTTCCAAACAGGGTCATTAGCAATTATAGATTGTCTAGGGCTAGGTCCAGCTATTCTCACACAGAAAGCAAGCCTGGTTCCCACCAAAGCCAGAGGGAAATTCTACTGAACCAGAGGCCCCGGGGTTAGGTGTCTGAGGAGCTGATAAACTTAAGCACAAGGAAACATCTTTATTTTGCAAGTCCCAACTGTGACTGGCCCACTGGCCTTCTCTGTGCCCCTGAAGCTATTTTCTTCAGATTCCTTTTTTTCTCATGAAGCATGGGCCTCCCTGAGCCACGTGGTAGACATTTTTTATTCTGACCACTGAGCATCTCTTCTTCCTTTACTGGTAATAGTGAATTTCCCCTGAGAACTGTCATTTTCCTCTCTCTCAGTCAAGCCAATTGGCCCATAGTGCCAGTAATTAATTCGGGGGTAGAAACAGGTCCTAACCTGATCTAATCAGAGTGACTTCCTGGATTTATGAAGAAAGGGACTAGGAAAAGACAGGTACTTTTACTGTTAGACTTGAGCTTAGATGGATGTTCAGCCAGAATTTCTGGCAGCTACCCAACCACTATGTACCATCCTAATAAGAAAGCTATCAGACCCACAGTTTAAGCTGTAAGATGGAGAGTTACCAAGTTCTGATGTCCATGTTGAACACCTTGTTCAAGCTACACCTGAAGACAAATTACCTTGTTGTCAATTGCATGTCCCAATTAATTATCTCATTTTGCTTAAGCCAATTTGATTAGCTTTTCTATCACTTACAATCAAAGATTACTGATGCCACTTTGGCTAGGAAAAAAAATAATGTAACATGTTTAACTCATGCTCCTGAACTTGGATCAGAATAATTCAGACTACAGGGTAGTGCATCTCTCTTCATCATCTTTCCCTTTTCTTACCATTCTTCTCTTTTTCTTCACCATTCTTCTCTTTTTCCTGGGACACCCATCTCTCTTCACAAATCTCACTTTTCCCTGCATGAGCTCTTCATCTTTCCTCATTGTTTTTTGTTTTTCTCTAATATGTGCTGAGATTGGTTTCTTTTCAAAGACTCTGACAGCCACAACTGCCAAGACCCAGACTTAAGACATGACAAGTTGCCACCAATAATAATCGCTTGTCATTAAGCTGTTCCAGCAAAGAGAAAAAGCAAACCAGTCCTGTTCATTAAGTTTTCGTCTCCGGCTGTCATACATAGAGGTGTTGCTGCTGAACTGAAGGAAGCAGCTTTACTTCTGGAATAAAAAGGAGTGTCTCGGGCTTTCCCATAACACTTGCTAGGGGCAGGCCCTGGTGGTAAACATTATAGTCGAAATGTCCGTTTCGAAAATATCCCACTGTTCTCGAAGAAGTGTCTACAAACAGCTCTGAATGCTCAAGTTTCAGAAGAAATTGCTTCTTCTCCCTTTGGGAGTCTGTATGTTCCTGTTATTAAAGGCACAGACACTGGTGCCAAATAGAGGGTTCAAATCTCAGCTCTTTATCTTACTGGTGTCTGGGCCTTGGACAAAATCCTTACTCGCTCTGAGGCTCCATTTTCTCATTGTTTTTAAATGGAGGGAATTTTATTCCCTACTTTAAAGAGGTTATTGTGAATGGGATAATGCATGTATTACTCTGAGCACATACCGAGAGCTCCATTAATGAGAGCTGTGATTATGGTGGCTGTTGTAATCAAGAAAGAATCAACCACAATAACAGCAACAAAACCCAAAACACTACAACCCACCAGCACAGCACCAATGCAAATACAATCAGTTTCCCTGTGGAAATCCTAAATCCACGTCTCCTAAATGCCACAACTGCAGCACCATGGCAAAGGAACTCTTATTGCGTGTCAAGCGCTGAGGTGAAAGCAGGTTGACAACCCATCCCAACTTTAAACCTGAATGTTCTGCTTTTCAGGAACCCTTTCAGTCCTGGGCAAATCAGGACAATCAGTCGATCACACAGAGATCTTCAAGTGCATTTATTTAATCTTCACACTAATGTTTCAGGGAAGGTATTTCTATTCCCATTCTACAGTTAAGGAAGTTGAGGCTTAGAAATAGGCACTTCTGAAACTCTAATGAACGTAAGAATCACCTTGGATCTTGTTAAAACACAGTGGGTGGGGGCTGGGGCATTGCAAGCAAGCTCCCAGGTGGCATCGGTTGTCGCTAGTCCATGGACCAAGCTTTCAGCAGCAAAGTTGTAGAGGTCAAGTCACGTGTCATGTCCAACATCATGCAGCAAGCATCCCTCAGAGTGACGGTTCTGACCCAGGGGTCTTGGTGCCAGGTGACCTCTGTCCATCCCAGGGAGGACTAGGCAATGACATAAGATAGTGTCTGATGTCTGACATTCTCACCACTGTGTGTTTCCTTCAAGCATGTCACAGGTATGTCACCCCTGTCAGTCCCCATCATGTTATCCAGCAAAGCACTTTCAGCTTTGAGTCAGAATGCACTGCGTGGGAGTGAAGGAAGAGGGGCCACCCTGGGGTGAACCGCCTCACTCCTGGGAGAGAACTGAAGCCACCCAGGAATGAGGAGAGTAGAGAGAAAGAGAAGGAAGCACCAGTCCTACGATGCCCATGGCCATCTGTCAAGCAAAGAAAATGACCCCAGGGTGTTCCCTGTGTAGGGAAGCCTGCACGCCAGCGCTGCAGCTCACAAATGTATGCAAGTGGCTGGGACTTCCTGAGCCTCCATTTTTTCATCTATAAAATGGACCTGGCAGTTTTCTAATTACCTGGAGGGGAGCTGGGGCATCCATAACAGAGTGATGAGCAAAAGTTCCATAAACTGAAAGGTAGGGGACTAATGTGGGAGCTCACTGGGGAAATAGGAAACGGCTGCTGCCTCCTCTCTCCCCACCACCCCCACGGTGCTCCCAGAACACATTGTCCAGGTCTTTATTGTCAATCGTCACCAGGTATTTTAGGTGTCTATTTAAATAGCTGTCTCCATGCAACCAGATTAATGCTAATTCATCTGTACAGTAATAGCACCCAGCCCAGCTCCCACTACATGGGGAGCTCAGAACACATTTCATGAAGGTATAAGTAAGCAGGTGAATGGATTGACAGATGGATGGACGGACAGATTGGATGGATGGACGGATGGATGGATGGATGGATGGATGGATGGATGGATGGGATGGGATGGGAGGATGGACAAATTGGACAAATGGATGGACAGGTGGATGGATGGGTGGGTGGATTAATGGATGAGTGGGTGGATGAATGGATTGATGGGCAGATGGACAGATGAGTGGATAGATGGATAGGGTAGATGGATGGATGACGGAACAGAAAAATGAACAGATGGATGGATGGATGGATGGATGGATGGATGGGTAGATGGATGGACAGATGGATGGAGAGGTGGGTGGGTGAGTGGATGGATGGATGGATGGATGGACAGAAGAACAGATGAATAGATGGATGGATGGATGGATGGATGGATGGATGGATGGATGGATGTGACATGAGTTGTGGGTATAAGAGATTGAAGAAATAAATGAACATCTAGTGAGAAAGGGAGTGGCTGAGTTAGTAGCACAGTGATGGGTTAGAGAGGGCAGGGTATAAGTGAGAGCTGCATAAATGGGGGATGTGAGATGAGGGGGCTCAGAGGTAGAACTGAGTGTCTGAAGTGTGAGGATCCATTGCTACCCAAATTCTCACAATCTGAAGGCAGAAAAGTAATACACAATTCTGAAGTGGGTTGGGCTGGCATTCTTCACTGTCTGAACCCTTGCTACTTGCTCTCTAGGACTCGTGAACCAAACAGATTCAGGCAAAGTGGACTCCCTATCTATCCAAACCCAGGAAAGGAATTGATTCCAAAAAGAGCCCATGTCCTTGCTGCTGTCAGAGCTGACTCAGGGCTCTCGTGAGCACAGGGACAGACTGTTTCGCTCCCCGAATCTCTAGCCCACTCCCAAGCCCCTTTATGTGTTCTTCTCTCCCAGCTACATATCCTCAGCAAAGGCTTTTCTTAGGTACCTTTAGTCTTGCAGGTGATGTGAGGGGGTCCCCCAGGGAGCCCTTGGACCTCATGGCTACTTGAGGCCCTGGCCAAGATAGAAAAAACAAACTACTAAGGGTCTAGGAGGGAGGAGGTCACCACCCATCAACTGGTACCTGGAGACCCACATCTTATTGCTCCTCCTAGGTATCCAAAGCTCCCAGGAAGCTCTGCAACCATCATTTTCACCCCTCTCACTTTGCAGAGCCCTACAACTTGAATAGGCTATAATGACAGCCTTCTCTAACGAGGCTACTAAGCAGGTAGCAAACAGGACAGCTATAATTGTTTTGCAGGAGCAGAGTCCCAGTCAAATCATGGGAGGTGGCTTAGTGCAGAAGACACACAGATTCCGGAATAAGACATATCTAAGTTCAAACCTCAGTTCTTCCACATGCTACCCATGTGGCCTTGAGAAACTGGCTCAACCCCTTTAAGCCTCCATGTCCTAGGCTGTAAAATGGGAAAAACAATTTCCACAAACCTCATAGATCAGATGAGCTCATGTAGAGTAGCTGTTTACTGATTATTTATTGCATTCCAGTCATTTCTTCCATATTATCTCATTTAATCTTTAATGAAACCCCATGAAGGTGTTATTAATATCCAATGTCAAAACTAATCAATTTAAATTTTACTGGATTCCAAAACCCATGCTCTTCACCACTGGCAACATGTGCCTCCTCCTTATCAGTGCTTAACCTGTGAGCTCCCTTTCCTTTACCCAGTCATTCTCCCATATATTCAGATACCACCTGAAAATCAACCCTTCCCCAGTGCAGTGTTTCTTCCATCACCAGCTTCTTCCTCTGGAAGCAATGCATCCACAGCAGAAGAATGCACCCTGAACTAATGCCAGGAGATTAAGCAACCTAATCTACACTGTTTTCCTGGAGCATAATATTCTGCTTGCAAATCACTCCCTCACTGAAGCTAACACAATACAGAGCATCCTATAACTTATGTAACTAAGCATCTTATGGGCATCCGATTTATTCATCTCTCACAGCTTTGGAGATCAGTAGACCAAACACAGAATATCATCCGCCCCTTTAACAGAGCAACACTAAATTCTCAAGGGCACATTTCTGTTTGTGTTTGTGTATGTACGCACAGGGGTGCATGTCAAAAAGCTAATATCTTTTTGTTCTCTCCAGCAAGTACTAAGCCGGGCAGCCTGTGCAAGACCCACCTGCAGCTCAAAAGAAGAGGATGAACTGAATGTGACCAGAGTTCAACCATTACAATTAAACTCTGAGCACAAAAGAAATTAGGAGCATAAACAAGGGGTGGAAAAGGGAGAGATTTTAACAGAAAAAAAAAATGTTGGTTTTTTTTCTCCGAAGTGACACAGAAAAAGAAATTGAATGTCAGCCTCTGAAAAGAATTCCAAATCACTATTTGAAAGGAGAAAAACATAATCGAATGAGGTCCATTTGTGTTCATGCTGAGCCCCAGGTTGTCCTGGCTCCTGTCACACTCAGAGCAGGCTGCAGGCGAGAGCCCGAGTCAGCCCATGTGTTCTTCAACCTCAGGTAAATTTGTCTTCTCCAGTGTTGTTGACCACAGAAGGGATTCCTTCCTCAGGGCTCACAGGACAGGGAAGCCCTGACACTCACTGCCCAGTGACCTCCCCGCCCCCAATGATACCGCTCACCCTTGGGTATTTCATATTTGCTGAAAACTTTGTGGCAACCACGAGAAACAAACAGAAGGCTCTCCTTGTTCCCACTTTGTACCTGAAAAAAGTAAGGCTGGAAGTGGGGAGGGTTCAATGGCCTCCGCGACTCACCCAGAGAAAAAGTCATGGAGCCACAGAGCTCAGCCCACCCTCAGCATGCTCCAGTAGTGAGAGTTGTAGCCAAAGAAAACTCAGGGCACCAAGGGAATGCAGAGGAAGGGGACCCACCCAACCCAGCAAGAGGGTGATAGGGTTCCCAGCAACCCCTGAGCTCCTCGTGATTGGAGGGCAACCTGGCACAGGCTGGAAAGTTCTGGAGAGGGAGTACAGAGAGGACAGTGTGCAAAGACAGTGTACAGAGATATAGAGACTGAAGAACATGGCGCCCACTGGGAATGTCAGCAACTTGGTGCTACAGAAACATATGCAGACAGAAAGAGAAAAGAGCCAGAGAAGTGTGTGGCTAGGGGAAGAGGCAAGGCCCAAGGGTAGGTCCTTGTCTGTCTGGCTCACAATGAGAAACACCTTTGGATCTGGCTCCATAGTATCTGTCACCTTTACATTCCATATAACTCATATGATTCACTTACAATGCATGTTAACATTTTCTGTCTGTTCAATGTTCTATTTGATAGAATATAAGCTCCATGAAATCAGGGATATTCTGTTTGTCTGTTTGTTTGTTCATTGATCCCAAGTACATGTGACAGAGCCTGCCAAAGAGAGGAACTCAATGCTTATATTTATGGGATTGGATTAAAGACATTCAAATAATTATTGAATGAAAGGGAGAAAGTCAGGCAAGCAGAAAGAGAGAGAAAAAGGGAAAAAGGAAGAAAAAGAGGGAGGAAGAAAGAGCATGGAAAGGAGGAAGGATGGAGAGACACAGCAAGGGAGTGAAAAAAGAGATAAGGAGTTAATGCTTTCTGGGGTTGATGAGAAGAACCAATTAGATCATTTTTTAGCAACGGTGTGACATGAGCAGGTTTTTGTCTTCTGGAAGGACCACTTGAGCTTGAGTATGAGGAAGGACTTAGAGGAGGGAATGAATGAAGGCAGGAAAGCAGGCCCAGAGCAATCTCACTGAAGCAACTCCAGAAAAGAGAGAAAGACCTGAACTAGGATTGCTGCAATACAGATACAGAAAAGAGAGGTTCAAGGGATGTTTAGAAGGCACACTCAATTGGTCTTGGCAACTCACGGATCAGATTGGCAGAGGTATTGGGGTATAAAGGAGGATTGCCAGGTAAATGGTGATGTCACTTACAGAAGTGAAGAGCTGGTTAGGGAACCTGCTTTCTTCCTCACAATTGTGGCTCCAGCAGATAGCCTTGTACCTGACATACAGTAGCCACTCTGTAAATGTTGAATGAATGAGTGAGCAAGGGTAGAAGTGGGTATAGGTAGGGGGACAGAGAAATGCACATGGAATTCAGGTTTGGGTTAGCTGCTTTTGAGATCTCCCTGCAGGGAGTCCAGCAAGAAGCTGGATATGCAGGTCTGAAGATGAGAAAGGGGTCAGGGCTGAGGCTTGAGATCTAGAAGTTTTCCATCTGCTGGGGGTGGTGGTTATTGACAGCTGTGGATGGTATCTCCTAATATATATGGAGTTAGAAGAACCTTAGAAAGCAAGGACTAGAAGAAGGAAAGTATGTGTGGAAAGGAGGCAGAGGAGTGTAGGAGAGGTACAAGGAGAAAGCTGGGGAATGTAATAACTTACAAGCCACCAGAATAGAGAGCTTGAAGACAAAGGCAGGGGTGAAAGGTGTCTAGTGTCCAGGAAGACAAAGGCTGAAAGGTACTGCTGCGTGGTGCAGTGAGACGTTCACCTGGGGCTTTAAGGCAAGTGGAGTAGGTAGAAGCACAACCTCAGAGTGGTCTGGAGGAGTGAAGGAGGCACAAGAAGTAAAGGGGACAGTGGAGGAGGCCCCAACACTTTCCAACTGCCCCATGCTTCTTCTCAAACACAACAGTATTTTAGAGGCATGGAGAAGAATTTCTCTGAATACTGGGATTCAAACTGTGGTCAGGGGGCTCCTCCTCCTGCCTTCTTTTTTCCCCATTCACCAGGTCCTCTACATCAATCCTTCTGTCCTGGACAGAGAAACTTGTGCCAGGAAACACAGGATATCCTAAAATAACTCCCTACATGCTAAAGGAAAATGAAGTGAACATTTTTCCTTTTTAATTCCAAAATTATGCTTGCAATATACCTTCGATGTTGAAGAACAAGATTCCTTAGTTTTTCACCCTGGACATCACTTTTTCTTTACAGAAAAAATATAAAACCTAAGTGTGTCTTGTTCCCCAGAGAACAGAAAGGAAGCGAAAATTACATGTGCACATGGTCGGCAGATTGAGACAGACAGCTTCCTAGACACTCTCTGGAGTTAAGACGGCTGCTCTTTCCAGCTCACACACATTGCATCATCTTTCTGTTGATGTCTCCTCAAGGACTTGTTCCAACACTCTCTGATTTGAAAAGGACTGAGAACAGAGCTTATTAAAAACCCAAGACACTGTATCTGATGGGGGAGCATCAAGGGGCCATTAAACACTCACGTCATTAATAGCCTGCAGAATGAGTCCTTTTCTAAAGCTCACACAAGATGGTGATTAGACAATCCTGGCATACAAACCCATTTCTCCATTTTTCAATCCCTTGCCAAGCAAAATTTTCAGGCCACAAATTAGAGGTACCCCTGGCTTAAAACAAACCAAACCAAAAAAAAAGGTTGGGATTTTAATGAGCCTTCTGCCTCTAAATGAATCTCTCTACCCGGCACTCAAGTCCTCTCCAGACTTAAATGAAATGCATCGACAAAGCAAGTCATGCAGTGGTATGAATCCAGAATTCAGTATGAGTCAAAGTCTTTTCTCCAGGCCAGCGTCCTTTCTGTTCATCGTGTCGAGTGATAAGTTTGTAGCAAGCGGTGTTAGGTTTACTCTACAGTTATTACGCACATAGTGACTGTGATGATGTGGTTTCCCATTACCTGGGATCAGACTGTACTTACTCTGCAGAAGTTGGGGATGAGTTTGGCGTCATCCGCATGGGCAATCAATAAATCCTTGCAGCCAATTGCCTGAGTTAAGGCGAGGGTTTCACTCTCTCAACAGCCTGAGTTTATCACCACTCCAGTGCTGACCATTCAGTGTCAAATGGCACTGAGGACAAATACCACAGATCACCACATGGCCTGCAGATACCAGCAGGGTATGTAGTCTTGTCACAGACCACAGCCTCTCCACCTTGCTTTCTCCTCTCCAGATGCAACGACCTCTCGGCCACCTTGTGTCCACCACAGAGACCTTGCTTGTCTTGTTCCAGCTTCCTTGAACTGTTCTTACCTTCTCAGTCTGACTCCTGTTCTTCCTTCATTCATTTCTAGATCATCATTTCCTAAGGGATGGCTTCCATACCTTCACTGATTAGGCAAATTTCCTCTCTTCTATGCTCTTTCTTGTATTAGGTTGGTGCAAAAGTAATTGCTGTTACTGCCACCACTTTTAATGGCAAAAACAGCAATTACTTTTACAACAACCTAATATTTTCATAGCACTTAATGTGGCTGTTAATCAACATTGATTTATAGACTTCTTTCATGAATGTGTGTGTCCACCACTTACATAAATGGTCCAGAAAGGCAGGGGCTATGTGTGCTGTTTCATTTTGTTTTACTATATCTCCAGCACTGTAGGAGCCTAATTCCATTTTTGGTTTTGTTTCGGTTTACTGGCTTGTTTTGAACGAGGTTAGGCAGCTTGCCTAAGTGCATCAAGGTGAATGAGCTCCCTGTGTCACACAGTATCAAGCAAGTCATTTCTTCCAAACTCTCTCTCACCACCAGTTTCAATAAACCAGGAGACCCCATCAGGCTGTGTCACCTTTGGGCAGAAATCCCCAGGGGCTTGGGCATCATGGCTGGCAAAGTCTCTGCCAGGTGTTAGGTGTGGGTTCCTATCATTGGTTCTACCACCCCTTAAAGCAGCTTGCATCATCCTTGTAAAGTTCTGTTGTTCAGACTCATGATCAAGACACAAAACAATTCCCAGGGGCTTGAATCAGCCCCTCCTAGCTGCTACTGGGTGAACACTGTGATTTGTGACAGGTAATTTAAATGCAACATGTACACTTTCTTCAAAGGTAGCTGCCACTGAAGTGAGATGTTTGGAAAGAATCCACTGTCCTGTGGGCTTTCTTGTCTGCCTTCTGTTTTTGTTTCTGCTACTGTCTTAACTTTAAAAATTTTAAACCTCTACCTATAAGCTACCTAATACCCATACTTAAAGCAAAGATGAATAAAAATTCAGATTCTCGGGGGTTCTATGCAAGTCCTGGTTTATCATGTATGGGCCGTGTGTCTTGGGAAACTCACTTTATTTCACTGATCTTCAGAGCTTCAGTCTCTTCACGGGAATGACAAATAGTATGAGTCTTACCAACTTCTAGAACTGCACAGTGAGCCAGATGTCAATTATCACTTAACTGTGTCTTTCTTTAATTAATTCATTCATTTAACCTACTATTTATTCATCTCTGGACCAGGTACAGTGCTGAAGGCTGAGAATCCCGTACTGAACAAAAACATCCATGAAACCTGCATTCACAGAGCTTACGATCCAGATGGAAAAGACAAATATTAATTAAACAACCACACACGCAAAATTGCTATTGAAATTCACATTTTGTAAGAAAAACTCATGGCGCATTAAGAATGCACAATGGGGGAAACAACAATTTAGATGATCAAAGACTTCTCCAAACAGGAGATGCCGGAGTAGGGGTTAGGCAAAGAGGAGAGGAAAGAATGCCTCTTGCAAAGAAGGTCCTTCACATACAAAGGTGCCCGGATAGGACCCAAGTGTAAGGGTCTTTAAGAAAGTCATTTGGGGTAAGGATAAAAGAGACTGATTCTCTGCTAATAAAATGTATTTGTATTTGTATTCCTTTGTATCTAAAGAAGAGGCTATTACCTTCCTCTCACCTCTCAGTTACCCAAGAATCTTTTCACAGTTTCCATCTAATCCCTTTCAATAATTCCCTGGCTGCTAATCAGAGAAAAGGTGTTAATTCCCTTATTAGCATACCTCTGCCTCTCTGTGATCACAAAACGCTCCTAACTTCCTCCTCCCTGGGAATGCCCTTGGCTTTCACTCTGGTCCTGTGTGCTATCTGCCTAGGGCTTGTTCTCAGCCAGGTGGACCAGCACTCACCTGGTGCCAGCCCCTAATTTTACTCAGAGAAAATTATTTAAGGGAGCTGCCCATGTTCAGGACACACACAACGGATCTGGGATTGAGTTCCAAACCCAGGGCTGCTCTCACTGTGGGACACAGCCACTCCCTAACACATAGACCACCCAAAGAGGAACAAGCTCCTTCACTTCTGTGAGCACTCCTCAGCATTTGGGTCCTGATACTATGGTTTCCTTTAATCAACCTTTTTCATGCCTTCCCATGTGAAACCCCAATTCACTTTGAAAGACATTATCAGTAACGATACCACAATCCAGTTGTTCTCTGCATGCACTGGGTGGCCAGAGGAGTGGAATGGAAATAAAGCAAATATAAAACCTAAGAGGCAGTTTTCAATAGGAAGGGAGATTACCCAAATGATGTCATTGCATCATAATTAGCAATAGGACCAGAATTCCCAACCACAGCAAAGCACATCAAAATGGGGCTATCTCAACTCTTCTTTAATTGGGAAATTTAACAACTGAAAGATGCCCCTCGATGACTCTGAAGGGCTTGGTTTCTCATATTTCCTGGACCTCTTTGAACCTCACCTGAGAACTCTTCTATAGACTTGGGCAACCACACTCTTAGGGTTGTCACACTGGTTGCCCCCATGAGCAACACTTGGCCACTGATATGAAGGTCTTCCCCAAAAGAACAGGTTGGCTTGTTTTCCATGTTGATTGTGCATGCTTCTCTAGTTTTTCCTCTCAGTTATACCAGGAAAGAGAGATAGTGATAAAGTACTTTAGAATCACAGCTCTGCTATCTCCAAGCTGGGTGACTTTGAGCTAGTTGCTTAGCTTCTCTGTGCCTGCCTTCCTTCTCCATAAATGAAGATAACTACCACCTCCGCATAAGCGACTGTGAGAATTAAAAGTGGCAATGGATGTAAAGGCACCGGGCACGCAATTAACTCCTAATATAGTTAGTTGTTATCATAATTGCCATTAATAACATCCAGCCTGATCTGAACTTACTACCAAATCCATCCTCCTTGAATGCTGACTTGCCACAAAGCCATGGCTCCCTCTTGCTGATCTGGGCAATGTTGGTTTCCTAAGACCATCTTTCTTGGCAAACCAGACTGTGAACTGCCAAATTTACTACTACTCATACCCATCAATGACCACACAGACACATGCACACACATACACAGGTTCAACCCCACTTCCATATCTTTAGCAATGGTCTCCTGGGGCTCTGTTCCCATAGATTTTATCTGGCACAGTATGTCTGAGGTTTGGCCCAGAAATCTGTATTTTTAAGTAGATTCTGAAGCAAATGGTCAGCAAATTAGTCCTAGGACAGACCCCGTGGAATGGAAGCACTTGGCCAAAGTGAACCATCAAGAATTACAGAGACCTGGGGAAAGAATGCTTGCTGGGTATTAGGTTTCAGTTGCATATATTCGTTTGCATACCAGATTGCAAGCTACTGAGGGCAGAAATTAGAACCTGAATAGCTTCATACCTCCACATCTCTCCAAGCCACATATAGTAGGTGCTAAACAAACACTAAAGCATAAACTGCCTCAACAGAGTAGAAAATTCATACAAGCATGGGCTTGTTCACTGATACATCTCTTGTGCTGGCTGTACAGAAGGTGTTCAGTGAATATTTCCTAGATAAATGAATTAATGAATAAATATAGAGAAGTTGGTAGGGAAAAGGCACAAAATGAGCAGAATTGGTGCTAATTTATGTTGAATCAGACAAATGTTCAGCTTATGCCCCAAATTTTTACAACCATCTTCCTTTCAAGTCAATGAACAACTGCTAGAAGCCTCTGAGCCACGCTACCCCAGAATATCCCAGAACACTCATTCTTATTCAAATATTTGGTTTTCAGTGTCACAAGGACAGGTATTCATCTGGACCAGAGAAATAGGCTAGATTTGCACTCATCTGTCACAGTGCCCTGAAATCAACCTCAAATGATTCACAGCCCTCTTGAAAATATCTCCAATCTCCTAAGAGATAAAAAGCCTCACTCCTTTTCCTGCCCCGACCCACCAACCAGCTTCTATCCCTGAACCTAGAGCGAAATTATGATGTTCTGTCTCCTCCTCCTATTTCAATTCCTCGTGCCCTGCATGTCTCCTCATAGGAGCTCGTAATAGGCTTGTATTATCAAGTTATGTATCAAGTTATGGCACCGAGGTTTTGGAATCACTTCATTCTATTTGCAGAGTGAGCCTGGTTAGTATTTAAATATGCCGCCCAAGCTACCAATATGCAACGTCTGAACTCTTCACCTGAGATGATTTATTCCAGGAGTTGCCGTTCTGACTTGCCACACAGGCTTTCCATTGTGCTAAACAAGGAGCCCAAAGAACCAGAGGGCTTGCCAATGGTTTTCTTGTGGTTTTATTCTTTTATTAAGTGAAAACATTGGCCAGGCATGGTGGCTCACACCTATAATCCTAGCACTTTGGGAGGCTGAGGTGGGTAGATCACCAGAGGTCAGGAGTTCAAGACCAGCCTGGCCAACATGGTGAAACCCTATCTCTACTAAAAATACAAAAATTAGCTGGGCATGGTGGTGCATGCCTGTAATCCCAGCTACTGGGAGGGTGAAGCAAGAGAATTGCTTGAACCCGGGAGGCAGAGGCTGCAGTGAGCCAAAATCGGGCCACTGCACTCCAGCCTCGGTGACAGAGCAAGACTCCATCTCAAAAAGCAAACAAAAACCATAGCACATACCAGCAAACCTAGAAACTCACTGAAACCACATAACTGAGCAACATTAAAGACAGAGATGATGTGGCTTCCTGGTTGAGACCCAACCATCTGGCCCAGGTAACAGATAGTAGAGCCTAGTAGTAAAAAAGGAAAAAACATGAGCTTTGCACATAGGAGGAGTTCAATCAACAATGCCCCATAGTAGGCAATTCATAAATATCAGTTGAATAAATATTGAATGAACTAGATTGCAGACACTGAGTTTACAACAACCTGAGAAGAAATTACGTGAAAAAGTTGGACATAATTTTGCATGTATACTGTTATCATAACCTTATTAAACAGATAAAAAACTATACACAGATAACAATGCAAAAAGATAATACACTCCAAAACACTAAGAGTGATTGTCCTTGGATTGTAGCATATGGATGCCTTTATATTTTCTTGCTTCTGCTTTTCTGTATTTTTCAAATTTCCTATAATTAGCCTGTTTTTTTAATAAATGAAAAATTAATTTGAAAACGAGGCAGCCTAGGTAGGTATGGAGAGCATATGCTGCGAAGACAAATAGACTATCTTTTATTAATTGTATCACTTGTTCCTAACGTGTAATTTTTCTTTTTGTATACACTTTATTTTTATTTATGTATTTACTTGGGACAGGGTCTGACTCTGTCACAAAGGCTGGAGTGCAATGACATGATCTCAGCTCACTGCAACCTCTGCCTCCTGGGCTCAAACCATCCTCCCATCTCAACCTCCCAAGTTCAGGGACTACAGGTGTGTTCCACCACACCTGAATAATTTTTGTATTTTTGGCAGAGATGAGGTTTTGCCAACTTGTCCAGGATGGTCTCAAACTCCTGGACTCAAGTGATCCTCCTGCCTCAGCCTCCCAAATTTCTGGGATTACAGGCGAGAGCCACTGCCCTCAGCTATAATTTTCTTAGTCTCAATTTCCCGAGTTATACACTACAGCTAATAATATTTACCATTCAAGTGAGTTTGTTATTGTTGTTTTCACTTATGTGCAATTTAATGGATGTAAAACACTCAGCACTATACTGCTTGCTATACAGCAAGCATTCAATACATGTATGACTTTAGCACCCAATAGATTGTTAGAGAAGTACACTACTTATTGATGTACTCATTTACTTAATGGCCCTTTATTAAGCCTCAACCATGTACCAAGAACTACTATCTCACTGAAACTGAGGTCCAGGAGGAAGACATTCCAAGTCTGAATCTCTGGGTACCACTTTGATGGAAATACGCAGGTATAATCCAATAGAAGGTCACATGCTCCAGACAGGGAACTCATCTAATGATATGGGGGTGTGGGGGTGGGAGATCACTAGGAGAGGGTAGGAGGAGTAAAGAGCTTTCCACACTCAACCCAGTGAATGAACCACAAAAGCATCATGCTGAAGCAAAAGAGGCCAGCCACAAAGGCATGCTATGCAAGCCCATTTATAACAGAACAGAACGGAAATTTCATAAAAGTGCAAGAACAGGCAAAACTAATCTATGATGATTGAATTCAGAATAGTGGTTATCTTGGGGTTGGTGAGAAGGGAGCAAACAAGAACTTTATAGGGAACTAGAAACGTTCTATATCTTTGCAATATATCTATGTAATAAAACTGCACTTGTACCGATTAAACAAAAATTTTGAGATTTTAAAAAATTTTACTCTAAGTTCCAGCATACATGCGCAAAATGGGCAGGTTTGTTACATAGGTATACATGTGCCATGGTGGCTTGCTGCACCCATCAACCTGTCATCTACGTTTTAAGCCCCACATGCATTAGGTATTTGTCCTAATGCTCTCCTTCCTCTTGTCCCCCACCTCCTGACAGGCCCCAGTGGGTGATGTTCCTCTCCCTGCGTTCATGTGTTCTCATTGTTCAACTCCCACTTATGAGTGAGAACACGTGGTGTTAAACAATTTTTTAAAAATGTTCTGCATCTTGATCTGTGTGGTCACAATTGTATATATGTGTAAAAATTCATTGGGCTTTATTTACAGTTAAGATTCATGCATTATACTATATGTAAACTATACCTCCATAAAGTACTACTGAAACAAACAAAAGGCTTTTAGATAATTACTACAGGTTTATTAACCTTCAGCCTCTGTATATTTATTGAGAATCTGCTATTCGATAATTCAACCATTCAACAGATATTTACTGTATTGCTACTCTGTGCCAGGTACTATTCTAGGCCCTGGATATAGCAATGATGGACAAAACTCCCTGCCCTCATGGGGCGTGCATTTTAGAACTATGTGCCAGACAAAGTGCCATGTCCTGGTGGAGGAGAGGAAGAGCTTGTGGTGCGGGAATGGAAGAACTCACAGTCTAGTGGACAGACAGACACAAAGTCACACCGCACCGTGCGGTGCTGTGATAGGGCATGTGGTGTCTTGATGCACAGCAGGAAGGGGCCATGTGGGCTGACTGCAAATTTGGAGAGAGCTCCCAAGAAAACACAACAGTCTGAGGATGAAGCAGCAGAGATGGCAGGTGACTCTTTGGAGGAGGCAAGAGCATCCTCGAAGGTGTATGTGCAAAGGCACTGCTGCATGGACTTGGAGGGAATCCTCAAATATCCACATGGAGTTTCCTACCATGGAGCTTACGTGAATTTACAGCACAAGTGTGGCCCTGGAACCAATGAACCAATCCTGCATCTACCACTTGATAAATATGGGACCTTGCACAATTACTCAGCCTCGAATTCTTCTTCCCGAAAATGTGACCAGTGTTAGTGCTTAATTGAGGTTTTTGCGAGGATTTAATGGGATCAACCATGGTGTGTTCATTTTCTATTGCTGCTATAACAAATTACCACCAACTATAACAAATTACCATCAACTATAACAAATTACCATCGACTTGGCGGTGGCTTAAATAATCCTCATTTACTCTCTTACACTTCTGTGGTTCTGAAGTGTGAAACAGGTCTCGCTGGACTAAAATCAAGGTGTCAATAGGGTTGCTTTCCTTTCTGGAGGCCCTAGGGGAAAATCCACTTCCTTGCCTTTTCCATCTTTCAGAGGTTGCCCACATTCCTCGGCTTATCACTCCTTCATCTTCAAGCCAGCACCACTGCATCTCTCTGACTCTTCCATCTTCACATCTTTCTCTGTCCACATTGTGGAAAAGCCCTTCACTTTTGAGGATTCACAGGACTAAGTTGGTCCCACCTTGCTAATACAGGATCATCTGCATCTCAAGGTGCTAAACCCTGAATCTCACAGCTGCAAAGTCCCCTTTGCACTATAAGCAACATATCCACACACTCTGGAGATGAGGGCATGGACATCTTAGGGAAGCCATTATTCTTTCTACCACACATGAAATTATTTAGCACAATGTCTGGCTTATAGTGTGTGCTTAATAATTGTTAGGCACTATGTTACTATTATTAAATATGATTCAAGAGTATGAGAAGGAAACACCAAATCCTCTGGACCAATAAGCATGCAAATATAAACCAACTTAGGTGTAAATCCTGGGAATACTCAGGTCTTAGGGAACTACTCCAAAAGATGCACAAACCTAGTTTCCATTTACACAAAAGTTTCTAATAAAGTAAGACTTCTTCACTAAATACTACCAGTTGCATACTCACATGCTGGCAGAACAAAGACTGCAGGGTGTTTCAGCATCTCCATACCAACAGCTAGAACAGATTCCTCTCCTAACCCTCTGTGCCGAATCAACCAGCTGGTCTGGTCTGACTCACAAATGGCTATAGCCTAGTGGTAAAGGGAACTTGGTCAACCATTTGCAAAGAATTTCAGGCAACTGGGGAGATGGAACAAAAATGCTCCCCCCCCCCAAACGCTGCCTCAAAAACATGAAAAGTTGGGCAGTGAGGAAGCCAGGAAATAGAACACAAAGCATGTTGGGCTGAGCTATGGAATAAAAGACTTTTGTGATAGCGAATAAACTCTATCTCCCCCATTTTAAGCAGAAATCACAAATGATTTTGATCCCACTTAATAATTTCCCCACACTTGATGAGACAGCGGGCTCCATGAGAGCAAGGGTCTTGCCAGGAAGCCAACAGTCAATGTCTGATGTCCAGTCCATGTCTGGCACACAGCTGAGACCCAACAAAATAAAACATATGGAATTAAAGAATAAATGAATGCATAGGAAATCACCCAGGACCACAGTCAAGGGTAATATTTAGATCCTAAAGCAGGGGTTAACAGTCTATGGCTTGTGGACCAAATCCTCTCCACAGCCTCTTTTATATAGCCCAAAAGCAGAGACAAGCCCTTTCCTGAATGTATTGTCTGTGGCTGCCTTTGTACTACAGCAGCAGAATATGTGGCCTCTCAGTTTGCCAAGCCTAAAATATTTACTATCTGGCCTTTTATATAAAACACTTGCCAATCGCTGCTTTATAATGCATTCTGGTAGCTTATCAAAACAATCTTGGGATCTTTTAAATATGCAGCAGCTTAAGCCCAGAATCTGAATTTTAACTAGTTTCCCAATCCTTGCACTGAAAGAGAAGTGATCTGATTTCACAACAGCAGGGTTCTAAACTTTTCTCTTTTTTTACTTTTAAGTTCAGGGATACACATGCAGGTCTGCTACACAGGTAAACTTGTGCCATGGGGGATTGTTGTACAGATTATTTCATCACCCAGGTAGGTATTAAGCCTAGTACCTATTACTTTCCTGACTCTCTTCCTCCTCCCACCGTCCACCCTCTGAAAGGCCCCATTGTGTGTTTTTCCTCTATATGTGTCCATGTATTCTCATCATTTAGCTCCCCACTTATAAGTACTAATATATGATATTTGGTTTTCTGTTCCTGTGTTAGTTTGCTAAGGATAATGGCCTCGAGCTCCATCCACATCCCTCCAAAGGACATGATCTCATTCTTTTTTTATGGCTGCATAATATTCTGTGGAGTATATGTACCACATTCTCTTGATCCAAGCTATCACTGATGGACAAATATTTAGGTTGATTCCCTGTCTTTGCTACTGTGAATAGTCCTGCAAGAACATACACTTGCATGTGTCCTTATAATAGAATGATTTATATTCCTTTGGGTATATACCCGGAAATGGGATTGCTGGGTCAAATGGTATTTCTGTCTTTAGGTCTTTGAGAAATTGCCACACTGTCTTCCACAACAGCAGCACTAATCTACACTCCCACCAACAGTGTATAAGCCTTGATAAGAATCACCCAAAAGACTTGTTAAAACAGACTGACAAGCCCTGCCCCTCACTTTCTGATTCAGTAGGATGCATATGGGCCTGAGAATGTGCATATCACTCAAGTGATACTGATGATGCTGGTACAGAAACCACACTTTGAGAACCACAGTGCAAAGGTTACCCAGTGCCCATCCTGGTTTAATAGTGACTCATTTTCCACACTTTAGCAGTAGTGGAACCTGAGTCACTATTAAGGTCTCACGATTAAATTCTCACTATTACTTCAGCACTATTAAGTGACTCATGTTCCACACTTCAGCGGTAGATTCTATGTTCAGCAGGTCCCACATTTTGAAATTTGGGGTGAATTCTTCCTGAGACTCTGTGGCAATAAAGAATATGAATTATGCTCACAATTGTAAAGATGTGGAACCCACCTAAGAGCCCATCAGCCAATGAGTGGATAAAGAAAACGTGGTAGATATACACCATGGAACACTACTTAGTCATAAAAAAGAACAAAATGATGTCTTGCAGCAACTTAGAGGAAGCTGGAAGCCATTATTCAAAGCGAAGTAACTCGGGAATGGAAAATCAAATATCGTTATGTTCTCACTTATAAGTGGGAACTAAGCTATGAGGATGCAAAGACACAAGAATGATATAATGGGCCAGGCGCAGTGACTCATGCCTGTAATCCCAGCACTTTGGGAGGCCAAGGCGGGCGGATCACTTGAGGTCAGGAGTTCGAGACCAGCCTGGCTAACGTGGCAAAACCCCAAGTCGACTAAAAATACAAAAATTAGCCGCGCATGCTGGCATGGGCCTGTAGTCTCAGCTACTTGGGGAGGCTGAGGCAGTAGGATCACCTGAACCTGTGAGGTGGAGGTTTCAGTGAGCCAAGATTGCATTATTGCACTCCAGCCTGGGCGACAGAGTGAGACTCCATCTCAAAAAAAAAATGACATAATGGACTTTGGGGATTTAGGGGTGGGGAAAGTTCAGGAGGGGGTGAGGGATAAAAGACTACATAGTGAGTAGTCTTGGGTGACAGGTGCACCAAAATCTCAGAAATCACCACTAAACAACTTATCCTTGTAACCAAAATCTGCCTATACCCCAAAAACTATTGAAGTCAAAATAAATTTTTTTAAAAAGAATATGAATTATGAACGCATCAGGAGGCAGACAGTGAAATGTCAAAAAGAAAGACACTTATGACTGTGGCTGGAATTCTTTCATACAGTGCTTCATTATTTCCAAAGTTAGTCCCCCCATCTATTATCTCATGTAAACCTCCAGACAAACCTCCAGACAACCCAGTGGGTAGGCGTTATTATTGCAAAGTGATTCTTACTCCCATTTTGCAGGAAAAAAGGAGGAGGCTCAAAGGGGTTGAAAATAGACACAAGTTAATCTCCCTGACACTCCCCTTACCCATTCAACAACAATCTCTCTAAGCTTTGTATTGCTTCCTTCTTTCTTCTCTCCCCGTATCTACTTCTTTGCCTCTATTGACTTGTATGTGTGTATGTACATATGTATGTATGTAATTAGAGATGGATTTTCGCTCTTGTTGCCCAGGCTGGAGTGCAATGGCATGATCTTGGCTCACTGCAACCTCCGCCTCCTAGGTTCAAGCAATTCTCCTGCCTCAGCTTCCCAAGTAGCTGGGATTACATGCATGTGCCACCACACCCGGCTAATTTTGTATTTTTAGTAGAGACGGGGTTTCACCATGTTGGTCAGGCTGGTCTCGAACTCCTGACCTCAGGTGATCCACCCACCTCGGCCTCCCAAAATGCTGGAATTACAGGCATGTGCCACCGTACCTGGCCATATTTATTTTTTTTGACAGAGTTTTGCTCTTGTTATCCAGGCTGGAGTGCCATGGCACAAACTTGGCTCACTGCAACCCCTGACTCCCAGATTCAAGAGATTCTCCTGCTTCAGTCTCCCAAGTAACTGGGATTACAGGTGGGTGCCACCACACCCGGCTAATTTTGTATTTTTAGTAGAGATGGGGTTTCTCCATGTTGGTCAGCCTGGTTTCGAACTCCCAACCTCAGGTGATCCGCCCGCCTCGGCCTTCCAAATTGCTGGGATTACAGGTGTGAGCCACTGCACCCTGCCTTCAAACCACATATATTAAAGTAAAAAGAAAAAGTTGAAATTAATATTAATAATGTATCTTACTCAACTCACTATACTATCATTTTAATGTGCAATCAATATAAAAATTATTATTAATGAGATACTTCACATTCTTTTTTTTTTTCCACAGCAAGTCTGAAATCCAGAGTGAATTTAACACTTATAGCACATTTCAGCTCACACTAGCCACACTTCAAATGCTCAGTAGACACAGGGATTCAGTGGCACAAAACAGGTCTCTGTGGTCAAGGTGATCTCCTGGTCCCATGGTCCTTTTTTGAAGTTGGTGTTATTGAATCTTTCTTCTACTGACATCACCTCCCTTTTCTCCTTGACACACTCTCCTCCAATGTTGCCTGAAACATCTTTTTCTCCTTGTCCTTCTCTTATGTCCCCCTGATCATTCCTTCTTATGTGCACACTTTCTTCATTTGCCTCTGAATGAGTTAGTGTTCCCCAAGGCTCTGTGTTGCATCCATTGTTCCTCACTGGGTACATCATTTACTTGGACATTTTGTCCATCCTTTATGGCTTTAAATATATGCCAGTGGCTTCCAAATCCAGATCATTCCACTGGACTTTGATATTTAAATAACTGGATGCTCATGGTGCCCTATAAGCCAGTTAAGGTCAACAAACTCTAAAACTGACCTTGTCATCCACCACCCAAACTTAGTGATACCTCAGTCCACAGCCATCCAGAAACCCTAGAGCAGTGGTTCTCAACATGCAATGACTGTGCTCCACTAGGGAATATTTGGCTATGCCTGGGGACGCATTTAGCTGTCATAGCTAGGGGGCAGGGTATGACTGGCACCCAGTGGGTAAAGACCAGGGATGCTGCTAAACATCCTACAATGTACAAGAAAGCTCCCTATAACAAAGAATTATCTAGCCCAAAATGTCAAGAATTCCACTGTTGAGCAACTCTGCCTTAAAGCCTTAACTGCATCAGCAGTTCACAGGAGACTCACAGACACATCTACTCTCGCACCCTATCTCAGACCTACTGAATTAGAAATCTCTGAAGTGAGGCCCGGGTTGGTGTTTTAACACACTCTCCAAGTGAATCTTATACACACTACAGTTCAAGAATCACCACTCTAGGTAGAGCCAACCTTGACATCAAAGAAATCCACTAAGTTCTTGTTCCGCACCAAGCACTGGGACCGCTGATACAGAAAAAAGCAGCTAAAATTCAATGTTTGAGTAAGCACTTGACTTCAGCCTTCACAATACAACTTCCTAGGCCTCCAGGTGAATCATTTAACTCTGTTTTCTCTTTATTAGCACTATTCCAGAAAAAATTGACCCGTAAGGATCATGGTCCAAAGCAACAAGTCTTTAATGTACAATCCTTTTCTTAGCCCTGGAGCTTGGAGCTTATTTCTTCAAGTTTAAAGCTAGGAAATAGACCAATGTTTTGGTGCATTGCCCACTAGAGAGACTGGAGTAGAGACCAATGCAGGAAAATCCTCAAACCTTTCCATCTTATTAAGCTCAGTTTATATTTTAAAACATATGAAAGAAAGTGCTTTTGAGATATGGGGATAAAGATACGATAGATCTGCTAAGGAAAAGAGGCCTTGAGAATTGTTTAGATTCACTTGGCTGCTGGAGGGCTCTAGAAAGAATTAACTTAGAGGGGAAATAAATCTGGAATCCAGTTCTTGCTCTGCCTTAACTGACAATGTGAATTTTTTTTAAAAAAATCATTTTGGTTCAAGAAATATGTATTAAGGATCTCTGATGAGCTAGACACAAAGTCAGGTACTGAAGATAAAATAAATAAAGCAGGCAAAGTCTCCTACCTTAAGAAAATTACAGGCTGGTAAACTCTCAACAGGAGAAATATTGGATTTATCAAATATAGTTTCTTCCCCTGAGAAACTCAGACTGGTTGGTGAGAGAGACAAATATATTTTATAATTTCAAAACAATGTAGTAAATGTTAAAGTATTACAGAATGCTACAGAATAATGTAGAGATGAAAGGATCATTCACCCTGGGAATAAAGGAAAGCTTTCTGGAGAAGACACAGTTGTGTAGATAGCCATTTGAGAGGCAAGACTGGAGGGAAGGGGACGGGCTAGAAGGCTATTTCAGGAATTCTATAAAGAGATGATCAAGGCACGAACAAAGGCCATGGGTGATAAATAAGAGCAGGCCGTACGAAGAGGGGTGAATTAAGGATGTCTACACTGTTTTCTGTTATCCTTCCCATTGACAGGTAGATTGCTTTATCCTCCTCTTGAATCTGACCAGCACAATGACTGTGTGACCAATAGAAAAGCCTAACTTTTAAGTAAAACAGAAGCTTCCACTTCTTCCCTCATATAACACTTGCCCTTGGATATGTCAGGTATGTCAACTCAAAACTCAACTGCCATGCTTTGTGAAATCCAAGCCACATACAAAGGTTACGTTAGGCAGTGAGCTAAGCCTCCAAGCCAGTGGCCAGCTCCACACACTTAGCTATATCATGAGCCATATCATACATTCCAGCCCAACTGTGCTCTCAGGGAACTGCAGCCCCAGCTATTATTACATGGAGCAGAAGAACCACCTAGCAGAGCCCAGTCAACCCACAGAACTGTGACTGACAATAAAATGATTCTTGTTTCTAGCTCCTATATCTTGTAGCAACAGTATATAAGAATGTAAAACTGCCAATGTCAGGTAAGAAAATGAGATGGCTAACAATGATGACATGTCAGTCTAACTTCACCATAAAAATTATCTGATCTAGTTTATCTGCAAAAATAGTTCCAGCAGTGTAGAAGTGTAAGAGAGTAACAGAAGATAGCCAGAGTTCTGCTTCTGGTATGGTAGGAAATCTCTTAACAGATTCCCTCCCACACCCAAACAGGTAAACACTTAAAGCTAGAAGGAAAAAAGATACCTGAAGGCTCTGTAGAATAAAAACAGCCAGTAGATTTCACAGGGACATTGAAACATGGAAGAAGGGCTCATCATAGAGTGAGTTCTACATTTTTTCCACCTAGGTCTGACAGCATGCTGTGTCCCAAAATGGCACTGAGTGGCTCAACATCTTATGGAAGAGCCACCGTCTTTCTTGGCTGAAAAGGTGGAAGTTAGAGACCTGGAAGTCCATGGCCAGCAGAATATAAAAACCCCAGAAAGAAGAGACTTAGAGAAGGGAATTCTTGGCATGTATATGTAAACTCTGCCCAAGTCTTTGGTCAGTCCTTGAACAAAGGGTGAGCAGACAAGGCTCAAAGTAGTTTGCATCTAAACCTAACAGGACTGAGAACTGAGCCTTCATCCAAGAGACAGAGATGGAAATTTAAGTATAACGAGGTTAATTACTTGCTAAGACACAAATATGAATACTCTTTGAAGAAATATAATGTAACCCACAATATAGCATTCACAAAGTGCTAGTATAATTCAAAATTACTTTACATATAAGAAATAGGGAAATCTGACCCATTCTCAAAGAAAAAAGACAATCAACAGAGGTCAAGCCCAGTATTAAGTATATTGTTAGAATAGTTAAAGCTGCTATTCTAACAATATACTTAATGAGGTAAAGGAAAATATGCTCATCACAAAGAAAAAGGTAGGAATTCTCATAAGAGGAAAATTTTTAAAAAATTTAGAACTGAAAAATAAAATATCTGAAATAAAGAATTTACTGGATAGAATATGAGAATGAAGATGACAGAGGCAGGAGTCAGAGAGCTTGAAGACAGATCAGTAGAAATGACGTAAGCAGAGGGGCTTTCATAAATTAACAGAGTGAGGTCTAACATACATGTGATTAAAGTGTAACAACCCAAGATCACCTTGCCACTGCCTAGACAGAGCCAGTTTATCAAGACAGGGGAATTGCAACAGAGAAAGAGTAATTCACACAGAACCAGCTGTGCAGGAGACCAGAGTTTTATTATGACTCAAATCAGTCTCCCCAAGAATTCAGGGATCAGAGTTTTTAAGGATAATTCGGTGGGTTGAGGGCCAGTGAGTTGGGAGTTCTGATTGGCTGGCTGGAGATGAAATCACAGGGAGTTAAAACTGTCCTCCTGCTGTGAGTCAGTTCCTAGGTGGGAAACACAAGGCCAGATGAGCCAGTTTATCAATCTGGGTGGTGCTAACTGATCCATCAGATGTAGGGTCTGCAAAATATCTCAAGTACTGATCTTAGGTTTTACAATAGTGATGTTATCCCCAGGAGCAATTTGGGGAGGTTTAGAGTCTTGCAGCCTTCAGCTGCATGACTCCTAAACCATAATTTCTCATCCTGTGGCTTTAGGCAGTCTGGTCCCCAGGCAGAAAGGGTGTTTGTTTTGAGAAAGGGCTAATATCTCTTTCTTTCAAAGTTAAACTATAAACTAAGTTTCTCTGAAGGTTATTTTGGCCTACACCTACGCCCAGGAAAAACAAGGACAACTTGGAGGTTAGAAGCAAGATGAAGTCACTTAAGTGAGATCTCTTTCACTGCCATAATTTCTCAGTTACAATTTTTGCAAAGGTGGTTTCAAAAGTTTCTACAAGAAAGAGAATGGAGAAGGGGAAAAAATATTGAAGAATAATGGCCAAAAAGAAGACAGACATAAATTTTCAAATTCAAGAAACTCAAAGAACCCCAAATAGGACAAATGTGGAGAAAACCATGCTAGGCACATCATAGTCAAACTGATGAAAATCAAAAGAAAGAAAATCTCAAAATTAGCAAGAGAAAAATAGCACATTATATATAGAGAACAATGATTCAAATTTTTCACAGACTTAAGATTAGAAACTACAGAGTCCAGAAGACAGTGGAATAATGTCTTTATAAGTGCTAGGGGAAAAAAAGACACACCAAATTCTATTTTTAGTGAAAATGTCCTTCAAGAATGAAAAAGAATTAAAGACTTTTCAGATAAAAGAAAACTAAGAGAATTCATTTCCAGCAGACCAGCTCTTCAAGAAATGCTAAAGGAAGTTATTCAAGCTGACATCAGAGGAAAATAATACCAGAAAACTCTAATTCCTTCAGGAATTAATGAAGAGCATTAGAAGCATAAATATCTGCGTAAGCATAAAAGATGATTTATTCTTTTAATTTTTTTTAAAAATACAAATGCATATGACTATTTAAAGCACAAATCCTTACATTGCCTCTTGGGTATTAATGTACAGATGCAATGCTTATAACACTATAGCATACAGGATGGTAAGGGGAATGAGTGGGCCCTATACTGAAAAGTTTCTACATTGTATGTGAAGCAATGCAATACTAACCCTAAGTAGCCTGTGAAAAGTTAGAGATGTTTCATGTGATCCCTAGAGCAATCACTTTAAAAATGCAAATAGAGATAATTTTACTTCTTCCTTTCCAATTTGGATGCCTTTTATTTCTTTTTCTGGCCTAATTGCTCTGGCTAGGACTTCCAGTACTATGCTGAATAGAAGTGGTGAGATTGAACATCTTTGTCTTTTTCCTGATCGTAGACGAAAAGCTCTCAATTTTCACCACTGAGTATGGTGTTTGTTGTGGGCTTGTTGTACTTGACCTTTATCAGATATACTTTTATCAGGAAAACACTCAGCAAACTGGTTATAGAAGGAATTAATTTAAATTTTATAGGAATAAAAGTATTAAAATTTTCAAATACTTTTTCTGCATCTATTAAGATAATTCTGCATCTATTGAGATGAGAGGTATTGATTAAAAGCCAATAAATAAGTTACAACAAGTGTATAAATACTCTAAAAATCCAAAAGAAGGCAGATATAATGAGCAAAATGAATCCCCCAAAGATTTTCACCTCTAACCCTGGAATCTCTGAATGTGTTATGTGAAAAAAGTGATTATGGACCTAAAAACAGAGAGGTTATCCTGGTTTATTCCATGGAGACTACCTACGTGTCGCCTGAAAAACATAGAACTTTTTCCAGCTGGAGTCAGAGAAGTAGCAGAGAAGAAGTCAGAAAGACTCCAAGTGTCAGAGGATCTTCACTCACCATTGCTGGAGGGCTCATGGAAAACATGAGAAAGAATTCTCTAGGAGCAAAGACCAGCCCGCCATCCATAGACTGCAAATAAATGGGAACCTCAGTTCCACAACTCTTTGATTTGCGAATTATTCATCACAGCAGCAACAGAAAACTAACAGAGCAGGAAAGGGAGGAGAAAGACATGAAAAACAGAGGGGAAATATAGAAACAACAATAAACAATAAACAACAAAAAACTCAAACACATCAATAATTGCATTAAATGACTGTGGACTAAAAGTTGAAGATTCTCAGCATGGATCAAACAAAAACAAGACCAACTATTCTCTATCTATGAGAGATGTACTTTCAATGTAAAGACACAGACAGATTGAAGTAAATTAATGGAAAAAGATACACCACACAACCAGAAAGTGTTAGAAGATGGGACCGTCTTTATTAGCATCAGATAAAACAGACTTTAAAACAAGGACTATTCCGAGAGGGGCATTTCATAATGAGAAAAGGGTCAATTCATCAGAAAGATACAATAACCATAAATGTGGATGAACTTAATAACAGAACCCCAAAAATATAGAACGGAACTAAAAGGAAAAATAGACAACTCCACAATCACTGTTCCTCTTCAACTTCAATCACAGATATTTCCCATTATTTATTATTAGTCTATAAACCGACTCACTTTTTAAAATGTAATTAAGCTATTCTAAGGGAAATTTTATAGCTTACATAAATGGGAAGCCTCGTGTCACTTACATAATCACCATGAACATATAGCAAACCATATCATTAAATCCTAGCCAGACATCATGGCATGACTACTATGTGAGTCTGTGTTCTTTAACTGGGGCTGTGTACCACCCAAAGCCATCTCCTTTACCCGAGGTGATATGCAGCCCCATATTCTGGGAAACACTTATGTAACCTGACTTTCTCACATGTCCAAAGGAGAACAGGACACTAACTGGTCTCCTGTAACCAAACGAGTTGCTGCCAGATCCCGGTGTTCCGATCCTTTGTTGAACGTTCCTTCCTCTGTTCTGTGAGTCTTTTATTAGCAGTAAGAGTGGAACCTAACCCTCCTCTTTAAAGTTGGCATTTGAAACCCAATAGAAAACTGCAAGCTCCAGGACCCTGAACCAACTCAGAGTCAGAAGTGCTGTGGCATTCAGCATCCAAAAACACTTACAGCCAAGTTTGTTCTGTCTTTTTAACACGACTAATATCATCAGTGAAATTACAGAAAAATGAAAGTCGGCACTCTAATTCCAGTAATGAAATCACAGGCGCGCAGCTCCCACCTTTAGGAGCCTCACAAATGATGCATGTCCTCTGAAGCCATTCAGCTGGCGTGACTTGTAGATTTATCCCTCCGAGGGAAGCCACTATCTATCGGGTGGCCAGCCTGACACCACATCGGGTGACAAATGAGATCGGAGAACCAAGCCTTACCAGGCAAAGGCTGCCACATGAGTGGAATACAAAATAGTTTTCCTGTGTGTGTTCAGTTGACTGCTGTAAATGAGATTCATTGGAGACCTGAAACAGGAGGGCCTAAAATAATTTTGGTTCTGATTCCAACAACAAAGCAAGAGTTGACTCTCCCCCTTCTCTGATTGTAGCGATTAATCTCTCACCAGCCAGTTTATTACATAGTCCTACTCAATCTAAAGCTGACATGCAAGACACCATTTTCAAAAATTAAACAAGCCAGGTGTGGGAGCACATGCGTGTAATCCCAGCTACTTGGGAGGCTGAGACAGGAGGATCACTTGAGCCCAGGAATCCAAGGCTGCAGTGAGCCATGACTGTGTCACTGCACTCCAGCCTGGGCAACAGAGCAATACCCTCAGAGGGAGGGAGAGAGGGAGGGAGAACTGACCAGAGTTTGAATCCTGGGTTTATCATTTGCTAATTGAGTGATTTTAGGAAGTTATTTAAGCCTTGAAGTCTCCATTTCCTAATCTGTAAAACTGAAAAAAATAGTATTACCTCACCCTAAATGAGATAATTATAATTAAAGTTAAATTCATTGCATGCCATCTGCCAGATACTATGTTAAGCCCTTTATGTGTAGAAATGAAAGGAGAGTTCTGTGCGCACGCTAGGTGCTCTGTATACAGCGTACCACCCACTCCAAAGCTGAGAGTGGAAGGCAGAGCTCAAGCAATCATTAACCACAGCACACGTTCAGGCAGCTTTGTCACTAAATTTTAACCAGTACATATATAAAAGTGCCCCACTCTCCTCCTCATACTCCATATGCACACGTGCACATCCATGTGTGCATGCACTCACATGCGCGCACACACACATACACACACACTTCAATTCAGTTGCCTTTTCCTGGGGGAGTAGACTTCAGTGAGTAAGTACCTCTCTTAGCCTCAATCTCAGCTCCAAGCAATCTCTAATTCACAAAAAAATAAATAAATAAAAATAAAATTAAAAAAAATCCTGTTTTTAATTAGGTCAACCCGCAGCTTAACAATTAAGATGAAGAAAAAGATCTTGGGCAAGAACAAGACAGCTGTGGTTTGAGAAGAGGGCACTAGACTTGGAGTTAGAACTTGGATGCTGCCTGTGCCATATATTTACCGGATGATTTTGGACACATTCTTCGCCTTTTTGAGTCTTTTCCTCCATGCAAAATGAGGCACTTGGATGTTATAAAACACGACAATGCTACAGCATAATTAAAGCGCCAACTGATAAAGAAAAAGCAATGGGTTGTCAGCTCCCAATGCAAGTTAGAATTGTGTGTGATTTGATCTAGAAAGCAAGGGTCACTCACTTTTCAAAGCATCCATGGAGAAGCTGTATGATTCAGGGAAATGGAGTTACAGGGACTTGGCTCAACCTCCTCCTATCTGTGTGAACTTGGGCAAGTCTCTTCACCTTGCTTAGCCTCAGTTTGCTCATTTCCAGAAAGGTGATAATTCCCAGCCTTGCTGGTTTATTGTGATGATTAACATGAGTATGGAAGGTGGTTAGTACTTTGCTCCTTAGTCCTTCTCTTCCTCCTCCCCCATTCCCTTCCTCCTCTCACTCTCCCCTTCTTCCCCATTCTCCTCTTTCTCCTCCTCCCCTTCCTCTCTATCCTCCTCTTCTTCCTCCTCTCACTCTCCCCTTCTTCCCCATTCTCCTCTTTCTCCTTCTCCCCTTCCTCTCTATCCTCCTCTTCTTCCTCCTCAATGAAGCAAGATCTTCCCTCTGTAAGAACATTAAATTTCTTCCACTCTGTGACCTGGCTCAAGTTCACTATGAAGATGATCACTGCCAGTAGGAAAATTCCTCCAGAAGGATTTTTATTATATTTCCCTTTGAAGAGGAGCAAGGAATCAACAATTGGCATCCCTCGGAAGATGAAAGCAAGTTGCTATGTATTCAGAACTGATGTTCCTCTGGAATCAGAGTAAAGTCTTAATGGACCCTGATGACATAACGTGGTGCGAGCTCCTCATCTCAAATGGCAGGTTACTCAGCAAGACGGAGGGAGAGAAGCAGATGGATGTGACAGTAAATTCTGCTATGTACCCACAGACACTTCTAAGACATTAAAAAGTGGTGCCCACATTTCCGACTCCCACAACGAAACCTGCCAAGAAATCCTGACATTGATTTCAGGAGCATGTGGGATCCTGCCTCTCTTGCAATGCAGGTCCCTCACTCTGGTTATGCCAAGCACAGCTTAAACTGACCTCTCTGGTTGTGACAAAGTAAGCCAAGAGAAGACTAAGATTCTAACAGGTTTATTTTATCTACTTGAAAGGAACACTAGATCTGGAGTCTGGTGAAGAGGATTCAAGCTCTCCTTCTGTGACTTACTAGCAATGACACAGAAGGTTGCCTCAGTTGTCCTATCTGTGAAATGGAAGAAACAAGGAAGGCAGTGCCACATGGTTATTCTGAAGACAAGATCAGCTCCTATCCCTTGGGCCACTCTCCATCTTTCTCATTTTACTCTATGATAGACCTTGACAGTTTCCTGTCACCAGCTTTTTCCCTCCTCATTGTCTTTGCACTGTCTGTTCCCTATACCTGGAATGCTTTTCCCTCTGCTCTTCCCATCATCAGGACCTCCTTTTCATCCTTCAGATTTCAGCTTAAATGTCTCATGCTCTGAGAGGCCTTTTCTTGCTAGAGCAGGGTCTTTGTCCATCAGTCTTCATCACAGCTCTGCTTATTACCTCTCCCATAGCACTTTCCAAAATCTGTAATTAGTTTTTTCACTTGTGTATTGATGTCTCCCTATACTAGAATGTACTTAGAATCTGGACATGAAAAGACTGTATCCTCATTCTCTAGTACAATGCCAGACATTTAAGCATTTAATATTCACTGAATGAATGACTGTACTAGAAAACACTTGGGGGCTGTACAGTCCTATACATATATAAGGGACTATGAGACTATATATATATATATATATATATATATATATATATATATGACTTATATTGTGTGTGTGTATATATGTAAGAGATAAAAGTATATATACCTAAGATATTTATATTATATTGAAAGTGAAACCATAGACTCTGGTGATATTGGAAAATTCTCCTATATAACTAGAGAATAGTCCAGACATGGTAGCTCAGTCCTGTAATTCCAGCATTTTGGCAGGCCAAGGCAGGCGGATCACTTGATGCCAGGAGTTCAAGACCAGCCTGGCCAACATGGCGAAACTCCCATCTCTACTAAAGAAAAAAAGAAAAGAAAAATTAGGTGGGCATGGTGATGCACACCTGCAGTCCCAGCTACTCAGGAGGCTGAGGCATGAGAATTGCTTGAACCCAAGAGGCAGAGGTTGCAGTGAGCCGAGATCACACCACTGCACTCCAGCCTGAACAACAGACAGATACTCTGTCTCAATAAAGAAAAGGAGAGAGAGAGAGAGAGAGAATAGTTTCACCCTGCAAACTCCTTAGAGGAGGGAAAAAAAGCAGGCCTGGGCTGCAGGGTTAAAAGCTACCAGTCACAGTAGCTGTCCAGCACCCGCAAGGTGCTAAAAGAACTACAAGACAGGAAATGCACAAATTAGCATTAGAATAAAAACTGAAAATGCCATCCATGCTGTCTGTTGTTCACTTCCTGGCTGGGAGGATTCCTTCCATGATCTCAAGGCAGCACTGCCATGCTTGCTCAGCGCCTCCAACAATGTCTCAAGGTAATTGGACTGGTAGACGTTTTCCTATCTGCAAAGCTTAGTTGTGACGCAATTACGTCATTTCCAGAAAGGTTCATATAAACTTGGGTCACTTTATATTCTTTTTAAACTTGTCATTATGGTAAATGTCAAACATAGAAAAGGAAAAAAATAGTATAATGAACCCCCATGTATCCACCACTCAATTTCAACTATTTTCAATTCATGACTGATCTTGTTTTGTCTATATTCTTACCAATATCCTCCTTCCAATGTATTATTTTGAGGTGAACTCCAGACATCATATCATTCATCTGTAAATATTTCAGTATGCATCTCTAAAAGTCAAGGACTCCTTTTTACAAATATCATCACACTCAAAATTTACCTTAATCCTTAATATTATCAAGTGTCTGATCTGTGTTCATATTTCCCTGATCTGTATACTTTTAGAGAAATCTTATTCTTTTGACTTTGTATACATACTAGGTCTATATGATTAATATGGTATTTATTTATGTATTTATTTTTGAGACAGAGTCTTGCTGTATTGCCCAGGCTGGAGTGCAGTGGTGTGATCTCTGCTCACTGCAACCTCTGCCTCCTGGGCTCAAACGATTCTCCTACCTCGGCCTCCCAAGTAGCTGGGATTACAGACATGTGCCACCACGCCCAGCTAATTTTTGCATTTTTAGTAGAGACGGGGGTTTCGCTATGTTATCCAGGCTGGTCTGGAACTTCTGGCTTCAAGCGGTCTGCCCACCTCAGCCTCCCAAAGTGCTGGTATTACAGGTGTAAGTCACTGCAGCCAGTCTAATTAATATGACTCTTGAGACTCTTTTTACTTCATTCCATTTTTTGTTTTAAAAACTGGGTCTTTTGTTGCAGTTTCCAATAGTCTGGATTTTGCCGATGACATGCCCATGATATCATCTAACATGCTTATGTCCCCTCCCATATTTGCTGGCAGTTCAGGCCAGAGGCAGATGCAAATCTCATTTATTTTGCCAAGGATACTTCATAAGTGATGTGTGTACTTTCTTTAAAAAATAAATGTTCTGGTTGTCTTTCGTAACATTCGCAGGCATAGACAATAACTGACTGAATCCATTAGTTCATTAAAGTTTGCAGTGTAGGGATATTCCAATCCTACTATTCCTTCTTCATTTATTACCTGGAACTATGCCAAAAAGAGAAATCTTCCTTTGTCAGCTATTTGGTTGGCCTGAGGGAGAGCTAATATAACAAGGGCAGAATACAGTAAACACGTGCTCCTTCCCCCATGTGTGTTTTCAGAACAATGAATTGGTTCCCTAGCATCCTCCAAGGGTTACCAATTAGTTATCTTTTATAATATTTTATTATTACAAACTCATGGATGTATTATTATAAAACTCATGGATTTTATGCATTTCAATCCCTTGCAATGAGTACCTTCATTGATGCCCAAACTGTTTCATCTTTGGCCAGCTGATACTTTTCAGATTGGCTTCTGAGTCCCTTTGACCTGTAGTCTTTGGTAACTGCTTTGCTCATTGCAGTGACAAGGCACTCTAGGAAGGTTTATCTTGTTCATTTCCACCCTACACCTTGAATCACCCACTTTCCCAGTGGTCCCCCTCAGTGGAAAATAGTTTAAAAACCAAACTCTGAGTGGAGGGGTACTTACTTTTACTAGGTTGGTTACTGTTCTAGGATATATATATTTTAAGTGAAAATGTATCATAAGTTCATACTGATACTTTATTTTTTAATTGACATTATTGTATATTAATATTTATGGGGTACGGTATATATTTCAATACATGTATACAATGTGTTAATGATCAAAGCAAGGTAATTAGCTTATCCATCACCTTAAACTTGTCATTTCTTGTGTTTAGAACATTAAAAAGTCTGCTTTTCTAGCTATTTAAAAATACACAATATAATTTTAACTATGGTCATCCTACAGTGTGATAGAATACTAGAACCTATTCTTCCTGTCTAGCATAATTTTTTATCGTTTACCAACCTGTGGCTACACACCCTTCCTGACCTCTAGTAACCACTAATCTACTTTCTACTTCCATGAGATCAACGTTCCGAGCTTCCACATGAATGAAAACAAGTGATATTTGGTTTTTTGTGCCTGGCTTATTTAATATAGTGTCCTCCAAGTTCATCTATGTTGCCACGAATGACAAGATATTGTTTTAATGGCTGAATAGTATTCCATTGTGTATACATACCACATTTTCTTCATCTGTTAATTCAATGGTTGATTCAATGTCTTGGCCCCTGTGAATAGTGCTGCAGTGGGTAAAGAATATCTCTTCAACATACTGATTTCCTTTCTTCTTAAAATTTACCCAGTAGTGGGGTTGCTGGATCAATCAGGAGTTCTACTTTTAGTATGAGGAATCTCCATACTGGTTTTCATCATGCCTGTTCTAAATTCCCACCAGCAATGTGTAAGAGTTCTCTTTCTCTGCATCCTTGCCAGTATTTTTGGATTTTTGATAATATCTTTTCTGAGCTGAGATTATATCACGTTGTGGTTTCGATTTGCATTTTTCTCATTTGTTGAGTATTTTTTTCATAAACTTATCCATTTGCATGTCTTTAAGAGACGTTTATTTAACTCATTTGCCCATTTTTTAATCAGATTATATTTTTTTGCTGTTGAGTTCCTTGTATATTCTGCATATTAATCCCTTGTCAGATGTAGTTTGCAAATATTTTCTCTCCTTCTGCAGGTTGTCTCTTCACTCTTTTTTTTTCCTTTGCTGAGCAGAAGCTTTTATATTTGTCTATTTTTGCTTGTGTTACCTGTGCTTTTGGGGTCTTCTCTATAAAAATATTTTCCCAGACCAATGCCCTGGAGTTTACCCTGTTTTCTTCTAGTAGTTTCATAGTTTTAGGTTTTACATTGAAGTCTTTAACCCATTTTGAGTGTATTTTGTATATGGTGACAGATAGAGGCCTAGTTTCATCATTCTGCATATGAATATCCACTTTTCCAAGCACCATTTCTGCTGTAGCTATTGTCCTCAGAATGGTCTCTCTCATTTTCCAGTAGTACCTGATGATGATCTTGAACTTCCCAAACTCTCAGAGGCATCACAAGTAACTCGGTCTTTGCTTTCTCACACGCAGTTTCTAATACCACATGGGATTTGTAGTTGTGATTTTTATTTACATGCTTATTTTTAGAACTCATGGGGACATCCTGTTCCATAATTTTTTGTAGCTATTACCCATGAGTTTTTGGTTTTTTATTACTTTTGTTAGTTTGTTTTTTGAGGTTCAAAGATAATCAAAAGCTCTGCTGCTATCTTCCAGATTTCCCTAATAAAAGTATCCGTGATATGACACTCCTTCAGCTACACACACACACACACCAGTATGTTCTCCTTCTCTCTGACACACTCACAGGTGGACACACACTCATGCATGCGCGTGCGCACACACACACACAGAGTAACTTGTGTTACACAAACACAGAGTAACTCTCCATGAGACTCTGCCAGAAACCAAACTATTAACAAAAGCTTCCTGATGTGCCCAACTCTCTAGGCGTGCTTCTCAGTTAGGTTGGATCCAAACCTAAAGATGTTAACTTCCTTGTCATCAGTAAGAACAAATCTAATGATGTTATTACAACATCCAGATATGGGGCCAATTATTTATATGTTCATTTTACATGGTCCTGCATTTAGAATAGAATGAAATTTTAATTTATTCTTTTGGTTTCTATCTGCCTTTATCATTAGGAAGTGATGTTTATTAGTCAGTGAATTAAGAGGAAAATATCAAGGCCCTCCCAAGTTTGTTGCAGCACTATTCACAATAGCCAAGATTTGGAGTCAACCTATATGTCTGTCAACAGACAAATGGATAAAGAAAATGTGGTACATATGCACAAAAGAGTATTATAGAGCCAGGAAAAAGAATGAGATCCTGTCATTTACAACAGTACGGATGGAACTGGAGATTAGTATGTTAGGTGAAATAAGCCAGGCACAGAAAGCCAAGCTTCACATTCCCACTTATTTGTGAGAGCTAAAAAAAATTTAAAACAATTGAACTCATGGAGGTAGAGAGTAGAGTGATGGTTACCAGAGGCTGGGAAGGGTAGTTGGGGGTGGTATGAGGTAGGGATGGTTAATAAGTACAAAAAGATAGTTAGATAGAATGAATAAGATCTAATATTTAATAGCACAACAGGGTGACTACAGTCAACAACAATTTATTGTACATTAAAAAGTAACAGTATAATTGGATTATAACACAAAGAAAGGATAAATGCTTGAGGTGATGGATACCCCATCTACTCTGATGTGATTATTATGCATTGTATGCTTGTATCAAAATACCTCATGTACCCCAGAAACACATATACCTACTTTATTTTTAATTGATATTTTATAATTATACACATTTATAGGTACACTATGTTTTTATATACGTATACAACAGAATGATCACACAACTTTAAAGGAAAAGAAAATTTCGCAACCTCCTTTGGAAACAGAAACCATCAACAGCATTGTTCCTTCTGCCTAGGTACCAAGATATACTGATAAGAAAGGAAATTTGTAGAAAATCCTACAACTAAGGAAAAGGAATATGCTACCACCAAGAAAAAGTGCTTATGGAGAAGTTGTCATAACATGATGAACTGAAATTAAGATGTTAGGTGAATAATAAAAGTGAAACCAAAATGTATACACAAGCCAATCATAAAAATATTTGTAAAAAAAAAAATAAGATTGAAAAACTCCACCAAAGAGTTACAGCTGTGGTGAAATTACAAGTGATCTTTGTCAATTTTATTTTATAGTATATTTCTGTTTTAACAATGTACATATGTTATTACAATAACCAAAAGGCTCTTTTAAAGAAATAAAATGGGCCGGGTGCAGTGGCTCACACCTGTAATCCCAGCACCTTGGGAGGCCAAGGCAGGCAGATCATGAGGTCAGGAGTTCGAGACCAGTCTGGTCAACATAGTAAAACCCCATCTCTACTAAAAAATACAAAAAATTAGCCGGGCGTGGTGGTGGGCGCCTGTAACTCCAGCTATTTGGCAGGCTGAGGCAGGAGAATCACTTAAACTCAGGAGACAGAGGTTGCAATGAGCTGTAGATCACACCAGCCCAGGCAACAGTGCAAGACTCCATCTCAAAAAAAAAAAAAAAAAGTTTATATTGTCAGTGTTTTATCTTTCAAGATCTAGTTATCACCTTTTCCCTCTTCCATAAATACTACAACCTCACATAGGTACTTTCTGTCCTCCAATTGTGCAGACTGCTAGTAATTCAATAACTTAGCATCAAAATCACCCTAATGATCTTTTTAATATGCATATACCCAAGTTTCCTTCCAGCACCATGGAATCAGAATCTCTGGCTATGGTACCCAGGAATCTATATTCTGAACCAGCATACTTGGCATCATTGATGCAGGAGGTCCATAGACTCCACATTGAGACACTGTATTAGGGACTCCACTTTTCACTGGGCACATAATTTGATACTTACTGGTAGGGCTGTTTGTTATTACAGAGCATGTCTGGTTCCCACAACTAGATTACTAATTATGAAAAAACAAAGCCTAACCCTAACCCTAACCCTAACTTGGCCCAGACCTCTCTAAATGATTCTAGGCATTAGGCCAATAAAGATGGCCTAAAGAATTTATATTTCTTCCTTTTGTAAAACATTAATTTTGTAGGTGCATATGAAAGCCAACTCACTCCCATTTTTAACTCGGAAACTATGGGAGGAAAAAAATGCAGCTAGAATAATGCTGTTTTCTTCGTATGCTGTTAGGCAAGGAAGTGGAATTCCACCTATTCACTAAGAATAGTAGTTACCTGATAACATCCAGTTATCCAAATGCAGTAAAATAAATGAGGGCATAAGAAAGCAAACAAATATGCCAAAACATGTTTCAAGAGCAGCTCACAAAACATATCTAGTCACCTCTCCCTTAAGCAAAGAAAATTAAACCAATGACCCCAATACAAGAAAATTATTAGACATTCAAATTCTGTATATTTGGCTTAAATAAAAACAAAGAAAGATGGAGAAGTTCTCATTCACGTGAGATCTGTTTACTCTGCACAGCCTATGTCAGAGGCAATGGTCTTAAATAGTTTTAGGAGGATCTAGGTTGAACTCAGTTCTAAACCAGATAGAAACACCCATTCTAAATGGAGAAAATTCCCAAGCATGAAGTCAATTCAATACATTTCAAGAGTTTACTCTACAAAAGCTGACATCTTTCCAGACTCGGGGCAGGAAGTTCTCTCTACCCAGGAGATAAATCCAAAGACTGTACAGCTAATACTTGGACGTGTCTAGCACCATGCTCAGTGGTTTACCTGAATCATCTCTAATTCTCACAGCAACCATTTTGTGGACAAGAAATCTGCAGCTTGTGAAAAATAAGCCCGAGATGCAAACCCTGGTTTTTCTGCCTCCAAAGCCCATATGGCTCCCACAACACCAACCTACCACTTAGAGGCAATAGAAGAATACCAGATCTCAAGAGAATTAGGAGCCTACATCACTGATGTCAGGGGCAGGAATCAAGAGCGACTAAAAGGAAATGCCAAGATGTCTGGGGAGTGTGTCTCTCCTGAACACTGAAGGAAAGAGATCCATAGGGGTATGTGTGTGTGAGAGAGAGAGGTCTTACAAACATACATTTTTAAATTTTTAATACATAAAATCAGTGGACAAATTATAGTATACCACTCAATTTTCTACCATTTGAACACATCGATACAACCATTTTCCAAATCGAGCTTCAAGATACAGAACACCAGAAACCTTCCTCCAGCTCCTGCAAGTCTGTATCAATTCCCCACCACGGTCATCCAGCCACCTCTTTCCTTCTCTGTGTGTACCAGCTAACCTCTCTCTAACACACACACACATTTTTAGCAAGGACAGTGAATATTCAAAGAACATCTTCCATATGCCAGGCTGAGTGACAGGTGTCTTAAACAATATCATATTCACAACAACCCTCTCAAGAAGCCATTATTATCTCCATTATGAGGAACAGGGAATTTAAGTAACTTCCCCAGGTTGAGATGGTTAGAACTACACCAAAATATGATTAATCTCAAATAAGACTCACTATCCGCCTAGGTTCTTTCCACAATACTGCAGGTCCCTCCATGCTTTGACGGAATGTAGCCCAAGATCCCCCAAACAGAACCATGATAAGCAGAGAGGAGGAGGGTCCTACAACTAACTCTCATTTTCTCTTCAAGCCAATATTGAAGACTTGATATCTTGGTCCATTATTCTGCCTCAATAAGGAAACGAAACAATGTTGAATCTTGATATGTGACCTGGTAAGGCTTTAGTGCTCTCTGAACATCCATCTTCTTTTGTCCCCAAATAAAAAATATAGGGTTGATAAATGGGCAAAGCTATCCTAAGCAAAAAGAATGAAGCCAAAGCCATCACATTACCTAACTTCAAACTATACTACAAGGCTACAGCAACCAAAACAGCATGGTACTTGTAAAAGACACATAGACCAGTGAAATAGAATACAGACCCCCTAAAATAAAGCTGCACACCTACCACCAACTGATGTTTGACAAAGTCAACAAAAATAAACAATGAGGAAAGGACCCCCATCCAATAAATGGTGCTGGGAAAACCGGCTACCCATACACAAAAGGCTAAATCTGGACCCCTATCTCTTACTATATACAAAAATTAACCCAAGATGGATTAAAGACTTAAATGTAAGACCTCAAACTATAAAAAATCCTAGAAGAAACCTAGGAAATACCGTTCTAGACATCAGCCTAGGCAAATAATTTATGATTAAGTCCTCAAAAACAAATGCAACAAAAACAAAAATTGACAATCGGAACCTAATTAACTAAAGAGCTTCTGCACTGCAAAAGAAACTATCAATACACTAAACAGACAACCTATAGAATGGGGAAAAATATTTGCAAAGTAGGTATCCAACAAAGGGCTAATATTCAGAAGCTATAAGGAACTTAAATCAAGAAAAAAAAATAACTCCATTAAAATCAGGCAAAGGACATGAGCAGACACTTCTCAAAAGAAGACATACAGGTGGTCAGCAAACATGAAAAATGCTCAGCATCATTAATCATAAGAGAAAAGCAAATCAAAACTACAATGAGATGCCAGTCAGAATGGCTATTATTAAAGAGTCAGAAATAATAGATGTTGGCAAGGTTGCAGAGAAAAGGGACATTTATACACTGCTGGTGGGAATGTAAATTAGTTCAGCCCCTGTGGAAAGTAGTTTGGAGATTTCTCAAAGAACTAAAAATAGAATTACCATTCGACTCAGCAATCTCATTACTGGGTATATGCCCAAAGGAAAATAAATGGTTCTACCAAAAAAACACCTGCACTTGTATGTTTATCACAGCACTATTCATGATAGCAAAGGCATAGAATCAACCCACATGCCCATTAACAATGGATTGCATAAAGAAAATGTGCTATATATACACTATGGAATACTATGCAGCCATAAAAAGGGTGAAATCATGTCCTTTGCAGCAGCATGGACGCAGCTGAAGGCCATTATCCTAAGTGAGTTAACACAAAAACAGAAATCCAAATAACACATGTTCTCACTAATAAGTACGAGCTAAAATTGGGTGCTCACAGGCATAAAGATGAGAACAGTAGACACCAGGGATCACAAAAGGGAGAAGGTAGGGAGGGGGGCAAGGGTTGAAAAACTACCTAGCAGGTAGTGCATTCACTACGTGGGCAAGAGGAACATTAGAAGCTCAAACTTCAGCATTACATAATATGCCTATGTAATGAACCTGCATATGCACCCCTTGAATCTCTCTCTCTACACACACACACACACACACACACACACACACACACACACACACACACACACAGTTGGCAGAAAATGAATGCTGCCTCTACATACTGACTCAAAATAGTCTCAACTATATTTCTATATTGGCATTTTTATTCACCTGTCTCCTTCTCAAAAGGTCAAGTGCAGGAGAAATTTTGGCTAACAGAGTTTGTAAGGTAGGTTTTGGATAATACTATTTTCTTATTTTAAGAAATAACTTGGGCTGGGTGCGGTGGCTCACGCCTGTAATCCTAGCACTTTGGGAGGCCGAGGCGGATGGATCACCTGAGGTCGGAGTTCAAGACCAGCCTGGCCAACATGATGAAACCTCCTCTCTACTAAAAATACAAGTTAGCCAGGTGCAGTTGCAGGCGCCTGTGATCCCAGCTACTCAGGAGGCTGAGGAAGGACAATGGCTTGAACCCAGGAGGCAGAGGTTGCAGTGAGCCAAGATCGCGCCACTACACTCCAGCCTTGGTGACAGAGTGAGACTCTGTCTCAAAAAAAAGAAAAAAAAAAAGAAAATGGAAAAAGGCAAATGCCTGGTATTTCTTAATGAGACACTACACTCAGCACATTATAGGAGTTATCAGATTTAATGCTTCCAACAACTTAATATCAGGTAGTATTATTCACTCCATTTGCAAAGAAGGGATCCAAGTCCTAGAGAGACAAAATGGCATCCCCAAGGTGGAGAAATAGTTGAATCTTGGTCCTCTGGCTCCAGGGTTCAGCTCTGAATTAGTAAGTGGTCCAACTGGTAAAATAAATGATATGATTTCAAGTTGCAATCATGGTTCTTTTAAAAATAGATTTAGGGGGTACAACTGTATTTTTGTTATATGGATATATTGTGTAGTGGTGAAGTCTCAGCTTTTAGTGTAACCTCACTCAAAAGTGTCCATTGTACCCATTAAATAACTTCTCATTCTTCACCTCCTCCCACTCCCCTCACCTTTAATGCTCCAGTGTCTATTATGCCACCCTCAGTGTCCATGCGTATATATTATTTAGCTCCCACTTATAAGTGAGGACATGCTGTATTTGACTATTTTGGAGCTGTTGCACTTAAGATAAGGGCCTCAACACATATACACAATGGAATACTATGCAGCCATAAAAAAGAATGAGTTTATGTCCTTCGCAGGGACATGGATGAAGCTGAAAACCGTCATTCTCAGCAAACTAACACAGGAACAGCAAGCCAAACACCACATGTTCTTACTCATAAGTGGGAGTTGAACAATGAGAACACATGGATACAATGAGGGGAAGATCACACACCAGGACCTGTCGGGGGGTGGGGAAGCAAGGGGAGGGAGAGCATTAGGACAAATGCCTAATGCATGCAGGGCTTAAAACCTAGATGATGGGTTGATAGGTACAGCAAACCACCATGGCACATGTATACCTATGTAACAAACCTGCACGTTCTGTACATATATCCCAGAACTTAAAGTATAATAATAATTAAAAAGATAAGGGCCTCAAGTTCCATCCACATTGTTTCAAAAGACATGATGTCATTACCTTTTACAGCTCAGTAGTATTCCATGGTATGTTTATATCATTTTCTTTATCCAATGATTTGTTCATGGACACTTGGGTCGATTCCCTATCTTTTCAAGTTGCAATCCTGGTTCTTAATACGAAGACTTCTCAGAGGATAGGTTAGTTTATAGAGGAAGCTGGATGAGGGAAAGAGGAAGGTTTATATGTGTAGTGTCTCTCAAGCTGATGTTCCCATGTGAAGATGGAACAGGGAAGACAGATTCTATTTGCTCAGCAGAAAAGGCCAGCTTCACTCTTAGCCAGTTGTTCACAAACAGCAAACTGTGTCCTAGATAAGAAAGAGGCCAATAGGTGCTGACGAATTGCTGGGTGCAGCACGCCAACATGGCACAAGTATACATATGTAACAAACCTGCACGTTATCCACATGTACCCTAGAACACATGTACCTAGAACATGATGGGTGTCCATGGTGAAATGAACCTGCTGTTTTAGCTCCTTCCGCCAGAAGCAAGGAACAGGACCAACGAACACATTTTCTGTGACTAATGCTCTGGATATTTGCTGATGAGGCAGGTTATAAATTGTTGTTGATTTTATGCAGAGGTTCCCTTCGCATCAACCAGGGCTAATAAATCAGGATGAAGAGAAATCATCAGCTGTGCAACATACAGTTCACAACATACAGTTCACAGCTGTGCAAGCAGCTGTGCAACATACAGTTCACAGCAAAGTGTAGACAGTGGACAAATCTGACACAGAGAGACGATACTCAGCTATGTGACTCAATCAGTGCACAACATAAAGCACAGTGGGCGTACTACGTGGGACCGAAATTACCTCCTTCTCAGTCTTACTTCCAACACTACCTGTTCCTGCCGTAATAGTGATAAACTCTCATATCTAAAAAACAAAATAAGTAAAAAATAAGGCTGGTGGCGGTGGCTCACGCCTGTAATCCCAACACTTTGGGAGGCCGAGGTGAGTGGATCACTTGAGGTCAGGAGTTTGAGACCAACCTGGCAAACATGGCAAAACCTCATCTCTACCAAAAATACAAAAATAATTAGCCAGGTATGGTGGTGCACGTCTGTAGTCCCAGCTCCTCAGGAGGCTAAAGCCCAAGAATCATTGAACCCTGGAGGCAGAGGTTGCAGTGAGCCAAGATCTCTCCACTGCACTCCAGCCTGGGCTACATAGCAAGACTCTATCTCATAAATAAATAAATAAATAAATAAATAAATAAGGTTGGGTGTAGGGGTTCATGCTGAAATCACACTGTTTTGGGAGGCTGAGGCAGGAGGATTATTTGAAGTCAGGAGTTTAAGACTAGTCTAGGCAACATAGTGAAACCTCATCTCCACAAAAACTTTTTAAAAAACAAGTAGCCAAGTATGGTGGCCTGCGCCTGTAATCCCAGCTACTCGGAAGGCAGAGGCAGGAGGATCACTGTAGTCCAGGAACTCAAGGCTGCAGCAAGCTACGATCCTGACACTGCACTCCAGCCTGGGTGACACAAAGTGAGAATCCATCACTAAAATAAATATATCATGAATAAATCTGTTTTGTTTTGTTTTCCCTAAAAATTAAGGCTCTTCCATTTTAAATCTCTCCTGTGCAATGGGCATGTTTCCCTCCTACATTGCAGGTTGGGAAACAAAGACACAGATGAAATGAGTGACTTCCCTAAAGTCACCCAAAAACGCTGTCAGAGAGAGAACTCAGATTAAAACCTAAATCTGCCCCACTTCCAACCCCTATTGGTAAAGACCCCAGTCTCCAAATCAACAGAGGCAAGAGATCCCAGGGCCATCATGAGTCCGGATAGAGGGCTTGTGTGGGGAAAAGGATGCATTCTTTGTTCTTGCTCCTGACTCAGACTTCGGACACATCATTGTAATCCCCTGGGGTCTTCGGTTGGACCATCACGTCTTCTCACTTGCAAAGAGTTGTCTGATATTCTACAGGAATTGCAGATGGAAAGTTTATTTTTGAACATTCCGTAGTGAGGCAAGGGAAGAAGAAATCCGTCACACGGAATATCACCCTCCATGTTATCATCTTACATCTTTGGCACAAACGCTTGGCAGTAAAGGTAATACTGTGAAATACCTCCTTTCTCACTTAAAAATGGAATGAACGCTCTAGATCTTCAATGATAGGCTCATTTTTCCAATTTCCAATGCAAACTGCTGAAGAGGGCCCTGCACTTGTCAGAATGCAAAGCCCATTTGTCGGTTCCTGGATAGTTTCTTTCAGCTGTTTTAAGAGGTGACCTGGGTTACTGCCCTCATCTTCCCTGTGCTTGGGCCTTGTAGCTCCTTCTCTCTAAGGCAATAAAGTAAAATGTCATTGTTCCGGAGACTGTGGAGCCCTCCTCGTCCCCAGGTGGGAGGTGAAATAAGAGAGTCTTAGCAATGAGATCCCATCAATTAGGAGGAAAACATTCTCTTCTCTAAGTTCTGCCCTGAGGATTGGCATCCCCAAGATGTTAAATTTGTGTGTCAATGAAGCAGGGAAACTGAAGAGTTGGTTCACTTTTCTAAATGCAGGAACAAGATGAAGGAAACTATTGATTTCTATCAAAAAAGACAAGAAGCAAATAGAAGAGAAGACCACGGACAGGGAAGGGTTTGAATACAAATGGAAACTACCAGGCATAGCATTGGGAGCTTCTCAATTAAGTTTCAGGTCAGAGGTACCTGCATCACCACAGCATGGAAAAACGTAAGGGGGAATTCTCGGCTCACCATCCCCATTGGAACTCCTTTACCCTGAAAGTGCTTTTTCCAGTGTCTCCTGTTGCTATGGTAATTAGAGGTATTCCTGGCTGGGACCTTGAAAATGGTGAATAAGCAAACAAACATAAAACCTCATTTCAGCTGTTTTTAAGGGTTAAGAAGCAAATAAACGCAAGCTACGGTGATAGCGTGTAACAAGAGAAGGGGAGCTCTTGGAGACTGACTCAGTGAAACAGACACCTGAAAAGTCCAGGGACAGCTGAAGAATCCCGAGATTGGGGGAAAGGAAGACTGTTGTGTATATAAGCATTTTCCTGTGAAAGAGTCCTTGGTTTCATCACATTCTTCAATGTATTTCCTCCTATCGTCCCCATAAGGTTAAGCGTATCTGCAAGAGAGAATGTTTAGAGAAGGCCACTCTGAGGAAGCAGCATCTGAACTGAGGCCTGAATGATAAGAAATCAGCCTCCTGGAGACTGGGAAAGGTTGGGAAAGGGAAAGAGGGAAAGCAAAGCTAAGCCATCTAAGAGACAAAGAGGGGAGATAGCACAAGCCAGATGTGGTCAAGAGAATTTGGGGGACGAACAAGAGAAGAAACATTTTAAGCAGATTCATGGAGGGGACAGATGAAGAATTAGGATTTTTAAATGGATTTCTAAGTATGCATCCCCTCAGGTTTAATAAAGACAAGAATGTTGTTGTTGTTGTTGTTGGTGGTGGTGGTGGTGGTGGTGATGGTGGTGATGTTTTGGCCAAGATATTGTGAAGAAGCCCAGCCCTTTCAGGCTACAGTAATACAATTTCCAAGGAGGGCCTGGGAACAAGTAAACAAAGGAAGGAGGGGTCCAAACCAGTCTATTCACTCCCAGTCAGAATGAAACTTCCCCAAACACATAAATCACCCAAGGTCCCAGTCATCTAATAACACCTCTGACCTCCGAGTGTATGCTATGCTTATAATGCTTGTGATTCTTGCACTTACATTTTCCAAAGCCCTCGCCCCCTTTCCTTTGAGTGGGTCCCCCTATATCCTCAGTATGCTTTTTCAATGCAAGGGATAAATGACCCATTTAACACCAGCTTCCATTTAAGGAGGGGATAGAGAAGTAAGGCTTGTGGGATCTGCATGGGATCATCAGTGAGTCTAAGATAGTAACAGGGGGATTTGCAGGGAGGTAGAGAAATAAACTAGGAGAGCTAGAAGTGCATTGACCAAGAGTGAGCAAAGAGGTAAAACAATAGATCAAGGAAGAAAAGGAATGGGAGGAATGAAAGAAAGCAGGCAGAGGGTGGCCAAAAAAAAAAAAATCAAAACAAAAAAAGAAAGAAAGGAGTAAGAGGGAAGAGAACAGAAGGAAATAGAGAAAGGAGGATTTGGAAAGGAAAGAAAGTAAAGGAGAAAAAAGTATGGAAATAAAATAATAAAAGAATGGGAGATAGGTGAATGTCAGAAAGAGAAGATGCAAGCCAACCAAGAAAACGGCAGAGTTATGTAGGGTGGAAGGGCATCTCCAACAGTTACCCCAACCTGCATCATAACCTGCCTCTTTCATCCTTCAGAAGGAGCAGACCTCATTCTCTTCTACCACACCGCATTGCGTGAAACCACTGCTGCCACTCCCTCCCATGATGCAGGCTACCTGGGCTCCCCTGAGCAGCTATTCTTTCAGACTCAGGCACACATGAAAATTGAGTTCAGCTAAATGCAAACTGAACTCCAAAAGACCCGCTCCTACTACCCATTGCCGTAATCGTTAAGAGAGAAAATTAATTGCCTGAGGCCAGAGTGTGGAAATCCAACTAGACATCTCCTCCCAAGTGACCTGTTCCGGAGTGGATTGTGGTGGGCACACCTGTAAGTAATATTCCAACTTCATTTGTCTACACATAATTTCCCTTGTCAGGATTTATAATCATATGCACATAGTTGTTGGGTTTTTTGTGGAATATCTGTCTTTCCCAATACACCATTAGCTCCACTCATGGGAAGAGGCTATACCTATTTTTTAGCACCACAGCACCTAGCACATAGGCGAATCACTCATCAAAAATTCTCAATGATGGATAAATGAATAGGGGTGGGGATTTCAAACCAGGACTCACAGTTCTTAACAAAGAAAACAAAATAAAAATAAAATGTTCATTTTTCTGGTCTGAGTCCTCTAACAGCAAGTGTTTTTTTAAATCATAAAATTATCTCTCACATATTAAGTAGCTAATTGCTATGACATTTCAAACAAAAAACCGCCAACCTTTACACAACTTAAGTCATGCTCTTTCATTCCTTTAAGCAAACCATGATTTTTTTTTCACCACCAGCCCAAAAATGTATCATCCTGACAACACAGAAGAAAAAACAACTTGATTAATCTTGAAAAAATTTCTCCAAAATCGAAACACTGATTGCTGAGTTAAAACTCAAAACAGGAGCTCTGTCCTGAACTGGCCTGTAGACTTTCTAACACTGGAACAAGCCAATAATCACTAGTGTTGGAGATGCTATAATTAAAGTCAGCTTATGACAACAGGGAAAAGGCTGACTCTAAAAGCTCTCACCATTCAACACTCCCCACTCACAATGTTCCCACTCCAAATGGTACAGTAATGGTGTGATGATGGGTCCATCCAGATTCCATCCCCGGGGATGTCTTCCTGTGTGTGGCCTTCCCCCTACACTTTTTCTTGGTATCACTGGTCTCTTTTTCTCTGTTTTTCCTTTCTTTTCATGTTTTCTTTCAATATGATTCATTTATATACATATTTTCAGTATATGAATATATTCTCCTTTGATAAATTCAAACATTAAGAGACAAAGCTAAAGCCCTCTTGACCGCCATCCCTAATCTCAATTCATCCCCCACAGCAACCACTCTTGTGTTACATGTTTGTTGTGTATCCACTCAAACCTCTGTGCATTGATGTGCTGATAGGGTTTGGCTGTGTCACCACCCAAATCTCATCTTGAATCATAACCCCCATAATCCCCACATGTCATGGGAGAGACCTGGTGGGAGATAAATAATTCAATCATGGGGATGCGTTTTTCCTGTGCTGTTCTCTTGACAGTGTATAAGTCTCACAAGATCTGATGGCTTTATAAAGGGCAGTTCCCTTGCACATGCTCTCTTGCCTGCCCCCATGTAAGACATGCCTTTGTTCCTCCTTTACCTTCCACCATGATTGTGAGGCCTCCCCAGCCATGTGGAAATGTGAGTCCATTAAACCTCTTTTTCTTTATAAATTACCCAGTCTTGGGTATTTCTTCATAGCCGTATGAAAATAGGCTAATACATGTACCTACATTTATTTATAGAATTACAACACTTCATTCCATAACTTTTTACACAAATAATAGACTATGTTTTTTATTCTGTAACTGTCTGTTTTCACCCAAAAACATGTCTTGGAGACCTCTCCACACCAGTATGAGGCTCTATCTTATTTTACCAGAAGAATCTTTCCCATGGTGCAGATGTGTCATGGGTTAGCCATGGCACTGCGATTGATATTTAGTCCATATCTAGCTGTTGTTATACAAGAGTGGCATGAACCTTGAAAACATCATGATAAATGACAGGAGCCAGGCATAACATTGTATCATTCCATTCATATGAAATGTCCAGAATAGGCAAATCCATAGAGACAGAAGTTAGATTATTGGTTGCCAGGGGCTGGAGGGATGGGGCATGTTGAGTGACTACTTAATAAATACAGAACTTTCATCTGGACTCATGAAAATGTTTTGGAAGTAGAGATCGATGATCCTTGCACAACATTGTGAATGTACTTAATGCCACTGAATCGTACTCTTTAAAATGGTTAAAATAGTAAACTCTGTATTATGGACTCTTTACTGCAATAAAAAACATAGAACTGCCAGATCACAAAGTATGCTCTTTTTAAATTTTTATAAAAATTGGCAAATTGCCTTGCAAAATCTTACTCCTTTTATGTTTTTGTATTACTGTAAATATCTCTATGTATCTTTCTCAACTAATTTCAGAATGAGTCTCACTCTTCTCTTTCTCTCTCTCTCCTTCTCCCTTCTCCCCTCTTTTTCTCTCCCCCTTGCTCTTTCTATTCTCTTTTCAGGAGAGTGGGGAATGCCTTCGTCTCCAACTCTCTAATGGTTCTGACAATAGTCGCAAATACTGCTCCTCCCGCTCCTGCAAAACTTTTTGAGTCATGTATCAGTTTCAATTACATGCACTGCTTTCACCCTCAGGACTTCCTGGATGGCTTGTTGAGGGACATAAACATCCTAAGGGTGCGGGTACGGGGTGTGCAATATACACAGAATCCTTATTTCTTTAGTCAGCTCAGAGCCAATGGAAGCACTACATCAGCAGAACAAACAACATTAGGGGTTCCAGCAACTCACAATTCCTATTATATGAATGTAGTATTTTCCTCCAAACAGCACAGAAAACTTACACTAAAAGAAGCTTCTCAGGCACCTGCTGGCCCAAGAAGGATGTTCTTATGTCAAAGAGTTTCCAGCTATATTAGAGAGGTAGTAGAGTCAGTGGTTAAGAATCCAAGTTCTGGTATTAGACTGCCTGGGTTCAAATCCTGACTTGACTGCTTAACTCAAGAAGTGACGTTGGCATATTAACTTACCACTCTAAACAGCATTTTGCAATCTCTAAAATGAAGGACTGATAAGAATCAAGCTGTCCATCAATGAGACTGGATAAAGAAAATGTGGCACATATACACCATGGAATACTATGCAGCCATAAAGAAGGATGAGTTCATGTCTTTTGCAGGGACAAGGATGAAGCTGGAAACCATCATTCTCAGCAAACTAACACAAGAACAGAAAACCAAACACTGCATGTTCTCACTCATAGGTGGGAGTTGAACAACGAGAATACATGGACACAGAAAGGGGAACATCACACACTGTGGCTTGTCGGGGGTTGGGGGCTAGGGGAGGGGTAGCATCAGGAGAAACACCTAACGTAGGTGATGGATTGATGAGCACAGCAGACCACCATGGCATGTGTATACCTCTGTAACAAAACTGCACAAAAGTTTTAAAAAAAAAGAAAAACATCAAGTAAGACATGGAGGCGAATCACTGATCACAGGCTCTGACACAGGGAGCATTAGTTTCCATTTGCTGTTATAACAAATTCCACAAGCACATCAACGACTTAGAATAACACACATTTATTATTCTGCAATTCTGAGGTCATAAATTCTAAATGGGCTTTACTTTCTTCACAGAATTGGAAAAAACTGCTTTAAAGTTCATCAGGCAATCAGGCTACCTGACTTCAAACTATACTACAAGGCTACAGTAAACAAAACAGCATGGTACTGGTACCAAAACAAAGATATAGACCAATGTAACAGAACAGAGCCCTTAGAAATAATACCACACATCTATAGCCATCTGATCTTTGACAAACCTGACAAAAACAAGAAATGGGGAAAGGATTCCCTATTCAATAAATGGTGCTGGGAAAATTGGCTAGCCATAAGTAGAAAGCTGAAACGGGATCCTTTTCTTACTCCTTATACGAAAATTAATTCAAGATGGATTAGAGACTTAAATGTTAGACCTAAAACCATAAAAACCCTAGAAGTAAACCTAGGTAATACGATTCAGGACATAGGCATGGGCAAGGACTTCATGTAAACACCAAAAGCAATGGCAACAAAAGCCAAAATTGACAAATGGGATCTAATTAAACTAAAGAGCTTCTGCACAGCAAAAGAAACCACCATCAGAGTGAACAGGCAATCTACAGAATGGGAGAAAATTTTTGCAATCTACTCATCTGACAAAGGGCTAATATCAAGAACCTATAAAGAACTCAATCAAATTTACAAGAAAAAAACAAACAACCCCATCAAAAAGCGGGCAAAGGATATGAACAGACACTTCTCAAAAGGGGACATTCATACAGCCAAGAGACACATGAAAAAATGCTCATCATCACTGGCCATCAGAGAAATGCAAATCAAAACCACAATGAGATACCATCTCACACCAGTTAGAATGGCGATCATTAAAAAATCAGGAAAGAACAAGTGCTGGAGAGGATGTGGAGAAATAGGAACACTTTTACACTGTTGGTGGAACTGTAAACTAGTTCAACCATTGTAGAAAACAGTGTGGCGATTCCTCAAGGATCTAGAACTAGAAATACCATTTCACCCAGCCATCCCATTACTGGGGATATACCCAAAGGATTATAAATCATGCTGCTATAAAGACACATGCACACGGATGTTTATTGCAGCACTATTCACAATAGCAAAGACTTGGAATCAACCCAAATGTCCATCAGTGACAGACTGGATTAAGAAAATGTGGCACATATACACCATGGAATACTATGTAGCCATAAAAAAGGATGAGTTTGTATCCTTTATAGGGACATGGATGCAGCTGGAAACCATTGTCAGCAAACTATCGCAAGAACAGAAAACCAAACACTGCATGTTCTCACTCATAGGTGGGAATTGAACAATAAGATCACTTGGACACAGGAAGGGGATCATCACACACCAATTCCTATTGTGGGAGGAGGGGGAGGGATAGCATTAGGAGATATACCTAATGTAAATGACGAGTTAATGGGTGCAGCACACCAACATGGCACATGCATACATATGTAACAAACCTGCGCATTGTGCACATGTACCCTAGAACTTAAAGTATAATATATATGTGTATATATATATATGAGAATATATGAAAAAGCTATAGAAACTAACACAGCTTCCTTTGGCTCTTACCAGGTGAACCTTGAGAAATCTCTGAGGTGGCCTCATGCATCACACTAGAGCTTGCAAATGGCATAAAATAACCAGATAAAACATGCTACAGGATGAGGAGGCATCAGGGTTCCTTGATGCTCAGTGCAAATGGTGAACTGAAAGTTCCACTGAGCCCTTGGGAATACAATGGAAATCAAGTTTTGGAGAAACAGAATAATCCAAATGGGTTATCGCCAATAGATCTCCAACTAAGGGACAAGAAGACATAATAGACGAAAAATCTACTCTAATCCATGGAATACATTCTCCTAGTGAGAGCTGACCACAGATGGAATGGCTATGCAGGAAGACAATAAGAAATTCATCTCTGGAAGCTAAATGACCTGTTTCATGAATTAGGTGGGTAAGAGAAGGAAGTCAGTGTAGTCATCTATAGGTTCCTTCCTCCCAGTAAGCCTGGAACTCCATGAAAGAAGTTGCAAATTGAGATGCCGACAAAAATCAGGCAGGTAACAAAATTGAGCAAAATAGGGTGTGTAGAGTGTGAGATGAGCCAAGGATTACCACCTTATCCCAAGGACAATGACTATACAACTCCAACTGTCTGTGGCCATAGATGGATACAACTTGATTTTGCCAGATCTTTCAGTATTTCAAGACAATCCAGAAATCAGGATTTTGTGTTAAATCTTGCTATTTTAACAGTTGGTAACCCATGCACATTTAAGATTTTCTGTAGGACACATTTGTGAACCAGAGTCACCCAATGGACTACCATTTCATGGCCTTTAGGAGAAAGGCAGTTTTCCTACTGTAAACCATAAGGCCTTTTATTCTTGTCAAAATTCATCAGTACTTTGTAAAATGGAATAAACTTTTAAGCATTAACTAGCAGAAAAATCTGGCATATTGCTGCTGAGTGAGTGTGTAGCAACTGACAATTATGGACAGAACTCAAACTAGCTCTTGATGCATGGGAAGAGAATACGAGGCAATCAGTTTAAAATTAGAACCACATTTCTTAGAGGCCTCCATCTGTCTTCCTACATGGGGAGTTTGGAGTCTCTGATCCTTCATCTATTTTTGAGTGGCCCTGTCCAGATGAAGAGCAGAAAGAGAAATCCTGGATTCTGATTCCAATGGGAGAGGCATGGAATGGTCAAAAGGGTGGAAGAAAGAGAAAAACCCATGTGGAAAGTGTTCACAGCAGTAATTACCGTAAAGGATTCCAGATAAGATATCTATTATGCAGCAAAAGGAAAAAACATCAAGATTAGCTAGGGGAAATTAAAGAACAAAGTTAGTGAATTCAGGAAAAAGCTGGATAGGACTGCTAAAAGATTAATAAAAAGAGAAAAAAAGAACAGAGATGACCATGGAATTGTTTGCATTATTTTGGATATGGAAGGCAGGAAACCAAGAACACAGTGGGAGTATACGAAGCAGAGTTGAGTTCTTGGACGAGGCTGAAATTGTGCACACTCCCACTTCTGGTTGCCTTGGCAATGAGACTCCCACTTTATACGAATGACATGAGAATGAGTAAAACCTTATGCAAATGAAGCACACAGTAATTAGAGGCAGAGCCACATGGAGTCTAGATGAGGCCATGTCGGCAGAATATCTAGAGAACAGTCTGAGTGGGCTTATGCAGCAAAGAATGAGGTCATTAAAGCAAAGACACTGAGCTATGAATAAAAGGAATAAGTGCTTGAAAAAGACTGTGGGTTCCACAGACTTGTTGGTTCTCCCATTGATTTTGGTCAAGTTATTTCAGGTAATGGATCGTGTAGTCACACGTCCACATTGCCTTACCTGCTCTGTTTTACTGTGTCTCTCCTGGGAAGAAATCTTGGAAAAGGGAAAGAAGGTTGTTTACTGTCCTGGTTCCCTGTGTGTGCTGCCTCACTATTACCCATAAAAGGGAATCAAAGGGGGGCTGAGAAAGTTTCATGGAGAGGCTTGAGAACACACAAATAAAGAGGACAATTAGGCCGGGCACAGTGGCTCACACCTGTTATACCAGCACTTTGGGAGGCCGAGGCGAGCAGATGACGAGGTCAGGAATTTGAGATCAGCCTGGCCAATATGGTGAAACCCCGTCTCTACTAAAAATACAAAAATGAGCTGGGCATGGCGGTGTGCACCTGTAGTCCCAGCTACTCAGCGGGCTGGAACAGGAGAATCACTTAAACCCGGGAGGTAGAGGTTACAGTAAGCCGAGATCACACCACTGCACTCCAGCCTGGGTGACAGAGCAAGACTCCATCTCAAAAAAAAAAAGAAGGACAATTATGGGATGTTTCTTATGGCTGCTGTAACAAATTACTACAAACCCGTTGGCTTAAAACAGTGTACATTTATTCCTTAGAGTCATGGATGTCAGAATTCCCAAATCAGTTGCACTGGGCTAAAATCAAGGTGTCAGTAGGGGTGTATTCTCTGTGGACACTCTAGGGAAGAATCCAATTCCTTGCCTTTCCCAGCTCCTAGAAATGTAATCCTAGCATTCCTTGGTTCGTGGCCCCTTCCTCCGTCTTCAAAGCAAGAAGCACAGCATTTTCCTTTGGTCACCACACTATCGTCTTCTCTAGTAGTAGAATCCCGCTGTCTTTCCCTGATGAGGACACTTGTGATTATATCATTGGGTCCACTTGGATAATACAGGAAAATCTCCCCATATCAAGATGTGTAATCACATCGGCAAAGTCCCTTTTGTCATATAAGGTAACATACTCACAAGGTCAAGGAATTAGAATTTAAACATTTTAAGGGCCCTCTATTCAGCCTACTACACGGGGCAAGAGAGAGTAAAAGTGGAAAAGAAAGACAATTTTAAGAATTGCTACTTAAAGTGCATTATAAAGTGCATGAATTTTATTGAAAAGACAAAAGTAAAATGAAAATTTCTTTTTATAAAAACTCTTGATTGTGTTTCTCTGAATTTACAGTTTTGAGGCTAGAATACATAGGGCACTGGTATGTATATAGGTTATAAGCATGAATCAAATAAAATAATCATTTGAAAAAATTGCATCTAGCAACATGCATCAAAGTATTTTAAGAAATTACTTCTTTGCCAGCACTTATTTTAAATAAGTATTGGTATAAAAAGTGACAGGGAAGATTTAGATATCAGAAGCTATTTATTTTCTGGGCCAATGTACCCTTAAAAGTTGATTTCTCACCTGCTTTCTCTCAGACGTCTGCTGTTTGTAAGCTTGTGCAATTCCACAAATTAACAAACATGAATATATCATTTTTTATTACTCACATTACCTGCTATTTTTCATTCCAAAGGAAAATGAAGGAGAAATTTTAGAGCGATGGTCACAAAACCAAATTTTATAGGGGCCAAGTGTGTCTCATGAGTGAGTGAAGTGGTCCAGATATGTAAAGAGGTGAACTGGGGGGATCCATGCTCTACCTGGAGAAAAAGCTGCTACTCACTTCCATTTCAACAGACAGTATCACTGAAGCTTTTAAATCTTTAAGAGAAGTCAAATATCCAGAATTTCATGTAACATCTCCTGATTTGTAAATGTTGCAGACTAAGTCAAAGCACCATGTGGGCTGAATAAAACTCATTCATTCTGTGGCCTATCACTTTGCAAATTCCATTATAAATTCTATTAAGTACTTTTTACTTTTTAAACCTAAGACAAAAAGGGGAAGTTTTCATCCAGTGAAATGACATGATCACGTTTGTGTTGAATTTATTTCTAATGTAACCACATATATATACTGACACACACATTTACACAAACCTCTGAGTGTGTGAATAAACTACCTTTGAAACCATAAGTTCTTAAGGGATAGCTTTTTACCTCAACGTTACAGCTTTGGCCAGTATTGACCAATGACTATTTTCCTTTCAGTGAAGACCTATGTAAGGATGTAGGCTGTTGTAAAGAGAAAACAAGTTCCTGAATACAATGTGATTAGCCTCAGTGGTCGATCTAAGCACAATTGTCCCAGGAACCTGGACACCATCCTAACTACAGTTGTAGAAGTCAGCAACTATGCTCTCCTGGCCATTGGTCAGGATTGGAATGAAACCGTCTCAGGCAAAGAAGCATGCACCCAGATTTTTACACCCAGTTTTTTACAATGCAACTCCAACATTTGCATCAACAAATAAACCATGTGAACAACCAAAACAACTTTTTAAGACAGTGAGAAGAGCTGTGTGCAAGACAAAATGGACCATGAGATAGAGTGTGCTGAGGGGGAGTGGTCAAGGAAGATCTATCATCCCTAAAGAGATGACATTCTGGCTGTGGCTAGAAGAATCCAATCATGTAAATTTCATTTTATTTCTTAAAAAATTTTATGGGTACATAGTAGGTGTATATATTTATGGAGTACATGAGGTATTTTAGTACAGGCACTTAATGCATAATAATCGCATCAGGGTAAATGAGGTTTCCATCACCTCAAGCATTCATCATTTCTTTGTGTTATGACCATTCCAATTGTACTCCCTCAGTTATTCTAAAATGTACAACAAATTGTTGCTGACTACAGTCACTCTGTTATGCTATCAAACACTAGATCTTATGTATACTACCTATATTGTTGTAGCCATTAACCCTCCCTATTTCCCAACACCCTCTCCCACAACCACCCTTCCCAGCCTCTAGTAACCATCCTTCTACTCTCTCTCTCTCTCTCTCTCTGTTCGATTGTTTTAATTTTCAGCTCCCACAAAGAAGTGAAAACACGCAAAGTTTGTCTTTCTACGCCTGGCTTACTTCACTTAACATAGTGACCTTCAGTTTCATCAATGTTGTCACAAATGACAGGACCTCATTCTTTTTAATGGCTGAATAGTACTCCATTGTGTATTTGTACCACATTTTCTGTATGCATTAATCTGTGGATGAACACTTAGGTTGCTTCCAAATGTTGGCTATTCTGAATAGTGCTGTAATAAAAATGGGAGTGCAGGTATCTCTTCAATATACTGATTTCCCCTTCTTTAGGTATATAGTTGACAGTGGAATTGCTGGATCATATGGTAGTTCTATTTTTAGTTTTTTGAGGAACCTCCATACTGTTATGCATAGTGGCTGTATTAATTTGCATTTGTACCAAAAGTTTACAGAGTTCCCCTTTCTCCACATACTTCCCAGCATTCATCATTGCCTGTCTTTTGGATAAAAGTCATTTTAGCTGGGGTGAGATTATATCTTATTGTACTTTTGAATTTTATTTATCTGACCATTAGTGATGTTGAGCACGTTTTCATAGACCTCTTTGCCATTTGTCTTCTTTCGAAAAATGTCTATTCAGATCTTTAGCCCATTTTTAAAATTGGATTATTAGATTTTTTTCCCATTGAGTTGTTTGAGCTCCTTAAATATTCTGGTTATTAATCTGTTGCCAGATGGATAGTTTTTAATCATTTTCTCCCATTCTTTGGGTTGTCTCTTCGCTTTGTTGACTCTTTGCTGTGCAGAAGTTTTTGAACCTGATGTGATCCCATTTGCCCATTTTGCTTTGGTTGGCTGTGCTTTTGGGGTCCATGTACATTTTAATTTTGGGGGCTAAATGTTTTCGGCAGAGGGAAATAGAAATGCAAATGGCCTTTGGAAGGAATGAGCACATAGATGTAAGTGGCAAGAGGCAATGTAGCTGGAGGCAGATTTGAGAGGAAGAAAATGTGATTAAGTTGGAGACACGGATGGGGGCAGATAAGAACCCAAGAGGACTTTAGAATGGAAGGTCCTAAGTGGGAAGGACAGTCTTATTTGTATCTTTAAAAAAACTTACTCTGGCAAGTCATTCTACTTCTTTGAGCCTCTGGTACATTCTCTATAAGATACAACTAGTATTCTTTTTTCAAAGGGCTCTTAAAGTTAAATTAGATCTTGGACAGAAAGTACCTGGCATACAGTAAGCACTCTATGAACATGGGCTGAACTTGAACATCTTGGGGGGAAGTAATAACACCACAGAGAGGAGGCAGGAGATTAAGGTAATGGAGGAAAACTGTCCCCTTGAGTCCTGACAGCTCCAGCTCCTAAGAAAGACTGCGATCTTACGACACTGCCTTCCCCACTCCCCTTATTTGGATATCCCATGGCTATGCGACAGCTGTGCCCCAACTAGCACCCCATGGTGGCTTCCAATAGCAAAACTAATTTGGTTGTGTCATGCTGAGAAATCCATCTTCTAATACAAATGTAACAGATTAGCATACAAAGAATGGACTGCTGTTGACCACAGGGAGTAGCAAGACAAACTTTAAGTAGCCTGAACAGCGTGTAGTCACTCCCCTACTGCTGTTGTTTTGTAGAGCATAAGAAGTGGGTGGAGTTGTTCCCAACAATAACAATCAAAGGACCAAAGACCGGACCCATGAGAACTGTGATTCCTCCCTGAGCATACAATAAACCAACTAGGCAACGTTTACCCAAAATAGCAACATAATCTCAGAACCAGCAGTTCCAACATGTAGGTAACTTCCTATAGGTACTCACACTTTTAGATCTATGCAAGGATGTTCAAGGCATTTTTGTATGTAATAGTAAGAGATTGGGAACAACCTAGGTGTTCATCGAGAAGGGAATTGGTCACATCCATTAGGGTACATTGTCACCACGGATGCACGTTCCATGCAGCTGTTAGAAAACAAAGCTGATTTACAGGGACCAACGAATAATAATTTGAAAAACGTGGCAGTAAATGAAGTAAGGTATAGAACAGAGTATAGACTTGGCTACCATTTGTACATAAAAAGTAGTATATTGATTTGTTGGGTCTTTTTTGGTGCCAGACACTGGAGATTTAGCAGTAAACAAAACAAGCCTTGGCTCCATTTAGCTTACATTCTGATGGAGAGAGACAGACAACACACCAATACACATGGAAATACGTTATATGTCAAGTGCTGATAAAGTCCCATATTTATGCTCGAATTTGGGTGAATCATGTGAATTTGCTGGTAAGTGACCACTTTGACACATAAAGAAGGTGATTTCCAAAGACTTAACCAGATACATACTCAGACAAAATGATGTACAAGAAACAGACAGAAATTCTTCCAGGAAGGAAGCTTAGAAGAAAAACTACTTGCTAGACACGTGGGGGAGCTGATTTACTTTTTGCAATCCCATATGGGTATTGCCTATTCAAAACAAACAAATATTTTTAAATATGTAATCATTGAAGCACAATAGAGTTGACACACAGAGAGGGAGAAGGTAGGTAAGGATGAAGTGAGGATTAAGATCTAAGAAGAGGTGATTTTTTTTAATGTAAAAGTAGGCAGGTGAGAGCAACATACTGTAATAGAGTATGCGCCACTCAAAACCATAAGTGCCCTTTTATTTGTAATTCAGCTCAATCCCCAAGGACAGCACAACCCCTAGGTTCAGACCAGGAACGGCGTGGTAATGAAGGGGAAGACCTGGGTAGGATGGGGGTCTATTCAGGACAATAGGGTCTGTGCCTGAGCTCACCTGGGCACCTACCCCACATGTTCCTCAAGGGTCTTGCTTGCAGGCAGCTCAGTGATATAAGCACAGATTGCAAAACAATGGCTTCCCTTTATCACCCTCAGTGTTCCCAGTACCTTGCTCAAATGAGAAAGAAAGAAAAAAAAAAAAAAAAAAAAGGCCAACCTGCCAATCTGGTCTTTCCTGCAATAAGTGAAAACTAATGCATCGTTCCTGCACAGAACAGAAGAGTCCAGGCAGCTAAGTCACCTGACCAGAGGCAAACCAAGCAGAAAGAGGTCACGTGGGACCACAATGAACAAGAGGCAGAGACAGGCCAGACGACGGCCAAATGCACAATGAGGCTGGACCTGAGGTTCCTAAAGATGCTGGCCCAGCATTGCATAGTCGCTTGTCTTGGGCCAGACCAAAGCATAGTCCCCTCTACTCTATGAGTTAGCAGCAAGGCCCAAAGAAACAAGCACAACTTTGAATTCTGTTTGAATTCCTGCTTTCTACTCCCTCAGTACTGTGCCCTCAGGCACACAGATGAACATCTCAGCTCCTTTCTCCTTTCTGATAAGGGTAGAGAATAGCAAGGCCTACCTGGTTCATTTCCTTATATTATTATTATCAAGCTGTTGATTTCAGCACATACATCTAGCTTTGACTCTGTACACTAATACAAGAAGAATCCTCACCTAGGTGAGTTTCCAACACCTTATTTTTCTGAGTCCTCCAGAGTTTTCAAGAGAGAAGTTGTTCCACAGACAGGAAAAATAACTAACGGGTACTAGGCTTAATATCTGGGTGCTGCAATAATCTGTACTACAAACCCTCGGGACATCAGTTTACCTGTATAACAAATTTGCACACATACCCTCGAACTTAATATAAAAGTTTTAAAAAGATCACATTTGAAGTCTGGAGAGCATTAGCAATAGTACCTACTTGTAAAAATTTTGCAAAATTAAATAAGATAATGTATAGGAACTGTTAATATAGTTCATAGTACTTCATAGGTTCTCAACAAATGCTTCCCACCATCATTATTGTACTGTGAATAATGTGGATTTGCAACATTAACAAGTGATGACTAGGACTCAACTCAGACAGAAGAGGAGAGGCTACTGAATGTTCGTGCCTCCACTCCCAGGTACCTGCTGAAACAGGAATGTCTCCCCTTGCTCCTCCAGAATTCTTACCTTGTCTCTCCAGGGAGGCCATGTATTTATACTGCACTGGTCTCTTCACCAGGACTGCTATGCTGCACAACTCCAGGAAGGCAGCAATCATATTATATCCCATGAGCATAGTCCTCCACCCCACCCTTCACCTACAGTTGTGGAACATGGTGTCCTCATGTGCTAAAGGTTCAGGCTTGCTGAGTTATTCCCGTAAAATTTCTTCTATATCTCACTCCAACTTTTCATGATGACATCCGAGGCTCCCAGCCACCAATGCTACACTCTTCTTTAGCATCAATCACCCCACAAATAATTGGGAATAACACTCATCTACCTTCCCCACTCTTTCTTATTCATGTATCAATTTGAAGGTATACGGTAATATTTGTGCCTGCATTTTGAAGATGGCTCCTATCAGTTATTACAGGTATATGTTAAATTAAGTTTCTAATGCTAAGATTACCTTCCCAGATGTTTACATTAGAAAGAATTCTAGATTTGGAGATAAGTGGACACCAGTTCTCCCCCTGAGTATTCAGTAAGGTGCTAAGGAACCTGTGGGAATGCCTGAGTTGTGACTCTTAAGACATTGCAAGTAAAAAGTTACGGCTGACATCAGCATCCAACCATTCTTCTATAAGGAGCAATATTCTATTTTCTTTTGTCTTGGTGGGTCCAGTCAAGGTGTCTACTCTCCCGGGACCAAGGCAGGACCCAACTCAACCAATCAGAGTCATTCTCCAAACATTTCCAACACAGGAGGAAAGACACAAGGCCAGAGCTGATTCACTGACTGCTGTGTGCTGATGTAACTGCCTGTCAGATCCTCCTTCATGGATCCCTAGAGAGGCTCTCCTTATTCGTTGCAGAGGTGTGCTTTTTGCAGAGCACCCTTGAAACATGCTAATGAATTATTTTTTAATCTTAGTTAATCAGTGTTGGTTTCATCTACCAGCTGCCCTACTGCAGAACCAGAAAGTGGGAATCGCTTTGTGGTGGGATGATGTTCACCAAGCATCCTTCAGGGCTGGTTAACCATGATGCCTGTACAAATCCCTGAGCACCTACTGTCTATACCACATACGTAAGTACTTAATCCACATGCTACACCAAACTGCTCATAGTTTCACCCTATAACTGTTGTCTCTGCAGACAGACAAAAGCTTTTCTGTAGGCTGGAGACCATATCATAAACAAGAGGTCTTCAAGACTAATGAATCATGAGAAACTATGAAGTGTGATGCAACTAATTAGTTAGAATCCAAGTGCAATCAGTGATACTTGGAAATGATTTTGGCTTTTTTTTATAAGTTACAGCACATTCAAGGTCATTTCTATAATACCATCATTCTTACTCATTTACATTCTGAAATGTTTTCTTGAGTGGGAGCGAAATGGAAGAAATTTTTAATGTGTTATGCTTTGTCTTACATATTCTTTAATGCTGTACAGAACAGGGCACAGATTCAATGTTGAATTGAACTGATTATGTGACATCCTGCAAACAATAAAAGAATCATTTTTAAAGAACTTAAAAGGTCCTTCTCACACCTTTTATACCTGATCTCCAGCCTCTCAAGAGAGAAAGGTTGTATTAACGCATTTAACCCTCATATGCTAAATTTCATTTCCAATTATAGGATAACCACAGGAAGAATGGTTATCGAGCCCAGCCCTGTAACTCAAGAATCATAAATGCAACATCTAGTATGGAGAAGCAGGTAAAGAAAATATGTAAACCTTGTTCAATCGATTCTAAAACGGTGGCCATGTGGGACAGGGCAGAACAATGGCCCCCAAAGGTATCCATGTCCCAATCCTTGGAACTTGTGAATATGTTACCTTACACGGCAAAAGGGACGTTGCAGATGTGATTAAGGTAAGGATCTTGAGATGGGGAGAGAGGACATATGAAAGTAGAGTCTGAGAAAGAGATTTGAAGATGCTCTGGTGCTGCCTTGGAACATGAGGAAGGGGCCATGAGCCAAGAAAATCAGGCAAGGAAAAAGCAGTCTTTTCCCCTAGAGCCTCCAGAAAGAGTTCAGCACTACTAACACCTTGATTTTAGCTCCATGAGACCCATTTCAGCTTTCTGATCTGCAAAACTGCAGGATAATAAATTTGTATTGTTTTAAGTCAGTAAGTTTGTGGTAATTTATTTCAGCAATAGGCAACTAATACACCATGTATCAACTGCAAACAATTGTTGCCATTCTAGAATGCTGGTTCAACTTGCCAGTTCTTGGGTGGGAGGTGGTAGAGGAGCAGAAGAAGTCACTTTTGGGTACTGAGATTAATACCTGGGAGATGAAATAATCTGTACAACAAATCCCAGTGACACGTGTTTACCTATGTAACAAACCTTCACATGTACCCCCAAGCCTAAAATAAAAGTTTCAAAAATCTGAATTTTAAAAAGAAATCTACCTCTAGATAGTTTAGTGAATACTCATTGGATTTTTACAGACTTTGAGGCCCAAAGTGTATCTGTGGGCTGTAGGCTGCCCTTTTTCTTCTGTTCCTCTCCCACGAAAGCCTTCCCCTTGCTTCATCCTGAAGAATGGCCATCCAGCCTCTAAGCATCCACATGATGGCAGCTGACTGCCTTCCTGATCATCATCCCAATAAGTAAGAGCTTTAATATTTCAAAGGGTCTGCTCTTAAGCAGAGATAATTTCTCTCTCCCTTATAGCTTTTGCCCACAGATCCTACTCTTCCCTGCGGGACAGTAACCAGGGGCTCTTGTTTCTCCTCCACAGGACAGCCCTTCATATGTTTGAAGACTGCTATCTCATGCTCTCTGCCTTTCTTCCTGAGACCTTCCTGGAATCATAGCTCTTCTCTCTGTGCACATTCTGTCTGACCCTTCTAAAACGCAAAGATTGGTACCAACCAGTATCCTCCAGGGTCAGGACCAAGGACAGCGAAACCATGACCACTGATGTGTTTCTTTTCAACTACAAATCATCTAAACGCTGCTTAAAATTATTCAATCTTTCCCCAGGCAAAGAGATTTTCTTTGGTGAGGAGAAAAATTGCGTAAAGTGGTTTGACCCACACCTCTCTCTCTGGCCTCCTTCCTCTTCCTAGAAATCAAGCTATTGAGTCAGCTTCTACTCATGCCTGCAATCTCTTGCTCAAGCGTCACTTCCTCAAGGAAGCAATCTCAGATCAGCTACCAGTCTGGGTCAAGCTCCTTTGTTGAATGATATTTTCCTTTAGAACATTCAGCTCTGTCTGTAATTATGCACAGTTACTGTGACTTCGTTATTTGATGCCTATGACCCCCTCTAAATTTATAAGCTCTGTGACAGCAGAGTGTGAGCCTGTATAGCGTAGCCCAGCTAATAAATGGGTGGGTGATGAGTTGTGAGTCAATGTGTGGGGGAGCCTGACTTGTCAATATTCTGCCTTATTATCAGAACAAATGAAAACTCTAGTTTTTGGTCATTTTCATATGGTTGGATACCTTCCCCTTCTCAACCTGGCACTTGTAGAATAAATTTTGTAACCTAAATGCAAGACTTCAGTATGTATGTCTCTTAAAGGATACCTTGACAACTTTACCCTGCATTCTAGTTTAGTGACCCATATTTGAAGCTTGATTTCATGGGCCACAATAGGTTCTTTTCTCCTGGCCTAATAAATGTAAAAATTTATTAGAAAACTTGGGTCTTCATTCGTTCTACAAACATGTCTTGAGTGGCTACTATGAGCCAGGCTCAGAGGGTAGCTGAAGATAAATAGGTAAGCAAAGCATGAGCCCCACCCTTAGATTACTCAGTCTAGCAGGAGAGACAGAGACATAAATGGACCACTCTGAAACCAAGTGTTCAATGTCATTATAAAGAAAGTTGGGTTCTGTGGTGTAAGTAGGAGTTAACGAGATGAGGATGGCACAGGAGTCCCAGACAAAGGGAAACTCATTATCAAAAAATGAAGGTGTCTCAAGAAGTGACAACTGTTTTAAGTCATTTAAACATAGGTCAGAGTGAAGACAGACAAGCCTGGAAGGCTATGAACAAAGAGACTCATGCAGTGAGTTAAGCAATATGGACTTTATCAACAAGTAATGGGTTATTAACAGGAGCATGACATTTATATTTCAGAAAAAAATCTAGCGTCTACAGGAGGATGAGTGAATAGAAAAGCAGGAGGGAATTAGAAGGTTGTTATAATCATTCAAATAAGAAATAACTGAACAGGTGTAGTGGCTCACGCCTGTAATCCCAGCACTTTGGGAGGCCAAGGTGGGCAGATCACCTGAGATTAGGAGTTCGGGACCAGCCTGGCTAACATAGTGAAATTTCGTCTCTACTAAAAATACAAAAATTAGCTGGGCATGGTAGTACAGGCCTATAATCCCAGCTACTTGGGAGGCTGAGGCAGGAGAATCACTTGAACTGGGAGGCGGAGGTTGCAGTGAGCTGAGCTCATGCCACTGCACTCCAGCCTGGGCAACAGAGTGAGACTCCATCTCCGAAAAAAAAAGAAAAAAAAAAAAGAAATAACTGGAATCTTACTAAGGGTAGGAGGGAAGAATAGAGAGGAAGAAAAAGACTTGAAAGATCCACAATGTCTATAAAATAGATCTAAGTACAGAGACCTGTGGCCTACCATCGGAGACCTACTTCCAGATGACTTATTTTAACTCAGTGACACAACTGAGTTCACTCAAGCAAAATAATAACAAAAATATTTTTTTCAAAAAAAGACTCCCTGCTTCTGAATGTGCTTTAAATTTCTGAACATCCTTACATTTGGAAAATCATTTTGCAAGATAGGCAGTTTGCACTAGATTCATTTGCATGTATTTAACATTGCAGTGTAAGCTTTCTCCTAAGCATTTTCACCTGCTTCATCACCCATTGGCTGCATTCCCCCAGCAAACATTTATTGGGAACATACTATTTATGAGGTGATGGCAACTGCAGGGGACAGGGAGGTGCAACAACTCAGCCCCTGCAATGAGGGAGTTCACCATCAGTGTGGGAAACGGAGAGCCAAGCAGAACCTCACTAAACCATGTGGTAGGTAGCCAGGCATGGTGGCTCACACCTGTAATCCCAGCACTTTGGGATGTCTAGGTGGGAGGATCACCTGAGGTCAGGAGTTTGAGACCAGCCTGGCCAACATGATAAAAACCCGTCTCTACTAAAAATACAAAAATTAGCCGGGTGTGATGGTGAGCGCCTGTAATCTCAGCTACTCAGGAGGCTGAGGCAAGAAAATTGCTTGAACCCAGGAGGAGGAGGGTGCGGTGAGCCAAGATTACGCCATTGCACTCCAGCCTAGGTGACAAGAGTAAAACTCCATCTCAAAAAAAAAAAACAAAAACAAAAACAAAACAAAAATACAATGTGGTAGGCGTGGGCTGAGCAAGGGAAACCCAGGGTAATGTGAGAGACACAGAGAGAAGGGGCCCCCTAATTCAGCCTGCAATGGTGCAGTGGAGTCGGGGACAGTCAGGAAACACACCTTGGATATCTGAGCATTGTTTAGTTTCCCATCTAGTCTGTGGACTTCTCACAGTATGTGTTTCATCTGTCACCCCATCCAACAATCAGCACATGGCTCAAACAAGATGGGGTCAGATCTCCACTTCATGCACATTGGATTTCCACACATGCATGGGAAAGAAAAGAAGGACAGATTGCCCCACAGATTCACTGCATCTAGTATTCCTAAGGGGCTGCAGCCTCTTGCCAACCATAGACCCACCTCAGTGGACAATGCAACAGGTAAGCATTAAATTAAGAGCTTTGTGAGGGCAGAGAACCCTGTGCCTCCTATCTGGCACAGCATCCCACACCTGGTGGGTACCCAGTAATTGTCATTAGGATAAATGGATAACAACAGAGAGACCAAGAATTTACCGTAGTTGGGTTTTTGCAATAGTGTCTCTCCCCCTCTGGGTGATTATTAATGCACTGCTTCTCTACATTAGGGCAAAGAGAGCTCACATCTCTCTTACCTGCTCTCTGGGCCTCCCGGCTTTGACTTGCACAAGTGGGCACCATCCCACTACCCCTCATACTTCTGATTAGTGCAGACCAGAACCACCCCAACCCCACCATCATCACTCACATGAGCAGCAGGATGGAGCTGGCACAGAAGACAAGCCTCCTACACCTCCTCTGCCAAATCTTCAAATATCATCAGTCACACTGGAAAATGGCCCCAGGCCACTGCTGCTTAATGGGCCATGATGGATGAACACAGATCTAGAGAAATGATTGTTTACCAACTAAGGGATCAGAGCCGATGGGCCTCTTTCTGTCCTCCGAAGAGCGTGTTGCTACTGGGGCAAATGAGTTTGAGTCCAGAGCCAACAATGAGCAGGTGATCAAGCCCCAAGTGAAATGGCCTATAAGCCCCTCATCTTCTGATCACAGAAGCACCATAGGAACATGGAGACACTGCCATTTTTTTTAAAAGGAACCTTATGAGGAATACAGATGAAGAAACACATAATCATTACACATTAAGGTAATCATTACACCATGATCAATAATCGTCACAAGAATAAATAATCATTACATGTTGTTAAGTGCTACAATGGCAGCATGATAGGGTACTTGATGAGTTTTGGTGGGGGTGGTCAGAGAAGACTACCTGGGGGCTGGGGGTCATGAAAGAAGGCAGGAGGGGAAATCATTTCTGCACAGGTTACAGTAGCCTGAGTGCATGTTCTAGAGCCAAACAGCTTTGGTTGCATCTTGGTTTGTTCGGCTTCTTTCGAGCTATGTTAATGGCGAGTTACTACTCTCTGAGGGTCTCCAAGTGCTCTGTGAAATGTGAACAGTAACAGTTCCCAGGTATTGTGAGTTGTTGTGAGGGTTGTACAAAAGAACAAGCACAACATAAGAAATGCGTAAGAATGAGCCTGAGACACCATGAGTACTCGGTATACATTGGTCATCATAACCCAGACTGCAAGTACAGCAAGGCCAACGAAGCACTTCCTTTGGGTGCAACATTTAAGAGGGTGACAAATGACTCATCAGTCAAGATAAGTAATATTTTAATATGATATTTTTTCAAATCAAAATCAATGCGGAAAAAAAAGATGCAAAAAAAAAAAAAACCATTTCAAATAAAAACAGGATCCAACTCTGTGCTTGCCCAACTTCAGTCTCAGCCCTGCTGGATCCTCTAGTATTTTGTTAATCATGGAATTCTTGGCATTAATTTCTATTCTCTAAAATATTGCATTGAAGTAGTATTTACTTTGATAACTGAATTGTTTGGCACCCTTTTAAATTTTGCACCCGAGGAGGGAGTCTTAATCTCCTCTTCCTTGTCTGTCCTGGCCTTGATACATGGCTTTCCAATTTTTCTACTATGTGAGTATACTTTTATATGTAGAAGAATCAAATGAGATGACTTTTTAAAAGAGATGAATTATTAAAAACAGACTTGATCAGAAGACGTTTAGCTTCGTTTAGGAGGCAAAGCAGACACACGTGGGCCATTTCAAATAGAAAACCATAAGACTGTATGTGGAAAAGGGCCCATTACATGACACAACAGTGGGTGTTACAAGAATTCTGATCCCAGCAAGAGAAGAGGAGGCTGGTGTTTTCTAGAAACACTTAGAAGAGAAGAAGGCAGAGTTTCTGTGGTAGCACCAGAAGACACACACTGGAGACAGCAATCCCACTACAGTTGATATGACCAGAAGCCCCTGGAGAAGAGTTCACCAAAATGTGAAAGGGGAGTCCAGCAGCTGTGTGCTAAGGTGGTGCGGCTCTCAGCTCAACTCTAGCCTGACCTGTTTACAGATGGCTGAGAGAACCCTAGAGGCTATCTCAGGCTGTCAACACTGGCGATACTTTTGCCAAGAGAGAGGTGAACCTCTGGTCCAGCTATTGCTGATGCTGCATGAGGGAAACTCTATCCAGGGAGGTGACTGTACTGATGCCATGGTACTCAGCTGAGCATGCCTGCACTGCCAGTCACCCCACACACACTGTGTACCCCAGCTCTGCTTGCACCATGAAGATGAGCAGGAAAGAAACTCATCTCCCACCCTCACGCTGCTCTGATTCTTTAGGTCTCAGACTCTCTGAGTTGCAGACACCTTGGAAATCCTCATTGTCACAAGCAAAAATGCACCAGAGTTACAGCTCCACCTTCCCAATCTGGGCACTGGCTGTGGCCTGCCTTCAGTGACTTTGGACCATGCCAGCGGCTCAGACCCCACTTTTTCTCCCAAGTTCCCCCAAACCTCAAGAAAAAATATCTTTTTTGGAAAACATGTTTTTAACGATGATCACCCATTTCCCAATAAGTCCAAGGAGGTGGAGATCTCCAAAATTAAAAAAAAAAACTGAATCTCGACGTAAGTTTGTGACCTTGAGCAAATTGCAGGATCTCTCTATGCCTCAGTTGCCCCATCAATAAAAAGAGGGAAGTCAACTCACCGCTAACATTTCATTAGTAAAATAAGGACACTAACAGTACCTTCATGTGTGGCAAGTATAAGAATAAAATAAGATACAAGCATTCAACAGTGTCTGGCATATGACAAGCATTTGATATATGAGAGCTACTGTTTATCATTGTTTTATAATTATCACTATTATTAAGTTGTAAAAATTAGAATTAGATTATGCACGGAAAACATCTATCACAGTCTGGCATACGGCAGAGGCACAATAAATGGAAAATATCATCACAAGGATAGCAGGGAGGAAATGTTTAATCTGTAAGCATTTCAAAGAGGGAAGCTAAAATAGTATTTCTAAGCAGAAATGTGTGGACCCATTTTAATGAAAAGATAAAACATGTTTCTAGTTAGCAGCATTACTTGTACATAAACAATTTATCTACCCAAGGTTAGAAAACAGTGTGCTCTCAGTAGATTAAATCACCCCTGCCCAGTACCCCAGTGCCTCTTTACTACTCATTTGTTTGGCAAGTGCTTTCTTCTGAGATTGCAGCCAGGTCTGTGTCAGCTCAGTGAAGGTTTAGGACTACCGGAGTCAGAAGGAGTGATCCTGGATTCATCTTACATTGACTTCCTGGCTGACTTAGAAATGGCCCTAGAGTAGATATGTTGACCAAAGGGTACCAACTTTCCATTATAAGGTGAATAAGTTCTGAGGATGGTGACTACGGTTAATAATATTGTACTATACACTTGAAATGTGTGAAGTGTTAGATCTTAAGTATCCTCACCACATACACAGACACCCAAAATGGTAACCAACAGTGGTGACAGATGTGTTAATTAATTCGATGATGGTAATCATTTCACAGTCTACACACTCATCAAAACATCACATTGTACACCTTGAATACAAACTACTTTATTTGTCAGTTAAACCTCAATAAAGCTGGGAGGAAAAACAGAGTATCCCAAAGAAATGAAAAGACGGACCGGGCGCAGTGGCTCATGCCTGTAGTCCCAGCACTTTGGGAGGCTGAGATGGGTGGATCACAAGGTCAGGAGTTTAAGACCAGCCTGGCCAACATAGTAAAACCCCATCTCTACTAAAAATACAAAAATTAGCAGGGCATGGGGGCATGGGGGCGGGTGCCTGTAGTCCCAGCTACTTGAAAGGCTGAGGCAGGAGAATCGCTTGAACCCAGGAGGCGGAGGTTGCAGTGAGCTGAGATCACGCCACTGCACTTCAGTCTGGGTGACACAGCGAGGCTCTGTCTTAAAAAAAAAGAAAAGAGAAGACAAGACAAGACTCCCTAGCTCAGGGCTCACAATCCGAAACTATGAAATTGTATTTTTTTCCCCATGGGTGGTTGGTTCAGAACATTTAGTCTCAGGTCTTATGGGAAACAGAGACTGAGAGGCTTGCTATGTTGCCCAGGTTGGTCTCAAACTCCTGGGTTCAAGTGATCCTCCCACCTCACACTCCCAAAATGCTAGGATTACAGGCATGGGCCACAGTACCCAGCCTATAGGAAACTCTTTAATAGACCCTGCTTTGGGCCAGAAACTTGGATCAATGGGATTCAATGGAGGGGTATAAGAAGAGGAAGAAGGAAGCAGCCTCATGCCATCCAGGCTGTAGAGCCCACTATGTGGTATCACAAAATCTCACAGTTTCAAGGGGTCTCATCAAACTGTTTGGTCCAAGCCCTGCTTCTCTGCGAGTCACTGAGGATGCATGCAAACTCCCTTCACAATTTCAGATGCAGTTTTGGCCTCCGGGGGCTGCTCACACCTTTCCTTCCTGCCACGGGGACTGACTTCCTTATTCTCTTCTCTATCTGCCATCCAGCTAAGTGTTCTGGAGAATTCATGAATCCAGCATCTGATTCTACAAAGAGGTTTCCTGGGTCCTCTAGGAAGAAGAGGGCCTTCTCTGGGGCACAGGAAGAACAGAAAAAGCCCTGAGCTGAGACCCAAGACACCAGGTAATAGATCTGACTCTACCACAAACCCAATCTCTATGGTCCTCAGCCTCCCAGTCTGCAAGAAATCAGAACTGGGAATAATTTCCAATGCCTCCTTTAAAGGATGGTTTTAAGTGAACTAATGGGTGTAAACACTCAAAGTCCACCTCAAAGGCTGTGCTTTAATTCCACGTAGGCACCTTCCAAAAGTGCAGATGCAGGGGGCCCACTCCAGAGTGATTAGGTCAGAAAAGCTTTCTGTGGATGCTTACATGTATGCAAGGGTAGGAGCGACTAAGCAAGAGAAACATAAGGCGGTGGAAAAGTGTTGTGAGCAAGAAGTGCCAAAGTTTGGTCCATGGACTTGTTAGTTATGGGTCCACAACACGATAAATATATAAATTAAGAATAAGCATTTAGAAACTTTTATAGCAATGCAGCATTACTGCAATGTCCAAACACAAAATCATTTTTCTAGTAATTATTTTTCATTGTGTGTTGCCAAAGTATCTGACAATAAAGAATTAATCATTATAAGAAACAGACAAAAATGTGGAGCCCACCACTGCTATCTGAGAAGATCTAGGGTGGTGGAAAGAGATTAGCCTTGAAGTCAGGTGAGCCTCTATCCAGACCCTGACTCTACCCTTTACTGGCTACCCGTACTTGCATACTCATTGAAACTCTTTGGGCTCAGTTTCTTCATCTGGAGAATGCGAATTCTCATACCTACCCTACATAATTTTTCCAAGAAGTTCAGAAATCAATTGCATAAAAGACCACCTTTCACAGTGTAGATGATCAATAAATATAAAAGGGAGTTCCACATATTATGATTTCAATACAAGGTGGGAGTTTAGTACATGAGGCTGCAGCTGTGTGTGCAATAAATGTAAAATTAGAATTCTCCATATCGAGTTTCTAAAAAATCAAGGAGAACATGAACTCTGGATTCAAGAGAGTTGTACTAGCTAAATGATACAAGATTAATTAATTGTTCTGATTCTCAGCTGCAAAATGAGGATAAATAATCATGGTGCCGCCTATGATGTTGTAAGGACAAGATAAAAATAAGTATATATAAGGCCGAGGCGGGCGGATCATGAGGTCAGGAGACTGAGACCATCCTGGCTAACACAGTGAAACCCCGTCTCTACTAAAAATACAAAAAATTAGCTGGGCGTGGTGGCGGGTGCCTGTAGTCCCAGCTACTCCGGAGGCTGACACAGGAGAATGCTGTGAACCCAGGAGGCAGAGCTTGCAGCGAGCCAAGATCATACCACAGCACTCCAGCCTGGGTGACAGAGGGAGACTCCACCTCAAAAAAAAAAAAAAAAAAGTAAGTACATATAAAGCACCAAGCATACTCCTGATGTAAATGACGAGTTGATGGGTGCTGACGAGTTGATGGGTGTAGCACACCAACATGGCACAAGTATACATATGTAACAAACCTGCACGTTATGCACATGTACCCTAGAACTTAAAGTATAATAAATAATAAATTTTAAAAAAGGAAATAAACGCATATTAGTATGTTTATAATCACAAAAAAATAATAAAAAATAAAAAATAAAGCACCAAGCATAGTGCTTGGCCCATGTTAAGGGCTCAGCAAAAAGCATTATTTTACTATAATTATGATCATTATTACCACTGCTACTCCCTCGCCAGGTATAGCAAGGATCCTACCTGTACCAGCTCCAACATAAAGAGCCACAGTACAGAGGCTGGACAGACAACTGAGATGCTGTAGGTCTTGGTCAGGCCCTTGCACTTCTCCAGGCTGTGCATGATGTCACCACTTTCCCGGCTTCTCCCTCTCACCTCCAAGTTTGTGCTAAACAGCTTACCAAGCAGCTTCAGACTCATTAACATCTAATCAGCCCTAATTGGCTACAATTCAGCAGGAGGAGTCCTTTCAGGGGGCAGATGACTGCCAGAATCCCCAGAAGCAAGCCCACAGGCTTTGGAGAGCAGCCACTGGGTGGGTGGGAGAGGGAAGACCACAATTGGGTCCCCTAAGCAGCCTGTAGCTTCCCAGCTCTAAGGCAGCCATGAGACCTAGGTAGTGAATGAATGCATTTGTCAAGCATGGCTCTATTCAACACATATTTATTGAACATCTATGTTGTGTCAGACTCTGCCCTCCTGGAATCCTTCCTGGATGGCCCTGTGAGGAGAATCTACTATTGTTCCCATTTTATAGCAGAGGAAAATGATTCCCAGAAAGGTGAAGGACTTGCCCAATGTCCCAGCAGCTGGTAAATGTTGGAGCCAGGATTCTCACCCCAGCAGTCTACCGCAGACTCCAAGCTCCTCGCCACTCAGTGAAGTGTGATACATTCCCCTATTACCAATGGTAGAGTTTGAAAAGGAAAATAAAAAGGAAGCTGAAATCCATATTGACAGCAAAGAGAGGGAGAGGATTGACAGGAGCAGAAGCAAGTCCTTTCTGAGGAGATGATGGATAATGATGAGAAATAGCCAACCAATAAAGGAATGACGGGAAGAGCATTCTAGGCTGAAAGAAAAGCATGTGCAAATGCCCCAAAGTAGGGGAGACCATGGGGTTGTTAGGAAACTGAGACAGCGTCAGTGGGGCTGGAGCAAATGAGGAGGCTGCCAAAGGTCAACTCTGAGGGACCTTAGGCTGCATTCTGCCCCAACCTCCTCACTTCTCTGCTCAATGAACTCGCTGTCCCAAGTGATGGGGATCATCATGCTGTGTGACCTTGGGCAAGTCACTTCACCTCTCTGAGCCTGTTTTCTCACTGGTAAAATGAAAGTAATGGTCATAATACCTATCTCATAATACCTCGCACAGAACACGCTGCTGTTCCTCTATGTCCCACCTTGACACCTCTAGAAATCTCTTCCCTCTGTCTAGAATGTCTTTCCCTATATCCTTCGCTTGTGGAGGTTTTACTGTGATTACGAGGCGCTCATGCAAAACACCATAGCATCCAACATATAGCAGGTACTTGATAAACATGTGTTGAATAAGCGAATACAAACTCCCCAGAATAGAAAGTACACGTTGATTTCCAGCTCAGCCTTACACATGCATACACACACACACGCATGCAGTCACACACATGCATATGTGCATGCACATATATTCACACACACATGCGTGCACAGTCACACACATGCATATGTGCATGCACACACACACACACATGCAAGCACGCACATATGTGCACCATCCCGGCCACACAGAACATCTTGCTGTTCCTCCATGTCCCACCTTGACATCTCTACAAATCTCTTCCCTCTGTTTAGAATGTCCTCCCCTATCTCCTTCACCAGTGGAGGTTTAGCCTCTCTTTAAAGTCCAGCACTGATGCTAGTTTCATTTTCCTCTACATCCCTACAATACTTCATAAACAAAAAATAAAACATACATTCGTGCTGCACCATAGTCTATTTCCCAGCCTCTCTTCCCTCACCTCAGACTGAGTGCTTCCCCATAGCAGGTCCTATTCTTCTCTTCGGTCTGAACACTTAGCACAGTTGCTGACGTTTTTAGGATGATAAAGAAGTATTTGGTGACTGAATGAGTGCATGAATACCTGGGAGCTGTTTTTCCATAAATATATATTCCCACAGTTCTCTTCCTATCAGTCAATGAACAAGCACTTAATAAGACCCCATTTATTTTGAGTATTATGCCAGCTCTTTGGGAGAAAAATGACAACAACGAGACTGTTCTCAAGAAGTGAAAATGTGGCCTAAGAGAGGCACCACTAGAAAGTTCTACACATGCATAAGCAGCATGACTACCACACCTGGTATTCCAATGTCTACCAGGGATAAACTCCTCAGTTTGTAGATTAATACAGGAATGTAAAGGAGAAAATGCTACTAATCAGGGTGATAGAGCTTAACTTTCTTGCTTAAACAACCTGAGATGATCAGCCAGCCTTCCCAAGCCCATAAAAAGAGGGCTCTACCAATGAGAAGTGAACCACCTGATACTGAGATGGTAGATTCCAACTGAGTCCACTCAGGCTGATCCTAGACCAAGTTAGCAACAAACAAAAAGAGGGCCACAGCTGCCCCCAGTGTTCAGCTGCATTCCCAAGCTAGAGAACGAGGCGCTTCCAAATCTGGAATAACTCACCCAACTGAGGCAGGGCTCTATAAACAACAGACAAGCAAAATGCATTGAACAAACATTACATAATATATTTTCTATAGTGGTTGTGTCTGTGTATATGCGGGAACATTCAGGTATGGTTTTTACAATGACCCTTCGAAGTGGGTATTATAATTACAACTTTATAGGTGAGAAAACTAAGGTTGATTAGTAACCTGGCACAAATCTTAAAACCAGTAAGAGAACCTATCAGGATTTGAACACCAATATGAGCCCATTTTCTACTCTCACTGCTGATGTGAGTACTAAGTCCTCATTAACTGGTGATGAAAGAAATAAATGTGAAGGAATTAAAACACCAGAAAGAGCCTTCTGGCATTTCCTCTCATCTTGGTTCAATAACCTCTTGTGAGAAGAAAGTTTTCAGTGCATGTCGCTATAAATGGGCATGACTGCTTGCCAGCTGAACCTACAGACAGAAATAATGTGAGAGGTCACAAGTCCACTCATTTGCACTGGCCTTCCAAGGAGTTTTGTCATGCTATGTCTCAGTTAATCCTCCAGTAGCACAGGGAGGTGGGCATGGGCACCATTTTACATACAGAGAAAACATTCCAAAACATTGCAGTGATGACACATATTTATTAAGGCATGAACCTTAGGCCAGGTACGTCACATATTATGCCATTTAATCCAATCATATGAGCTGTCATTGTGCCTCTTGTTCAGAAGAACAGGTTGGGGTTCAGAGACGTTAAATGACTCATCCAAAGTCATATAGCTGGTCATCAGAGCCAGAATTCCAATCCAAAGACATGTTCTTAAGAACCGTGGCATTCGCCTCTCCCTAGGACACACGAGGGTGCAAATCGAGCCCATGAGGCTTCCATCAGCTATCTACCAGTTCATTTGGATTTTTGGCTCATTGCAGACTAATGAAAGCACAAGTGGTCTCACTGATGTCATGCACTTTTTTTTGTTTGTTTTTTGTTTTTTGAGATGGAGCACTGTGTCACCCAGGCTAGAGTGCAGTGGCGCCATCTCAGCTCACTGCAACCTCCGCCTCCCAGGTCAAGCAATTCTCCTGCCTCAGCCTCCTGAGTAGCTGGGATTACAGGTGTGTGCCACCACACCCAGATAATTTTTGTATTTTTACTAGAGATGGGGTTTCACCATGTTGGCCAGGCTGGTCTCAAACTCCCAACTTCATGATCCACCCGTCTCGCTCTCCCAAAGTGTTGGAATTACAGGTGTGAGTCACCATGCCCAGCTGATGTCATGCACAGTTTTAAGCAAAAATGTGTTTCAGTCTCAGCTAAGTTATATCCTTACCACGTTTTCTCTGTCTCCCATTGCTGCTTAGAGATCACAAAATATGCCAAGATGGGTCTGGCTTTTAGAGACTCTCATTTTGCAGACCCATTCAAGCCATGGATTTAGAGTAGTGTCAAGATGAGAAGCCTAAACAACACAGAGAAGGCCCACGTTCAGCCATAACTTCCCACTCGCTCCTCACTGAAGAGGTAGGCACAATAGCTTTCCCACGGCTTCACAATTATATCAAGTAAGAGCTGCTGGATGGCGTGAGAGACCACATGTAGACATAGAATGGCTATCTGGTTCGCTGGCTGCTCATTTTTTGAGCAAATAAAATAAGTACTAAATTCAAAACACAGCCTCCCACCAAATCATCCAAAAAATTTTTAAATGAAGTATTTTAAAAAGCATAGTTGAAATGGAGATAAATCATGGAAGAGTCAAAGAGGAGAGAAAAAGGAGTAAGAAGAGGGAAGAGAGGAATCAAGAGATGAGAGGAGATGGAGAGGAAAAGGGAGGAAAGAAGAGAGGAACAAGTGAAGAAGAAAACTGAAAGAGGTGTCAGGGAGATGGGAGGGACTAAAAAAACTGGAGATTACTAATGGTGCAGCTGAATCATAAAACGATCATGTTTATAGGAAACTTGTGGTTCCAGGGTTTAACAACAGGTATTATATTATATTTTTAATTTGCCAGATCAGGGAAGCAGCAGGGTCCTATTTTTTTTTTTTTTTTTTTTTTTTTTTTTTTTTTTTAGATGGGGTCTTGCTCTGTCATCCAGGCTGGAGTACAGTGGCATAATTACAACTCACAGCAGCCTCAACCTCCTGGGTTCAGGGATCCTCCTGCCTCAGCCTTCCAAGTAGCTGGGACTATAGGCCTATGCCACCACATCTGGCTATTTTTTGCGGGAAGAGACAGGGTCTCCCTGTGTTCCCCAGGCTGGTTTTGAACTCCTAGGCTTAAGTGATCCTCCTGCCTCGGCCTACCTAAGTGCTGGAATTACAGGCATGAATCACCATGCCTGACACAGCAGAACCTTTGAGACATATTTAAGCAAGGAGACTGGAATATCTTCTAATTTGACTCCAGGGAAAATATAATTTCTCAGAGATGAAAATAAAGACGCCAGAGCGGGGTCCACTCAAGGATACGGATGTGAGCCCTCCCCTGCCTCCCTGTATTGGCTGGCAGTGACAGGTAGGCTAGGGGATGCAAAATCTCACAGGCAGAGATGCAGCCTTGCTTCAGAGAAATCTTACTGCAAACCCTGGAGACCAGACTTTAGACAGGATTGCAATGACATTATGTATCTGAGGCAGTGGAAGTTTCCTTTAAAGAAAACATGGGAGGCAAGTGGCTTGAGGAAGTCAGGCACAGCAAGCTTGGTAGCCAGCGTTCTGGAGCCAACCTCAAGGTAGCCTCTTTGACTCACACAATACTATCTGGCTACATCATCACTGTTCTCAGCCCAACCTTCCTCCTGGCTATAGAATCTCTATATGTTCACTATAGAAAAAAAATATCCAGAGCATAAGGATGCAGAAAGGACTTCCAGAATCCCCGAACTAGAGGTAACCACTTGGACACAGGACTGGTTGGAGGTTGAGAGCCGAAGTCAAATACCAACTTAGGTTCTTACTAATTGGATGAGCTGGGGCAAGTCACGTCACCTTCCTAAGCCTCAGTTTCCTCCTCTACATAACAGGAGTGATAGAAAGTAGCTCCCTCATGGTATTATTGTGAAAAATAAAATAAAATGCTTGGTGCACTGTCCAGCATGTACAGGGAATCTATTGCTATTATTTACTATTATCTATCTATTACTATTATTAATGCTGTTACTAACAGCATTAGATGCATTTCCTTTCTCCGTATCTTGAAGGTAGTCTATGCAATGTACCCAACATAGCCTGAAGGATATTCACAGCCATTAAAAAAAAAAAAAAAAAAAAAAAAAAAAAAAAGCCCTTCCTAAATTTAAATTCAAACTTCAGATCACTTCGCCCTCTGATTTAAGGAGGGCATTGGGTCCATCTCTAACTCTCCCTTTCTGTCAACCGAAGAACATGGATCTGCTCCATTTGCTGCACAGTCAAGCTGGGGGGCACTGCAGAGAACAAGGAAAGACGACCACCACCAGCAGACGTGAGCCATGGCAGCTCTTAACAATGGCCCCAAGAAAGCCCAGTAGCTCCACCCATCGAGAAACATGCCAAACACGAACCAGGTCTGTTTTTCTCTCACTTCCTCCCACCCCCCAAAAATGCAGAACTTGAAAGCAGGTGCTTTCAGATTCCTCATTTCAGGTGAAGGAACCTCAGGAACATGTGCACTTCCAGTCCCCTCTCTTTCTCAATCACAGAAACAATCATGTTCTCTCCTATACCACCCACCTGTTCTCAAGTGGACCCTCCCGTGAAAATGGCTCTATTTCAAATCAAAACCCCATTGCACCGCCACCCGAGGCCTCCCTTTTGCCTTTCCCTAATCCACTTTTTGCCTAGTGCTTATTATCAGCTGACACATTAAATACTAGTTACGTCTGTGTCGGCCTCTGCTCACACACAGACAACAGGTTTGTTGACTGCTATATCCCCTGCACGCACAACCCATTGAAGGCTCAAGTAGTATTTGTTACATGAGAAAAAAAGCTGTTTATAGCCCTCCCCAACACCTAGCATCCACATAAAGGCGTAAGAGATCTTATAAAGGAGTTGCCTATATTACAGAGGAAGAAACTGAGGCTCAGAGAGAACGGATTTTTCCAAGCTCACATAACAAAGTTTAGCATCTCAGCTATCAAGAAAACCCAAGTATTACCGTTAGAATATAGTGAATGTCCCCCCTGCCAGTGCTCCAAGGAACGTTCATCCTGCCTTGTCTCAGCCACAGCCACAGTGTCATAGGAGCCTGGCTGCCAATCCTGGGTCTGCATTTATTAGCTGAGTGAGGTTGGTGTCTCTCTCAGTGATTCCATCTAGCCACATGCAAAATAAGATGACAAATCCTGCTCTTACTACCTTCCAGTGCTGCTCTGGACATCAGTGGAATATTTTGGAAATTTCCTTGGCTTCTGATGGTGGAAGGGGAACCCAGTGAGACATGAGGAGTCCTCCTTGCTGGTGTATTACCTAATGTAAGTGCTGGAGTTGGTGAGCTTTCAGCATGGGCTGGCCTGGTGCCTCTGCGACTTCCCATCCAGACACTGTCCCTACCCTTATTCGTCACAAGCAAGGGGATGTTGATGCAGTAAAGGACTAAACCAAAGATGTTGCTGCACCCACCAACCAAGTGCTTCCTCTGCCCTGCGTGCTCCTCCTCTCTCCTCCCTCATCCAAGACACTCCGAGAAGCACCCTTGTCTTTTGGGCAGATCCCTTTCCACCCTCAAGCTGTCCCCACCGCCTTGGCCTGGACTCATCTCTTCAAGGAACCTCTCCTTCTACATCCACCTGGCTTCTCCCAGAACAGTGCAAGAGGTTGGGGACTTATTACAAAGTGCTCTGAAGGATGTTGCCCAGTGCCTCTGGTTTTTTGTCAAGTCACTAAAAATGCCGGCATCATCCTTGATCAATGACATATGTTCTATGTATGCCCCATGCCAGGTCTGTGCTGAGCAGGAAACAATATGTCACTTGCTGCTTGCAGCAACTCTATGAGGCAGGAACTGTGATTGTGCCCATTTCAAAGATGAGAAAACTGGGACACACAGAGTGTTTTGTTAAATTCCCCCAAGTCTCACAGTCAGTAAGTGGCAGAGCAATGATTCAAAAGCAGGTATCTGGCATAGTAGGGTAACAGCATGGTGGTGATGGCTATGGGTCCAAAACAAATGTGTGCTTCCATTTACACAGTGTGGCACTGTCACCGGGAGGCAGCTGCCCAGTCATGGACACTTCCCAGCACCTCTGCATCTGGGTGTAGCCATGTGACTCCTTCATCCAACAAGATGTGGACCAGAGTTTTGGAGAGGTAGGACACCCTTTCTTCTCTCCTTCCTGCCTCCACTGGCTGCTTGCAGAAAATCGTAAGTTATTAGAAGATGGCAGAGCCACAGGATAGTAGAGAGTGAGTTCTTAAATTCCCCAGAGAAGCTGCCTGCTGACTCCAGGAATACCCACCACTGGACCATCAGGTTAGCAAAAAGTAAGCTTTGTTGTTAAGCCAGAGTCAGCAAACTTTTCTGTAAAGAGCTAGAGAGCAAATATTTTGAGCTTTGCAGGCCATGCAGTGTCTCTCACAATGGCTCGACTCTGTCATCATAGCATAAAAGTTTTCTTAGACGATCTGTAAACAAATGGATGTAGCTGTGTTCCAATAAAACTTTATTTGCAAAAACAAACAAAGGCCCAAATTGGTCTGGAGAACCATAGCTTGCCAAATCTTGTGCTAAGGCATTAAAATTGTACAGGAATTATTTGTTATTACAGCTAATGTTAATCAAATAATATAGGAAAGGGGGAGTCCTCTTTGGTTTCCTTCTTAGTCTCCTAATCATCCACAGCCATATGCAAAGGTTTCTCATTTTCCCAACTCTGTTGTTTCTCCCCAGAGCTGGAGTGGCCCTCTTTCTGTCCCCACTGAATCCATTTATCTATGGAAAACTGGAAGACAGAGTCTACAAAAAGAGCACTATACCTCCCCACCCCAATTGCACACCCTTTTTGTTGTTGTTGTTGTTTTGTTGTTGTTGTTGGTTTTGGTTTTTTTTTTTTTTTTTTTTTTTTTTGGCGACTGAGTTTCGCTCTTGTAGCCCAGGCTGGAGTGCAATGGCACAATCACGGCTCACCACAACCTCCGCCTCCCAGGTTCAAGCTATTCTTCTGCCTCAGCCTCCCAAGTAGCTGGGATTACAGGCATGCACCACCATGCCTGGCAAATTTTTGTATTTTTAGTACAGACGGGATTTCTCCACGTTGGTCAGGCTGGCCTCAAACTCCTGACCCCAGGTGATCCTCCCGCGTTGGCCTCCCAAAGTGCTGGGTTTAGAAGCGTAAAAGCTGCAGTCACGTAGACTCAAAAGAAAAACAGTATTTTAAAAAAGAGAACAGGAATGCTGTATAAAACATTAAACAGTAAAACAATGCAGCACTTAAAAGTTAATGCCCCAACATTTATTTTGGGGATACAGCACATGTCTCACCTCATCTGTAACTAACAAGTTTCCTGCCTTATTCATACAGTGGCTTCTTCATGATTTGCGCAAGACAGCCAGTTAAAGTAGAAACTCAGACCTGGCACGGTGACTCACACCTGTAATCCCAGCACTTTGGGAGGCCGAGGCGGGGTAGATCACCTGAGGTTAGGAGTTCGAGACCAGCCTGGCCAACATGATAAAATCCCGTCTCTACTAAAAATGCAAAAATTAGCTGGGCATAATGGTGCACACCTATAATCTCAGCTACTTGGGAGGCTGAGACAGGAGAATCGCTTGAACCCAGGAGGCAGAGGTTGTAGCAAGCTGAGATTGAGCTACTGCACTCTAGCCTGGGCCACAGAGTGAGACTGTATTAAAAAAAAAAAAAAAAGAAAAAAAAAAGAAAAAGTATATATATACAAAAAGAAACTCAATGGAGGCTGCAGCATCCTCGAAGTTTATCACTGATGATGGAAAGCAAACACGAGCAATATGCAAGCTGAGCTGCCTATGGACAGGAAGGGATCATTTTCAGAGACGTTTCAAGTCATCTTCATGTTCTTGGGTGATTTTTTAAAAAACCATTAAATGTTATACAACTCTCATTTCTCTCGTCCTTCAATATTACTGCATTTCTCTCATCATTCAATATTACTGTCAGTTCTGGCAGAAAATATAATATACCCCTGCTGAGTTTCCTACGCCCTTCTCTGCTCCAGACCATGTTGTGGTTGTAGGAATAGCATGTGCACAGCTGAGACACTGTCTCCTTGGAAGGCACCAAAGTCATGTGGCTGCTGTGTCCAGTCATGTGCTCAGACTTCACCCCTGCTATGGGGATGAGGGCAAGGGTATTGGTTTTGGTCTCCTGCCTGCACTTACTCTTGCGCTGGGGGTTAAGATGCTACCTGAAAATCCATGCATCCTGAAAAGGTCTCACACAAGAATCAGGCGTTTTCAGACAGAAGGGTTTTGTTGTTGACGTTTTCTACTTGCATTCTGTGTTAAGCCCAAGACTTTTTATTTTGTGTTTTTTTACATTGATGAGTTATAAGAAGCCTCTCTCATCTTTATCTTCTTTTTACCTTCTTTGCTGAATCTCTGCTCTCTGGCCAGGAGTCATTACATAGAAACTTGAGTGCAGGGTGATCATCTATTAACTCAGCAAATTGACAGCTACAATCTCAGATACTATTTAAGGCTTCAGAGATACAGCAGTGAGCAAAATTGCTGTCGAGGTGCCCACATTCTAGTAGGAAAAGCAATAAATAGATGTATTACTTGTTGCCCTAAAAAAGTGAAAAATAAAGCTTCTTTGGTATGTCTCATGCACCATCTAGGGGATAGGCTCTGCCATACTGGCTGCTGACTTCTTAAAATTGCTACTGTCACGAGGCCAGGGAGAAATCTGAACTCTGGAAAGTGGTGTGGGGGCCCTAGAATTTGAGAAGAGAAGAAGCCTACGCTGGAATCACCACCTAGTTCACGACACTTCCCAGCTCTGGCTTCCAATGGCCTCTTCTCACCCTCCGAATAACATACACAAATCCTCAATGTGGCCTTTATAATCTGCCTCTTTTAATCCTTCTCTGCAGCCACACTGACTTCTATGATGGTCTTCAAACACCCTGAGCCTGTTCCCACCTCAGGGTCTTTGCCATTGCTCTGCCGCCTCCTGGAAAGCCCTTCCCCCGGATATTCACATGGCTGTCCCCTCACTTCAAATGTCAGCACAAGAGGTCTTTCCTGCCTAAATGGCAGCCAATATGCTCTATTCTCTTGCCCTGCTTTTAAGTGTTTCTTCCCAGCCACATTGCTACCTGACACATTCATTCATTTGCCTGTTCATTTGCCATCTCTGTCCTTATACTGAAATGTCATCTAAGGCAGGGGCTTTGTCGTGGTCAGTGCTGTGTTCCTGGCACCCAGCACAGAGCCTGGAGACAGTGGTGCTCAGTAACTACCCATGGAATGGTGAATGCTTCTTAGCAACTGTAACTTATTGCCTGCTCTCCTCTCCCCTGCAACCGGTTCTCCACGTGGCCACCAGAGGATGCTTTTGCAAGGTAAATCTGATATTCACCACCCTCCACCCTGGCTTTAAAATCTTCAGTGGTTTCTTTCTACTCTTACAACAAGATGCAACACCCAAATGTGGCCTGGGGGTCTCAGAACGGTCCTGCTCTGACCTATTCACTCTTCCCCTCGAAGCACCAGGGTCTTCTCAGGCAATTTTTTTCACACCAAACATTTGCTATGATCCCTCCTGCCATAGGGTCTATGCCCAGTCTGTTTCTACTTCCTGAAATGCTCTTCCCTTCCCTCTGTCACCCACTCTAGTCTTCACATCTCAGTTTCAGCCCGTGTCCTCAGGGAACCTTCTCTGACCTTCCTGGGTGGGTCACACAGTACTTATTACAGTGCATCGCATTTACTTGCATGATACTTTTTTGAAATATCTGCCTACCCCTCTAGACTGTCAGATTCATATGAGCAGAAAGAGCACCTGGTTTTGGACCCCATTTTATGCTGAGCCTAGCACACAGTCGGCTTTCAAGAAATCCATGGACAAATAACTAAAGAAACCTTCAAACAAGCTACTTCAAGCTTGTTGCGCCTTGGGTAATGATGGCTAGGCCACAGAGACATGGGGGACCTCAATGAGATAAAATGGATGATACTTCATAAATACCAGTTGGCACACATTGTACAAATTAAGTGATTTTTTAAAAATATGGGTCTTCCAGCCATCCCATTACTGGGTATATGCCCAAAGGATTATAAATCATGCTGCTATAAAGACACATGCACACGGATGTTTATTGCCGCACTATTCACAATAGCAAAGACTTGGAATCAACCCAAATGTCCATCAGTGACAGACTGGATTAAGAAAATGTGGCACATGTACACCATGGAATACCATGCAGCCATAAAAAAGGATGAGTTCATGTCCTTTGTAGGGACATGGATGCAGCTGGAAACCATCATTCTCAGCAAACTATCGCAAGAACAGAAAACCAAACACCACATGTTCTCACTCATAGGTGGGAATTGAACAATGAGAACACTTGGACACAGGAAGGGGAACATCACATACCAGGGCCTGTCGTGGAGTGGGGGGATAGGGAGAGGGATAGCATTAGGAGATATACCTAATGTAAATGGCGAGTGAATGGGAGCAGCACACCAACATGGTACATGTATACATATGTAACAAACCTGCATATTGTGCACATGTACCCTAGAACTTAAAGTACAATAAAAAAAAAAAAAGTGGGTCTACCCACCTCTAAGCCTTTCATCTAATTTGATACCTTCCACTGAGATACCTTGATCCAAACCCCACCTCTGCTGAGTTTCTTTCAGCACTTTTTGCATTATGAAAACTCAGTATCTCATTGGATCTTCTCATCAAACCAGTAAGCCAGACACTTGCCATGTGTTCCAAGTGCTTTATATACATTAACTTTCAGCCCTTGCAACCCACCTTCAAAGGTAAATACTATCATTATCCCCATTTCACAGATGAGGAACTGAGGCACGAAGGAAAATGAAAACTTTCCAATAGGCACACACCTAGAAAGTGGTGGATTCAGGGTTGAACACAGACAGTTTAATGCCAGTCCCCACTCTAAGCCATTAAACAACAGTGGTGGAGCACACACCAATAAAAAATGGGGAAACTGAGACCCAGAGATGTTTCATCACATGTTCTGCCTGACTCCCAGCTGGAACTCTTAACACAAGGCTCTGCTCATGTGAAAGAGATCAGTGTCCTCACCCAGTGGAGAGTTTCCTTACCAGTGTCCTAACCAATGGAGAGTTTCTTGTGACCATATATCTAGTGCCCTTACTCAGTGGAGAGTTGCTTGAACCCATGACCACACCATGTCTTTTAGCACACCAGGCTCCTGGGATACCACAGGTGCCCCAGCTGGTTTGTACCTGTGGGCAAAGTTTGCCCTGTATTCCTGGGCACATGATTATACCTATATTGGGGTACATTTCTGTGACTTTCTCAGATGCATGTATCTGATACCCCCACCTACCAACCTTGAACTGTTATAATTCAATTCCATCAACATTTACAAAGCAAGACTGTACCACATGGAACTCTGCAGTGAGCACAGGTTACAGAGTGAGGCTTTGGCCAAATAGGTCTGGGTTCAAATCATTCATTAATTTTGTTAACATTGTAGAGCTTTGGCTGTATGATGGGCCTGTGTTACACACTCAGGATACCAAGGTGAACCCAGGAAACACAGGTGCCGCTATCAGGAACCCAGATCCTGGAGTGGGAGACAGACACTAAACACATCAACAAGCAAGAAAATTGGCAATTGTGATACAAGCTATGATGAAAACAAACGTGATAAAATGAAACTGAGAGTGAGGGGTTGGAGAGATCTTTAGAACAGGGCCATGATCTTCTCCCCATCAAGCCGAACGTCTTTGGGCAAGTCTCATAATCCCTCCAAACCTATTTCCAAATCTATTCGTGGTGACGGTAAATCTCATGGCACATGTAAAATGCTCAGAAATGCAAGCTATGCCTTTCCTGAAGCCAGGCACCAGGCATTCAGGTGTGAACAAAGCTATCCATGCAGTCCAGGAGGGAAGCCAGACAGAAGCAAGCATGTGTGACCAGCATTAAAGGGGCAGCTGCCCTCAGTCCTCTCTGGAGCCCTGTCCGTGTTCTTCCCAACACAGCCTTGTGCGTGTGCTGATGCTGCATGAAATCCCTGCTTCTTCACTGTTTGTCACAAGAGGTAAGTTCCCCAGCTCCATCCCAGCCCAGCAGCCAACCATAAGAAAGGCAGCTAAGAAGTGTCTTCCTTTTCCTGCCTTCTTGGGTCACTGAGCAAAGAGGAGACAGAGGCACACGGGTCCACTCTCTCTTCTGCTTTTTCCTATCACCCAGGCCAAACAACCAGCAAGGAATACCTGCTGAAAGGTGAAGAGGATAGAGACTTGGCAGAGATTAATGCCTTCCTGATGCCAGGCGGCTATGAGAACTGAGACTGGCAGCGTGAAGGGCAGAAGCTCCACCTTCTGTGCAACTAAATCGTAAGTGTCCCATAGACAAAGACTTTGTGTTTCTCCGCCTTCAGACTGGGTCAGTGATCAAGGAAGCTTAGCAACTTGGGGCAAAGCAGGCAAGGTGGCTCATTCCTGTAATCCTAGCACTTCCGGAGGCTGAGACAGGCAGATCACTTGAGACCAGGGGTTCGAGACCATCCTGGCCAATATGGTGAAACCCCATCTCTACTAAAAATACAAAAAATTAGCTGGAATGTTGGCACATGCCTGTAGTCCCTGCTACACGGGAGGCTGAGGCAGGAGAATCACTTGAACCCGGGAAGCGGAGATTGCAGTGAACCAAGATCGTGTCACTGCACCCCAGCATGGGTGATAGAGACCCCATCTCAAAAAGAAAAGAAAAGAAAAAAACTGGCTCAGAATTGATGGAGCCAGACTTTGAGAAGGATGATGACTCGCTGGCTAATGAATGGTTAAAGTCAAGAGGTAAAGATGTCACTCATCTTTCATAGCCCCAGGTGGGAGAAAACTGATCTATCTATTCGGGAGACTTACTGGTCCTTGGTTGTCTTAAAGATTCCCCAAATCTAGAGTTCTCCTGGTATTGGTGTTACCCCTCCACTAATCTCAAGAACCACTAGGAGTTTGCATTTTAAGAAAGCATGGTTGAGTATCTGCAATCAGTGATTTGTTGGCTGAGACAGTCCTAATAGGTCAGCTAATTTGAATATCACACACATACCCAAATTACACATTGATACTTCAGCCTACAGTAATGTTCCTAAAACTCTTCAGTGACCTCCATTAATAAACTCATCCTGGCTCACAAATCCTTTACAACATGACAACATCTTTGACTTCATTTTCACTTTCTTTTAACGTGTCTAGAGACAGGGTCTCCTTCTGTCACTCAGGCTGGAATGCAGTGACACCATCATAGCTCACTACAGCCTTGAAAACCTCTGGGCTCCAGTGAACCTCCTGCCTCAACCTCTTGAGTAGCTGGGACTATAGGCACATGTCACCACACCTGGCTAATTTTTGTATTTTTTGTAGAGACAGGGTCTTGCTATATTGCTCACTCTGGTCTTAAATATCAAGACTCAAGTGATCCTCCTGCCTTGGCCTCTCAAAATGCTAGGATTACAGATGTGAGCCACCACTCCCCACCCATCCTCACTGCCCACAATATGTCTGTACTCCCTTTCTCTCACCTTTCTCTCCATATACCCTCCAAACTGTACTGCCTCTCTGAAGAAGCCTCATACATCTATATCTCCTTGCCTCTGCTCCCTTTCAAATGTCCTTCCCTGGCTCCTTTCAAAGCCCTACCTTCCCTCAAGGCACATCTCATGTGTCACCTCCCCTGTGAAGCTCTGCCGGACTTCTCCAGGGTCTCACAGACCCTAGGCCAGGGGCTCTCCACCCACTGGAGTCACCAACCAGGAGATTTCAGGGGAAGCCCAAGAATCCGCATTCCCAGGTGATGCTGATGCTGCTGGTCCAGGGACCACACTTTGAGAACCACTGCACTGGACGATTGAAAGGTTTCTTTTTTTTTCTTTTTTTTTTTTTTTTTTTTTTTTTTTTTTTGAGATAGAGTCTCACTCTGTCACCCAGGCTGGAGTGCAGTGGTGTGATCTTAGCTCACTGCAACCTCCGCCTCCCGGGTTCAAGTGATTCTCATACCTCAGCCTCCCCAGTAGCTAGGACTATGGGCACTTGCCACCATGCCCAGCTAATTTTTGTATTTTTAGTAGAGACGGGGTTTCACCACATTGGCCAGGCTGGTCTCGAACTCCTGATCTCAAGTGATCCGCCTGCCTGGGCCTCCCAAAGTGGTGGGATTACAGGTGTGAGCTACCATGCCTGGACGATTAATGGATTTCTATGGAATTTAATTTCCTTTCTGCCTACTACTTTCAGGTAAAAAGGATGACTGATTCAGATTCCCCTGATAATCTCACTTGCATAACTCAGATCAGGGGTTTTTCTGAAATTCACCAGGACTTCTCCCCTTTTCAATCACTTCGTGTGATTGGTATCAGCATTAGTTCTCTAGAAATGCTGTGGCAAAGTACTGCAAACTTGGTGGCTTGAACAATACGATTTTTTTCTCTCATAGTTCTGGAGGCTAAAAGTCTAAGATCAAGGTGTTGGTGGTTCCCTCTGGAGTCTCTGAAGGACAATCTGTTTCATGCCTTTCTTCCAGCTTCTGGTAGCCTCAGGCGTTCCTTGGTTCCTTGACGGCGTTCTTTCCATTGATGCCATAATAAAAATATTAGTACTTACTATTTTGTAAAGATTGTATACATCTTCATACCATCTCTCCTCTCTGCATGTCTGTTTCTGTGTCCAACTTTCCCCTTTTTATGAGGACACCAGTCTTATCAGATTAGGGCTCACTCTGATGACCTCATTTTAACTTGATTACCTCTGTAAAAACTCTCTCTCCAAGTAAGGTCACATCCTGAGGCACTGAGGGTGAGGACTTCAACATATACTTTGTTTTGGTGGGGGATACAACCCATGATGCCTTGTCAGAAGACACCTGCAATCCCAGAAGGATCCATGCCAGGAGACAAACAACTTGTTATCTGTCTTGATGACCTGTCATCTCATAGACACCTCCCTGGATGGATGGAGCACTGGAATTTGGGCTACTGGAGAGTTCCGCCTCGGTTAGCAGAAGTAATTTGCCCGTGTCCTTATGCAACGTGCTGACCTGGTTGGTCATTTAAATAAAAGGGCATGGCAGCCATGCAAAACTCTATATCCCTAATGCTTCTCTTCCCATAGCTTTCTTCTTGAAATATAAAAACGACTCTGTTGCATAACTGCATTCCATTGCACCGCATTAACTAAACCAGTTCTAAGTTCTTTTGTGGAAACATCGTGATCACTTCTCCGCTTACATGCACTATCAGCCCACATATGAAACCTCTAGCCGCCGTGTGCAGCCCTGCCACCCTCCACCACACCTGACTTACAGTATCCAGAGTGATCGTTCTAAAAAGCTATCGGACTATGTTACTCCCCTGCTTAAACCTCTTTCATGTTTCCCCTTCCCTAAGATAAAGTCTAAACCCCTTAGCATGACATTCAAGAGTCTTCATTCATCTCCATCTGACAGCTTCTCTACTATATCTTTTATTATTAGTTTTTATTTATTAGAGACCGGGTCTTGCACTGTCACCCAGGCTGGTGTGCAGTGGAGTGATCAGAGTTCACTGCAGCCTCGACCTCCTGGACTCAGGTGATCCTCCCACCTCAGCCTCCTGAGCATCTGAGACAACAGGCACATGCCACCACAGTCAGCTAGTTTTTATATTATTTGTAGACACAGGGTCTTGCTATGTTGCCCGGGCTACTCTCAAACTCCTGGATTCAAGCAATCCTCTTGCCTCGGCCCCCCACAATGTTGGGATTACAGGCATGAACCATTGTGCCGGCTCTACTCCCATTTCTAAGCCCTCTCCCACACCCAGCAGTCCTTCCACACAAACCCAGCTGTCTGCAGCTCCTCCCAGTCCACATCATAATCCCCTGGAATGCTTTTCTGCCTTAGTCTGTTCAGGCTGCTGTAACAAAACACATAAACTGGGCTTATAAATAACAGATATTTATTTCTTGCAGTTCTAGAGGTTGAGAAGTCCAAGATCAAGGTGCCAGCATATTTGGTGTCTGGTGACGGTCAGCTTCCTGGATCACAGGCGCTGCCTTCTGTGTCCTCACAGTGGAAGGGTCTAGAGATCTTTGTCTTGCCTCTTTTATAAGGGCACTAATCCCATTCGTGACCTAATCACCTCCCAAAGGCTCCACCGCCTCAGCCTATCACTTTGGAGATCAAGATTTCAACATATGAATTTGGGGGGATGCAAACACTCAAACCACAGCACTTTTCCTCTTGTCTAGACCTGTGTTTCTCAAGCCCAGCACTGTGAACATTTGGGACTGGATATTTCTGCATTGGAGGGGACTGTCCTGCACACACTGTAGGGTATTTAGAAGCATCCTTGGCCTCTACCCACTAGATGCCAGTAGCAACTCCACCTCATCCCCAGTTTGGACAACAGAAAAACGTAAATATTGCCAAATGTCCCCTGGCCTAGATAATTCCAACTAGTCCTTTAAAAATCAGGGCAGTGTCACCTCCTCCAGGAAGCCCCCTGGCCCCTCCTCCAGGCCCCATATCCCTAAACAGCAGTAAATTCACTGTGTGTTTACTTTAGCTCTTTCCCACATCAGACTGAAACCAGGTCTGCTTCTATTTTGTGCCCCTGACGCTAGCACAGCGCCCACCTGGAAGGGGGCAGACACCCCTCCTCACCTCCCAGTGTCCCCACTGATGTCTGTTGATCAACTAGATGATAGAAAGTGAGCGGAAAAGAAAGGCAGACAGTGGACCCACTCCTGTCCCTTGGTGCCAGGATTTAAAGAGGTTTGGCTGCCTCTAGCGTGTTTTCTCAGATGCTCTCTTGCTCACGACTCAAAGGCGAATGCGGATGTGCATTCGTAGCGGGGGCAGGGATGAACTGCACTCCAAACCTGCACCAAAAACCTGCTCTCTATCCCCAGTGTCTCAGGTAAATGTGGCTTTGTTTAAAAGGGCATTCCCTGGATCTTGTTTTTATTTTTAAACTGTAAAAGATAGAGTTGTTTATTTGAAAATCGAGACGCTAAAGTCTAAAAGTCTTTTGCTGAAGCTCCTCTCCCCAGGGGCAGGATGGGAGCAAGGCTTACCAAGGCTGCCACCTACAGAACGGAGGGCAGCAAGGACTGCGCTGCAGCGGGAGGGGCCGGTGGCGGTGGGCGCGGCGAGGGTCTGCACTCGGGAGGGGCGGGGCGGCTGCTCGCTCGGCTCCTGGGAGGAGCCTTTCGAGAGACCGTGTGCTGGGCAGAAACCCCCTCCCTCACTCAGCGATGAGGAGCCTGAATAAATGAGCAAGGCTGCAAGAGAGAAGGGAGTCCTGGGTCCCCACCGCTCAGAGGAGTGGTGCGCAGCCACACACTCATCACCTACACCCTTGCAATCCAGCACACTCACAGTGCACACGCAAACACACATCCACAAAAACACACACTACACCTCCACACCACACAAATAACATACACATCCACACTATACATACATACTCGCAACTTCGCACAAAGTGCACACGCACACACCCGCAAACACCTGACACACATCCACATCACATACACAAACTAGAGACACACATCCATACCACACAAATACACAACACACACATCCACACCACACATACTTGCAACTTCACAGTGCGCACACACACCCACAAACACACCCAAGACACACATCCACACCATGCATACAAATACACTGCACACACACACTATACCACACAAATACACAACACACACATCCACACCAAACATACACACTCGCAACTTCACACTCACAGTACACATGCACACACCCACAAACGCACGCAACACACAAATCCTCACCACGCAAATAAACTACACACAGAACACACATCCACAACACACACACCACACACACATCCACACCACACATACTTGAAACTTCACACAGTGCACATGCACATACCCACAAACATACCCAACACATACGTCCACACCAAATATACTACACACATCCACATACCACACACAAATACATAACGCACACTCACACCACACACTCGCAACTTCACACACTCACAGTGCACACGCACACACCCACAAATACACCAAACACATACATCCACACCATGCAAATATACTACACACATTCACACCATGCATACATCTACACCACACAGATACACAAACACATCCACACCATGCACATGCAAATGCACAACACACATCCACACCACACATGCACACTCACAACCCTGCACTCACAATGTACACAGACCCACACCACAAATACACAACGCACACATCCAAACCACAAATACACATACCCACAAACACACCACCACACACAAATACATGAACACAGTCACAAATACAAATCCAAGCCACACACAAATACATGAACACACATTCACACCACACACACACCCACAAGACATCCACACCACAAACATAATGCTACACACTCACAGCACACATACAAGGACCAGGTGCGTATTCACAAACACACACACTCTCACAAAAACACATCCACAACACACACATTCACAACTACACACAAATACACATAGCATACACAGAAATACACACAAACTCACATGTGCACACACAAACCTTTACATTCACACCACACATACACACCCCATAGGCACACTGCACACACTTGCACACCCTCCCATGGAGACACACCCACGCAACCCTCACGCAGCTGCGCTCTGACTCTGCATCTGCCTCTGTTCCTGAATAAGCCGCTCTGGAGGTTGGAGGCAGCTGTGGGGGAGGCTGGCAGGTCGGGGCTGTGCTGGTGAGCTGTCCTATCTGTTCTCTGAGAAAGCAGCCCCAGCCAGGAGCACTCCCCTCTGCCACAGGCTGGAGGAGGTGGCTTTCTCTGTGCTTACCCTAAGCCCTTCCTTCCCTGCTTCCACCTGACTTCAAAGCCCCTTGGCAAAGTAACCCAGGTTAAGGTACCCCCTCACCTCCAATACACAGGTGGTGGTCTGAGTGTGTGGAGCTCCAGGTGTTAATTAGCAACAATTAATGTCTTTTTACTTTGATAAATCTTGTAACCTTCATCACAAAAAAGTGAAGGGAATGTGTAAGACTTTACTTCTTCCATGAGACCTTCCCAGATTTATAAGCTAATTTTTTACCAGCTAATTCTTCCAACAACTCAGCCTACAAAAGGTATAACACGGAGTAGGAATTCCAGGGGGAAAGATATGCAAAGTAAATCTTAATAAATTTTGAATCATATTTTCAATGTATTGGGTGGGGTGTGGGCTTGATAATTAAGGAGAATCTTCTGTAAAGGTTCAATAAAATGACAAATTCTTCTGTAAAGAGATTACTCATTCTGCTGTACCTACTCCCTGAAGCTAAATTGTTATATAAAAGCCTTACTTTGAACAAGCTAGGGAAGTTCCTTAAGGCAAGGCGCTGTCCCCTGAGTTCTTTAAAAACACAAGTATATCTTAGGTAAGGGCTCTGAGTGGGGCCTCTTCCTAACTACATGGTCTCACGGGGTCATTTAATGTCTCTGGGCTTGTTTCTTCATCTGTAAAATGGGAGTAATATTGCCTGTCTCCCAGGGATGTAATAAGGCTTAAAGATAATACATGTTCAGTGTCTGCTACAGACTAGGTACTCAATAAGTGCTAGCTGATAACTTTGGTATGACTATGCTGTTGACCAACCCAGATACCCATCCTTGAGTGTATAAATCTAACCTACTCCATTGAGCTCAGTTCAAAGCCCACCTCCTCAGTGAGTCTTTCCATGAATATGCTAATTGGAAGTAAATCACCTCCTTCTGCAATCTGCAGTCACCCCCTGGTACTTTATTTGACCCTCTCCACATTTAGCTTTGTATATCACAATGTAGTCCCAGTGCGTCTTACACTCCCTTTACACCCTAATTAACAGGACTCATGTCTGAGTCTTCGGTGTGCAATGACAAGCACACAGTAGGGGCTCCATAAATGTTCCTCAGGTGATGAATAGCAATAGTGTGGTAGACCTTGTAGTTGGCTCCAAAAAATGCCGGACCACCAGATAACCATGGAATTTTCTGTTGTACCACACATAAGGTAGTTTTAAAATATGTCTGCAAATTTTTCAATACTTCTCTTCTTCAAAAGGTAAAGCTTAATCTTCCCTGTGTGCTTGGCAACTCTCTTCTCACGGAGTGTGGCAGAAAAGACAGTCTGTGATTTCTAAGATGACATCGACAAAGGCAATGTGGCTTCCTTCTCTCTTCTGGATCACTCACTCTGAGGAATTTGGCTGCCATGACATGATGGACTTCAAGCAGCCCCATGGAGAGGTTCTCAAAGTCAGTAAATGAGGCCTCCTGCCAGCAGCCTTGGAAAGAAGCCATCCGTACCAGCCAGTCCTCCAGCCTCAGTCCAGCCTTTAGATGACTGCACCTCTGGCCAATGTACTGACCACAGCCTCACAAGAGACCCTAGACAAGAATCCCCCAACTAAGTTGCTCCCGAATATGATCCACATAATCAGTGAGATAATAAATGCTTGCTGCTTCACACTTCTAAGTTCTGGGATGATTTGTTATGCACCAATAGCTAACTAATACACGACACACCTATCAGTACATAGTTCTGATGCTGACCCAATCCTGGACAACGATATATTAAGAGGAATCTGCTGGGGTTGGGATGGAGGGGGCATGGGGAAACATTTACTAAGTCACACCTAAGGGGGCCATAGGAAGATAAAATCTCTCTTCTGCCACAGCACATTTGTGTCTGTATACAATGCCTCAAACTTCAGGAACCTTTTTGGAACCAGCCTATGAGTAGACTCAAGAAGGTGGATTCTTATTGATACCACTGAGCCACTGAATCCATCAGTCCCCAACCTTAATCTACTTCAGAGTTTCTGGTCACGTGAAATAATAAGTTTATACACTGTATAAGCTACTTTGAGTCAAGGTTCTCATAATTACTTGCAGCTAAACACACCCCAACTCATTCAAGGAGCTACTTCTAATGGGCTCTCTGCATTTCACGTTTGGCACTATCTTAGACACTTTTTTACAGACTATTTCTAATCTCTCTAGTATCCTACAATTTAGAAATTATCATCCCTACTTTACAGATGAGGAAACTGAGGCTTGATGCAATTAAATAACTTTTCCCAGGTCACATAGCTAATGAGAGACACAGCTAGGATTCAGTACAGGCCTTTGAACTCAAAGTTGACATTCGTTCCAACCCACCATGCTGATGATCAAAGTGGCACGCTAAGAAAGCACCCCAGGATTTTCTCAGAAAGGCAGCCAGGATCACATCAGCAGCAAACCCAAACTTTAAATGCTAACTCACTAACTCCTTATCTTTTTGTAGAGCTGAATATTACCCTCTGCTATGAGGCCTCCCAAAGTGGGGCAGGTCTTGATGTGATTTTCCACTTCTCACTATATATGGTATTATTTCTCAGTATCCTACAAAGATGCCACCAACCTTCAATTATCTCAGCTAGGAAAGCTTCTGCAACCATTCTAGCCCACAGTGAAGGCTTCCTGCTCTGAACCCCCCACTGTACTGATAACCGTAACCACACAGCTTAGTGCTCAAGGGTTTTCAAATTGTTTCAAGCATCCTAACCTGCCCCCATCAGCCAAGCTGCCTCCTTCTTAAGGTCAAATCCCTGTGCCAAGTACTCCTTTTGTTCAGTCCCGGAGCCTAGATATTACGGCATTTGGTGCTTAATATACACTTGCCCACTGCCTGACCAATGGAAAGGGGCTGCAATATATATATACACACACATATACACACACATACATACATATATATGTGTGTGTGTGTATATATATATATAGAGAGAGAGAGAGAGACACACACGCGCACAGACAGACAGAGATAGAGTCTCACTCTGTAGCCCAGGCAGGAGTGCAGGGGCGCGATCTCGGCTCACTGCAACCTCTGCCTCCAAGGTCCTGGTTCAAGCAATTCTCCTGCCTCAGCCTGGCCACCATGCCCAGTTAATTTTTGTATTTTTAGTAGAGATGGGGTTTCACCATGTTGGCCAGGCTGGTCTTGAACTCCTGACCTCGTGATCCGCCCACCTTGGCCTCCCAAAGTTTCGGATTACAAGTGTGAGCCACCACACCCAGCCTGCAATATTATTTTTTAAATCATGTGTACATGGCTTGTTGCTGCATAGAAAAGTTTGACTTGCCTGCCCTCCTTCATGCTTTTTCTTTCCTCTGTTGATGTCTTTGCTTAGTCCTTATCAAGTCTTTCCTAATGCCACTCCCAAACTCCCAAATTAAGTCGCTCTTCATCCAGGCTGTCATTGTGTTCTGTACATATCTTTAATAAAACATGCATCCTATTGCTTTAAGATTATTTGCTTTTGAAAAGTTTTTAGACAATGAGATGTGTTACAAGTTCCTTAAGCACCAATGGCTGGTTCATACTAGATGCTCAATAAATGTTATGAACGGGATGTACACATTTATCATTCAAAGGATAGCCCATGTCTGCTATGTTCCTGCAACAGTTATGACAGCTCTCATCCCACGACATTCCAATCATCTGTTCAAATCTGACTCCTCTTTTAGACTGTAAGTTACCAAGGACAAGAAATTGATTTTTTCACCATTCTTGTCTCTAACATAAATTACAGGGCACAAGGCGAGCATTCAAATACTTGTAGATAAATGCGTGACAATTGTGATCTATTTAGTCAAGGGTTAACTGTGTTACTATTCCCCAATCAATGACCAGGGAATTATTGAGCAATTCAAAGACACTGGTCTTGAATAAAACATTTACCATACATAATCACCTGGCAAAGAAGAAAAAAAACCTGTACCTGTTCAAAATATTCTTTTGAAAATATTTGGTGGCAGGGGGATCTTTAGTTGATGTCATAGGCTTCTTCAAGTTGGTAACAGTTCCTTGCCAATTGGCCAAAGTCTTCCTTGGTGCCTTCCATCACCAGGATGCAGACATGATTCAAGGATTTCTGGTAAGATTTGGCCAGGAAAATGTATCCCACAAACTCAAAACTATCAAGCAGTCAGTATTGTTAAGAATACAGATGGCCTCCTTCAGGAAAGTATTAAATTATTTCCCCAAATAGAAGCAAGTTAAACATGTTCTTCCTTCTTATGTTTACCAGGGGTCTCTGGCTAGTTTACATCCTTTTGTACAGCAGGCTCTCTCTCAGGCCTCTTGCAAATTTTTTTGCACTGGATTTCGAATGCTCTGCTCCTAAGACTCCAAACCTGCACTGCTCTGGCTACATAAGAGAGAGGTTCAAAGTGGGACACAGCTTCACCATCAATTAATCCTGACTGATCTTCTGCCAGAGGTGACATCCTATCCTCGGGGTTTGGCAGTGAGCCTGATGAAGATAAGAAATGCCAGACTGGGTCAGACCAATGGTCCGTTCAGGCCATGGCACTGTCTGACAGAGGCATCCAGAAACGTTTTGCAGAAAAGAGCTGTATTTGCCTCCTATGACATCAGTCATGAAAAATGTACAAAGTCCTCCTGAAGCAGAAGATCTTGGGGTGCCCCATTCAACTTCCATGACACCCTTTCCAAGCTGATGGAGTCCTCATTTTGTTCAAGTGCTCACCCGCCTACAGGAGGCTCAGGATTAAATCTTCTTTTGCTCTATGCCAGGGTTTCTCAACCTCTGTGAGCGGATCATTCTTTGCTGGGTGGGCTCTCCTGTACATTGTAGGATATTTTGCAGCATCCCTGGTCCCTACATGCTAGATATTAGTAGCATCTCCTGACAAACACCTACCTGTGAAAACCAAAAATATCGCCAGACTATTACCCTTTGGCAAGGGAAAGACAAAATTGTCCCCATTTGAAAAACACTGCTCTAAGCCAATATGGTAGCCCCATTGCCTTAGTCAGTGATGGTTTTAGGGGTGAGCACGTGATCCAGTTCTGACCAATTGGGCATGAGAGGAAGTCATCTTGAGGCCTTTAAAAAATGCTCTCTCACTCCTAAGAAGATACAAAACTGAAAGTGTCTCTTCTTTTTCTGGTTCCTGGCATGTCTAAATCACATCTTATCACCACCCCAAGGATGCAGCCAATAAAAAAGGATGAAAAAGATTGTTAAAGTGTTTTTTTTTTCTTAAAGCTACAGCTCCCCAGTTAACTTAAGCAACCTTAGGGTCACCATACCTTAAGACTCTTCATGACATAATAAATGAAATTAATTTCATTATTGATGGAATAAATTTGAGTTGGGATTTTGTTACTTGCAGCCAAAAGCATCCCAATATATACAGCTTCCCATCTTTTCCATAACAAATCTACTTTGCCTCTCTCCCTTATTAGTCAAAGCATCACCTTTCAATGCATTCAAATGCTGTATAGGATGGTTTAAAGAGCCCTGGAATCTGAGGCAAACAGAGCTAAGTTTGAGCAGCAGCTGTACACACACAGCTCTCTTAATTTCCTTCATTTCTTCCATGGTGATAACACCATCAATTCTGCACCCGTTTGAGATTATATAATCGTCAAATGAGATAGTGTGTATGAAAATGCATAATAAACTCCAAGTGCTTTGTGGGTATCATTACATTTTCAGTCCCTACTACCCTTCAGAGGGTGGCACATCTACATATTCACCACCCAACACTCAGACATTCGGCTAACATTTGTTAAGCCTAACCATATACTAAGTACTGTGTATATCCGTTGCTCTACCTCAGCACTGTTGACAGTTGGAGCTGGATAATTCTGTGTTGTAGGAAGCTGTTTTGCGCACCATAGGATATTTAGAAGCATCCCTGGACTCTACACTCTGGATGCCAGTAGCACTCACCTGCAGTCATGACAACCAAAGTTGTCTCTACACATTGCCAAACAGGGAACATTTGTCCCTGAAGGATAAAATTACTTCTCATTGAAAACCATTGGTGTACACCCTGGCGACATACAGATAAAAAGATTTGCTTCCTGCCCTCAAGGAATTTACATTCTTCTATAAATGATCATTTATTTTATAGCATAAAACAATCACAATCATTATTTGGTAGCAGATAGATCTAGGCTCCACTCTCCACTAGCTTGTGGATATTACTGTCTCAATTTCAGTTTCTCCATCCAGAAAATGGGGGTGATAAAGTCTACCTTTCTAGATCATTTTTAGACTTCAGGAAAATAATGACTGCAAAACACCTAACAAAATGCCTGGCAAACAATTAGTACTCAATAAATGTTAGCTTTGCATACTACTGTGTTCTTGGTTCAAAGATTATTGTCTGGTTTTAGGAATTAGGACCTCAGTTCCTGTTAATCTTCTTTGCTTTGTTCTATGAACTTATGGACTTGAGTCCCATACCCGATATAAATGTTGTTGGTGTTCCATCTGAACTGCCTCAGACCCCCTTACCATTTCTGCAAAGCCACCCTGACTCCCAGCAGCCAGCACCTCCCTCTTTGTAGGAGAAATCCCTCTGAATATTGGACCCCACACTGCCAGCATGCATGGTGGGTCAGAAGTGTCTGAGAGTTAATATATCCTTTTCTGCCCTGGAGTAGGCTTTGAAAGATGATTAATGGGCACAGGAGTATAAATACCTCAGCTCCTCCACTCCTTGGCAGGAATAATTCTCAGGTGTGCATTTTACATTGATTCTCAGAGCTTACCTGCAGGGTTAAGTTTCAGTTCACCACCTTGGTATCTGGCTTAGTAACATATGCCTCACTGGTGGACTCCCTCTCCTTTTATCAACTCCTGTCTCCCCTGCCTGTGCCCCTGCATGTCCCACATAAACTAGGTACACTCAATATTTAATCACAATGTTTCTGAGGGACCCAACTAAGACACTATCCCTTTACTTTAATGATTAAGAGTTCAGACTCAATAGTTATATTCCCTGATTAGAATCCCTTTTCAAACATGTATTAATTTTATAGCCATGGGCAAGTTATTTCACCTATGACTCAGTTTTCTTTATGTAAAATGGAGATAATAATACTTACTTCACAAGGTCATTATAAGGGCTAAATGAGTTAATATTTGTTAAATACTTAAAATCATGATTGGCATCTAGTAAGCCCTATGTAAGCAATCATGCCTTTTAATTCCTTCGTAATCAATCCTAGTCTCCTTGGCAGCCTAAGTCAAGTTTCTAGGACTTGGGAGAGCTGCCTACTACCTCAAGCCAATATACCAGGAATTATTTAAGAATCTAATTCTCAAAAACAGTCAACAGCGAAAAGAAAGCTTCTCCTATTTGCCCAAAGCATAATTCCTTTGTTGATGAAGACATATGTGGGGACATGTTGCCTACAAACTGCTTGGATTCCTCCACTTGAATTAACATTCAGGAAATATGCCTGAATAAGTCTACATTTGCTCAATCTCTCCTGGCCTGGGAAGAAGACTAGAGACATTAGTGCCTCCCAGCACTGACATAGCCCAGGTCTCTACCCTCCAGAAATGAGCATTCCTCGGGCTGTTGAATGGCTAAAGCAGTCTTCCATTCTGAAAGACAGTAATACCCCACACTTGGCCTCCCTTGGGCTGGTGCCACAAGGGGGTCAACATGTCTCAACCCATAAAAGACTTCTCTCCCCATTTCTTCTCTCCATCCCAACCTTGGAGGGTTTCTGTTTCCTAAAGCCATTCTACATGGCAAATGGGATCAGTGCAAGCTCCAGGGCCAAGTTCTACAAGCCTCATTCCTGCTGACACGGAGGAAGAAGCCGAGAGAGAGATCTCTCTGGCCCCAGCCCCTGCCCATTCATGCATCAGAAACTTGCTGTCTCTACTCTAAGCTATTTACCTCCCAGTCATTGCTACTCCAAAAGAGAGCCAGAGGGGAGGAAAATCTGTAACAGTATTTTAAGTTCCTGATATGACACACTCCATACTGAAATAACCCTTCCAAAGATCAGAGTTCCTCTTGGCAAAAGCCCAGTGAATTTCATGAATGATACCACCCAGAAAGAACAGAGTTTTTGTTTTATGGATGGTGGGATGACAATGAAGAGATGGATTGCCTATTTATTTAAATTTATTTTTAATTTACATTTAAATGCTCTGTTTACTCTGTCTCAGGCACTGGACTATGCATTTTAGACTCATTATCTCAAACGAGTTGTCCCAGCATTACCACCTTATTTATTGATTTTTTACTTTTTTTTTTCGAGACAGTCTCGCTCTGTTGCCCAGGTTGGAGTGCGGTGGTGCAATCTTGGCTCACTGTAACCTCCACCTCCCAGGTTCAAGCGATTCTCTGGCCTCAGCCTCTTGAGTAGCTGGGATTACAGGCACCCACCACTATGCCCAGCTAATTTTTTGTATTTTTAGTAGAGACAGGGTTTCACCATGTTGGCCAGGCTGGTCTTGAACTACTGACATCAGGTGATCCACCCGCCGTGGCCTCCCAAAGTGCTGGGATTACAGGCATGAGCTACCACGCCTGGCCCACAACTTGCCTGGGACTCCCCAGTTCTCTTCCCTCCTGGTTTCTTGCCATTACACTTAGCACCCTCCAATACATTATATAATGATGTGTTTGTCTGTCTCTCCTGATTAAGATGGAAGCTCTACAATGGCAGAAAATTTTGCGCAATTTTTTTGTGAGCAGTGCCCAGCTCTTAGGAAGTATTCAATTAATATTCGCTGACGGAAAGGATGAATAAATGAATCTCCTGGAATCTTTCTGATAACCCAGTGGAAAAGTTACTGTTATTACCATTCCCATATTTATACTCACACCCATACCATCCTACCTGATAGGGAGAATAAAGATCTCCCAATAGATGTCTATATCCCAATACCAAGAACCTGTGAATATGTTAACTTACATGGCCAAGAAGACTTTGCAGAAATGATTAAGGATCTCGATATGGGGAGATTATCCTGAAGTCCCTGGTTTGGCCCAATGTAATCAGAAGTATTCTTCTAAGAGGGAGGTAAAAAGGGCAGAGGGAGACAGACTTGAAGATGCTACACTTCTGGCTTTGAAGATGAAGGAAGAGGCCAGGAGCCAAGGAACAAATGCAGGTGACCTCTAGAGTAGGGATCCCCAACCTTAGACCACAGACCAGTACCAGTCCATGACCTATTAGGAACTGGGCCACACAGCAGGAGGTGAGTGGCACGTGAGCAAGTGAAGCTTTATCTGTATTTATAGCTGCTCCCCATTGCTTGCATTACCACCTGAGTTCCACCTCCTGTCAGATAAGTGGCAGCATTAGATACTCATAGGAGTGCGAACCCTATTGTGAACTGCACATACGAGGGATCTAGATTGCATGTTCCTTATGAGAATCTAATGCCTGATGATGTGTCACTGTCTCCCATCACCCCTAGATGGGACCATCTAGTTGCAAGAAAACAAATTCAGGGTTCCCACTGATTCTACATTATGATGAGTTATATCATTATTTCATTATATATTATAATGTAGTGATAGAAACAAAGTACACAATAAATAGAATGCACTTGAATCATTCCAAAACCATCACCCCAACCCCGGTCCATGGAAAAATTGTCTTCCACAAACCTGGTCCCTGGTGCCAAAAAGGTTGAGGACCACTGCTGTAAAGGCAGTGAATCATATTCTGAGAGTTTCCAGAGGAGCACAACCCTGCTTTCACAAACCTTGATTTTAACCCAGTAATTTCCCATTTTGAACTTCAGTCCTCCAAAACATATAACTTATATAATAAATAATGTGCCACTTTAAGCTAAGACGTTCATGGTAATTTGTAATGGCAGCAATAGGAAAGTAATAGACCCACTAATCAGATGAGGAAGCTAAGATTTCAGAGCAGGTCCCAGGCCCCCCAGGTAGTTAGGTGGTAGGGTGATGTAGATGTAAATGCAGTCAGCTTAACTCCACACTCTTCCTCTTGTCCTCCATATAAAGCCAAGGGAGTTGATCAAACGATAAGAAACACTGTGTGCAACACTCAGTTCCCGAGATTTTGGTGCTATAAGGCCATGACTATTTCACCCTGCAATCTCTTCAGCAACCACTCTGTATTTTGGGACTTAGTTTTTCCTCTCCATGGAATTCCCAGTTCAAATAACTGCAGCCAGCTGTAAAAGTGCACAGATATGAACAAGACACCTCCTGCATGGATCTCAGAGTTTGATGGAAAGGGCAGTCATAAGTGAGTAGTAATAAAACATTGGGAAGAAAAACTCCATGGGCGCAGGGCATTGCCTTTTCACAGGAGTATTCCCAGAGTCAAGATCAATGCCTGACCCATAGTAGGTACTTAATAAATATTTGTTGAGTGAATGAATGAGTACTAACTCAAAGTAGTTTTTAAAAAGTGCTCCAAGTATACAAAGCTGGAAGGAATTAATTCTGCCTCGCATGTGTGTGTCTGAGAGGGTGTATCAGGGACTGGACCATTTGAATTGAATACTGCAGAATTCACAAAACTTGGCAAAGAGAAACGGCATTCTAGGGAGAGATAACTGCATGAGCAAGAGCAAGGAAGAAGGTAGAAAATACCAAGGAAAGCAGAGCATGCAGAGCATGCCAGGGTGAGTGCAATACTGTGCAGGTGGTACAGAAGATGGGGCAGAGAGACTGGCCAGACCCTGCCTGTTCTGCCAGGCTGGCCTGCTCCTGTCAGCCACAGGAGCCAGCTCAGACATTCAAGTAGAAGGGTAATGTGATTAGGTAGGTATTTTGTAAAGACTACACTTGCATTGTTATGTGGATACCATAACAATGCATTTTCATTTGTCAGATCATTGTCACATACTAAAAAGTCTAGTTTGTGCTGAGAGATCTCAAACTACCTCTTTTACTGAAGACTTCAAGGGGGAAACTACAGAATCATAATGGCCTGGAAGGAAATGTCCCTAAAAGACAAGCATAGTGGCCAGTAGACAATGACACATATGCCCAAAACAATGTCATCAGGAAATTCGAGAGGTCATTAAATCCTACTGTAGGAGGAAATAAACACAAAGATGATCCCAATGATAGATGTATTCTCATGATAATTCAAGCTCTTTTCCATCTGGAATAAGAGAAAAAGAAACCACTTTCCAAAGAGCTGATCACATTTAATCTTCCCCTAAAGACCTGTCGGGTAGACGTGCTATCAACACTTTACAGTTAAGGAGACTGAGCCCCGTGGGCCAGATCTCACAGTTTTGCAGAGCTCACGTTTGAACCTGGGCAGCCACAAAGCCTGTGCTCCTTCCCATGCTCTCTCTAAGTCCTTTTACATACCATGCACTGAACTTCCAACAGGAAGGGTCAAGTCCGCAAGACCTAAGCCCTGTCCTTAAGGAATCGCCATCTGCCCTAAGGGACAGGAATGATGCTTGCTAGCCAGGGAGAGGGGTGGGCTAAGATATTCCACCTTTAGGATGCAGGGAGGGTAAGTGTGACCAGGGCTGGCTGGTACAAAAGACCTCCTGGAAAATGTAGGTACTGTGCTGGACATAAAGAAAAGATCTGTTGAGGCAGGAAGCTTCAACAACTAGAGCAAATTCCACCCAAACTGGGAGCTTCCCCTAAGTGGAGATCCTGAGCCCTATCCTTAGAATACAGAGAGTGAGGCCAGGCATGGTGGCTTACACTTGTAATCCCAGCACTTGGGAGGCCGAGGTGGGCAAATCACCTGAGATCAAGAGTTCGAGAGCAGCCTGTCCAACATGGTGAAACTCTGTCTCTACTAAAAATAAGAAAATTACCCAGGTGTGGTGGAACATGCCTGTAGTTCCAGGTGCTCGGGAGGCTGAGGCAAGAGAATGGCTTGATCCTAGGAGGCAGAGGTAGCAGTGAGCAGAGATCGCGCCATTGCATTCCAGCCTGAGCAACAGAGCAAGACTCCATCTCAAAAAAAAAAAAAAAGAAAAGAAAAAAGAAAAGAAAAGAAAAGAACACAGACAGTGAGTCTGAGTAAAACTTGGGAATCTGAACTTTGAACAAGCCCCATTAGTAACTCTGCCACAGTTCAGGGCCACAACAGTGGATGGAAAAGAGTAGGATGGAGACAGAAAGCTTTTTCCTGAAGCTTTCCAAATTCAGGAAGAACATCGGATGACTGAAACAGATGGTTTCTGTAGGTGAGTAGCAGAGGATCCTGCGGAAGAGGTGGTTTGATCTACAGGACCTTAAATGTCAGGCTAAAAGATAATGTATTTTGTTGAACGTCTACCACAGACCAGACTCTAATCTTGTCTAATCTTCACAACAACCCTCTACGAATATTCCCACTTTAGTTTACCCAAAGTCAGCCAGCTAGTAAGAGAAGAACTGGAGTTTAAACCTGAATGTTTGCCTGTCTGAAGCCCATAATTATTCCACTACACACCATCTCTCCTAAGGACTGTGAGTGATGAATGAAGCAGAGTCACTGATATCTTTTAAGCAGGTGGTGACAAGTTCATAGGGAGTTTCAGGAGGGCAAATCTTGCACTAAGGTGGATTGCCCTGGGGAGAAAATGGAGCCAGGATTAGACCATTTTGCCTTGTCTAAATCCTGCCACCTGGTGTTACAACGTCCTTCTGTTATCAGGGTCACCTGCGAAATACAATAAAAGCCACCACACAAGAGATGTATTAGTTGGTGCAAAAGTAATCATGGTTTGTAATGGCAAGAACCGCAAATACTTTTGCACCAACCTAATATATCCATAAATAGATATATTTGATTATGGAATGACAATAAGTTAAAATTTAATTTTAAAAAACTGAACAGAATAAAGAAACAAAGCCAAAGAAAGAAAAAGATCCTGCGTGGATAAAGCAGAAAACAAAAATAAACCAAGCGAAAAAAAAGAAGCCAAATAAAACTATAAGCTGATCTTTGAGGGAAAAATATGAATCTTCTGATATGACTGTTCAAGAAAAACAAACTAAAGAAAACCCAAATGGCCAATAAATGTGAAAATATGTTCAACTTCTTAGTAAGATAAATGCAAATTGGAGACCATGGTTAGATTCCATTTTACATCTATCATGTAAGCAAAAATGAACAGTACGAACATGGAGATTTAAAGAGATATTGGAAGGTTGCATCTTTCATTCCTTGCTGTGGGAACATAAATAGGCTCAATCCTTTTGCAGAACAAATTGGCAAACTCTGGTGACACTGAAAATGCCCACATCCTATGACCCAGAAATTTTACTTACAGGCATATATCATCAAGAAAACTTCTCATCTGTGCAAAGATGTTCTGTGTTTCATTGCTTTAATAACAAAGTGCCCATCATTCAGTTCATGGATAAGTAACATTTTTATACATCCATAGAGTGGATATTTAAAATATAAACAGTTAAATCCACTAAAGCTACTTTTATAAACACAGATGAATCTCAATAACATAATACTGAGTGAAAAAGAGTAATTTGGGCTGGGCATGGTGGCTCACGTCCGTAAACCTACCATTTTGGGAGGGCAAGGTGGGCGGATCACGAGGTCAGGAGATCAAGACCATCCTGGCTAATATGGTGAAATCCCATCTCTACTAAAAACACAAAAAATTAGCCGGACATGATGGCATGCACCTGTCGTCCCAACTACATGGGAGGCTGAGGCAGGAGAATCGCTTAAACCCAGGAGGCGGAGGATGCAGTCAGCTGAGATCATGCCACTGCACTCCAGCCTGGGCAACAGAGCAAGACTCCATCTCAAAAAAACAAAAATAAAAGAAAGAAAAAAAAAGAGTACTTGGAAAAATATAGTACTGTTTGTAAAAAGCATAAAACATACTAATACCATTATACTCTAGGTTTGCGGGTACATATAGAAAAACACATGTATAAGCTTCAGGTTAGTGGTTTCCTCTGAGGAAAGAGAGAAGGGAATGAAATGAGGGTGGCAGGCTTCAGCAGCATCTTTTTATTTTTAAAATCTGAAATAAATGTGACAAAAATATTAACATTTGTTAAATCTGAATTGTCAGTACATGGGTGTTTGTTATTTTATTCTCTGTACTTATCAGTATGTCTGAAATATTATACCATTGGTCAATCCTGGTTTTGAAAGAGAAAAAGAAAAGATTTAAACACAGTAATAGGATGACTTCTCTGAGACTCCTTAGTTCACTGGAGATAGCCAGATCAATATAAAAGGATACTCCGAGCAGACAAAACATCTGGGAAGATCTCTGGCATCTGATGAAGGGACTCCATCTGGCACCAAGCTGCAAACTCCCTATTAACAGTGCACTGGCAAACTCAGTCACTTCAATAGACAACATCAGAATAGGTGCTGTTAAATTCAACTAAGCCCTTCCTTAAGTAAGTAAGATAAAACCTTCAACAGAAATCAATGTAGCACAAATTCAGGATCACCCACACCACATTTACCCATCCAATCTGAAATAATAAAAGCAACTGTGCCTGTCTGAGGCATATTTTTCTGCCATCAGGTTTAAAATGTTAAATAAAGAATAATTGAAATATGAAATAGTGGTGTCTATATATGTATATTTTTGTCACTCCCTAAACAGTAGGAATTATACCCAACATGTAAGTTCTTTCTCAGAGTTTCACTAGGCCTACTCCAGGCTAGAGACAGATCCAGGCTGGATGCTGCACCAAATGAATTCACACATACACTCCCTCACCCCCTACAAGTTCACAGCCCAGGACAGCTGGCAGCACTCATTCCAGTTAACAGCATTTCTGTATGCAGAGAAAACCAGACAACAAATATTTAATGAGCATTTCCTAAATGCAGTGTCATGCCAAGTAATAACAAAGAAGATAAATATACATGCCGGAAATTCTACTATGAAGAAATTAATCATACAATTGATCCATCCATACATATGTCCAAGCAACCAACCATTCATTCCTCCACCCATTTACCCTTTCACTCATTCACCTTTCCACCCTCAATCCATCCAACCCTAAATCTTTCCACTCATCCATTCAAATAATTCATTTACCATTCTGTTTATACAACAACTCCTTTATCCATCCATCCTCTTGCCCTTCCAGCCAGCCTGGTCCTCCCTTTCCATTCTCCACCTACCCAGTAAGCCACCTTCCATTCCTCCATACATCCATCTCTTCAATCCTCTAACCACCTGTATTGGGTTGAGCAGTGTACTTCAAAAATTCATGTTCACTCAGAACCTAATATGACTTTATTTGAAAAGAAGGCCTTTGTAGATGTTATGAACTAAATTAATAGGAGGTCAAACTGAATGTGGACTCTAATCCAATGACTGGTGTCCTGAAGAGGAGAAAACACAGGCACACATAAAAGGAGAAGGCCATATAAACATGGAAACAGAGACTGGACTGATGTACCTACAAGCCAAGGAACTCCAAGAGTTGATGGCAACCACCAGAAGTTATAAGATGCAGGGAAGAGTCTTCCCTTAGCATTCTTAGAAAGAGAACAGGAATGCCAGAACCCTGATTTTGAACGCCTAGCCTCTAGAACTGTGATATAATAAATTCCTCTTGTTTCGAGCCACCAAGTTTGCAGGACTTTGTTGAGCAGCCCTAGGAAACTAATATACCACCTCCCCTACCAACCACGCCATCTCTCCAACCCCCAGTCAGTAATCTTCTCAACTATCCAACCCTCCACCCCTCCAGCCTTCTACCCATCCATCCCTCCACCCATCCATACAGCCATCCACCCAATTCACCATTCATTCCATCCACCCATGCATCCATCTATCCACCCATCCAACCATCTATCATTCATCCATTCACACATACTTTATTTAGGGTCTATGTGCCAAGTGTTGTTCTGTGTGCTAAGTGTACAATGGTGACAACAGTAGCAACAAGATATCATGGGTTCTTCCTCGGACATATGCTAATATCTCCACTAATATCACCAGACCTCAAGAATAAATACAATCTGATGGCCAGGCACGGTGGCTCAAGCCTGTAATCCCAGCACTTTGGGAGGCCGAGATGGGCGGATCATAAGGTCAGGAGATCGAGACCATCCTGGCTAACACGGTGAAACCCCGTCTCTACTAAAAAATGCAAAAAAACTAGCCGGGCGGGTTGGCGGGCGCCTGTAGTCTCAGCTACTCGGGAGGCTGAGGCAGGAGAATGGCGTAAACCCGGGAGGCAGAGCTTGCAGTGAGCTGAGATCCGGCCACTGCACCCCAGCCTGGGCGACAGAGCAAGACTCCGTCTCAAAAAAAAAAAAAAAAAGAGAATAAATACAATCTAAGTATTTATTGTAAATATAATGGACTTGCTATGCAAATTGAACTTCAAGTTAAGTTCCCTAGCTATTCCTGCCACTTGTAACTATATTGGTAGCACTTAGGCCCTTCCAATATAAATGTTCTGGGGCCTCCACTAGATGAGGAGCAAAATATCCCAGGCTTCTTCCCAAATGGATATGTAGACATTAAATAAATCATACAAATAAATATATATTTATCAATTTTACTGAATTCTACGCAGGAAAAAATACAGCTCTACAAAGAAAATAACAATGGTGCAGGGCTCAGGGCACTAATTATGATTAGGGAGTAACAGAAAGCATCTATAAGTTGGAAAAACAAAACAAACTCATAAGTAGTTAAAAAAAAATCACTTCCCAAAGAGGCTTACAGCATCAGGGAGGTATTGGGCTTTGGATAAGTGCTGCACACTCTCAGAGGACAGGGAAACCACTGAAGACTGCAAAGCTTTCTTGAAGAAAGGTTTGCCTGGATTCTGAAGGATAAATGACAGTTAAGTAATGGGAGGGATACCTATTTTTAGTGTGGTCCTCAATAAACAAAAGTGCAGACATCACTAGTTCATTTTAAGAGATCTTCACTTTCATGTGCCAACAACCACTTTGGCAGGCTGGTGAAGCCTTCAAATTCCTTCTCAGAACAGAGCTGTCAAATAAGTAAAATAAAATACACAGCTGGGCATGGTGACTCACGCCTATAATCCCAACACTTTGAGAGGCCAAGGAGGACGGATCACTTGAGGTCAGGAGTTTGAGACAAGTCTGACCAATATGTTGAAACCCTGTGTCTACTAAAAAGACAAAAATTAGCTGGGTGTGGTGGTGCAGGCCTATAATTCTAGTTATTTAGGAGGCTGAGGCATGAGAACTGCTTGAACCTGGGAGGCAGAGGTTGCAGTGAGCCATGATCAAGCCACTGCACTCCAGTCTGGGTGACAAGAGCTAGACTCTGTCTCAAAAATAAATAAATAAATAAATAAATAAATAAATAAAAATAAAAAACTCTAGATTACAAAGAAATAAAATTATATCAAAATATAATCATAATGATGCTTTAAAACAAAATTATGATACATATATGTTGGTATTAACATGCTAAATCATAAGAGCTGTGCTGTGTATACTAACCACAATGATTTCAAAATAATTTGGTAAAAGTAAATAATTCTGAAATATCTACAACAATGATAATGTGGTAAGAAATATGTAATTTATCTTGGTGAAAAAATCAGAGCTGTTATTACTGTGATTTCTTGCTACAATTCAATATAAAAAGAAATGAAAATTTCTGTTAGAGGTAAGTGAAAATAAGCTATTTTTCCCCATCCAAGTTTACAGACCACTGAATTCCATCCATAGACCCCTTAGGGGCCTGTTTATGTGGTTTATATGTTTAGGTATTTATGTATTTGTCCATTCATTTACTCGCTCATTCATCCCCTAAATCCTGAATGTTTGTGACATTCCTGACAATATGGTTAGTGCTAGCAACATACAAGGCCAAAAAGGCAGATGTGGTGTCTTCCCTAATGAGCTTATATTCTAGTGGGCAGAGACAGTCAATAAGCAGATAAACAAGATAGTTACAGGTTGTGATAACAACAGATTGTGAAAAAGAATCAACAGAGTGATATGGGGAAAGGGGAGGTTCACCTGGTGTTGGTACCCATGAGGAACACACTATGCAGGAGGATAGGGAATCATAATACATGGAAGGGGGATTCAGACAAATGCCCTGTAACAGGAGAGGAACTTGGGCATCAGAAGAACAGGAAGACGGTCTACGTGGCTAGAGTGAACACAGCAATAGGAGACAGAGGAAATGAAGACAAAGATGGAGCAGCTGCAGATGTGCTGGACCCCATAGACCATGGGAATAGGTTTCGGTTGCACGTTAAGTGCAGTGGGTAGCCATGGAAGCAGTGTATGCAGGGGAATAACAGATTTACATTATATTGTTTTAAAAGATTTCTTTGGACACCGAATGAGAATGGATCGTAAAGAAAAAGATTAATGGACAGGAGAGACCGGTTTAGAGGCCATTGCATTCATGCAAGTAAGAGTGGTGACTTGATCCAGGGTTGGGGCTACTGAGGCATCTACGGGTATAGAATTCAAGGAAGCACTCATTCTCAGGGCCATGCAAGTGCAGGATTCAGCTACCCCTGGCTTGGACTAGTGGTAGAAATGGGTAGGTTGATGATGTATTTTGGAGGTAAAATCAAATTTGTTCTCAAAATTTCTGAAGTTCAGAAGTGAATAACTTTAGAAAGGAGGCCATGCCACAGACAATAGAGGGTCTTAAACAACAAAGGAAGGACTTTTGACTTTCTCCTGTAGCTAATGAAGGACTGTGGAATTAAAGAAACAAAATCACACCATCCTGACAAAAAAAAAAAAAAAAAAAAAAAAAAAAGACCTAAAGATTTTTAGAGGGTAGTGAGAGGTAAGAGGTCAGTGAAGAGAATGTTTGGGTACTATGTGTTTATACAACTTTAGATTCATGAATGAGTTAAGATCCAGTCAGGAAACAGAAACCACTCCAGGTGTTTCCAACAGAGATAATACAGAAAATCGATTACATAGGAGCCACTGGGACACGGAGAGAAAAGGAAAACAGGAAGCCATTAATATCCTAGGGATGGAGGAAAAAGGAGATGTAGGAGACATTACCAGAGCTCAGAAGCTGGGTCGCCTGGCAGTAGCAAATCCCACAGCAGGGACCACCTGATAGGAACTGGGACCCTGGAGGCTGTCCATCAAGAGCCAGATGGAGACATTCGCAAGGAAGAGGAAGTGAGGGAGAAATCCCCTGCAGCCTGGATAAAATATGTCCTTGCATATGGAACAGAGAAGGGAAAGGGCAGAGAATGGATTGAGAACAATCAGGCTAGCAGAGCAGACCCAGGAACGAAGTCCTCACAGCCCAATCCGCTAGACAAGAAAGAGAAGGAAAATCAATAGGTACTAGGCACGAACCATATGCCAGGGTCTGTGCTTGATGTTTTCTGACGTTGCCTCAGTTCTGTCCCACATATTATCTGTTTAGCCCCACTGTGACCTATCTTATAGATAAGAAAATTAAGGCTCAGCAAGATTAAGAAACCTACTTAGGGTTCCTCCGCTAGTCAGTGGCTAAGCTGGCACCTAAACCTATGTCTGGAGGAACGCAAAATTTATAGTCTTTCCTCTGACATCCATTGTTCTTCAAAAAAGATTATCTGCTGTTCATTAAATGCTAACTGCATGCTAAAAACTGTTCCTAGTGCTTGATCTTCAATATATCATTTGTTCCTGCAAGAAATTCATGATTATTTTTAGCACCATCTTCATTATCATCTTTGCTACTGTTATTATTTTCAATTTACAGATGAAGAAATTGAGCCTCAGAAAGGTTCAATATCTTGCCCCAAGTCACACAGCTAGTAAATGGCAGATTCAAAGCCAGGGATATATAATGAAAGCTGTGTTTCCTCTTTACAAGTACAAGCTATATGTCCTTCCATTCATAACACATCCACAAAAGTGCAAGCCAAAAACCATTCCCAAATCTAACTTCCTACCATATCGATCAAAGTATTCATTCTGAAAGACACCACAGCAGAAACTGCTGGTTTCCCAACCAATGTCTGTTCTCCTTTTCCTTTTCAGAACTCCAGTTTAATTCTGAGACAATGTTTCTAGGTAAAATATTCTATTCCCCTGCCTTCTTCCCTATCAGAGATGACCAACAATACACTGAAATGATGGGGTAGGATTTCTGAGCTCCTGAAGAAGGGGCATACAGCTGGAGTGTACTCTTTTTGCTCTTTTCCTCCTTATTCTTATTTCCTGCTTTGAGTGTGAATGTGACGGCTGGAGCTCCACCAGCCATCTTGGATCATGAAGCAACTGTGAAGACGCAAACCATGTGCTTAGGAGTACAAAAGAAATACAGAAAGAGGCTAAATCTATGAGGACACCATGAAGCCACCTTGGCAACCCTCAACCACCTACCTCCAGGCTGCTTTAATCTGAGAAAGAAATAAACTTCTGTTTTATTTTAGCATTTCCAGGCCTGTTTATCGGCAATCACAATTCCTAACCAATGTATGCACCTGCCCTAATACTAAAATCCAAATGAATAGAGATTCCTTTACATACTCATTTCCACTCATTCACTCTGATTTAAATACAGTCAACTGTGTGTCTTTCTTTGATTGATGGGGTGCCATCAAAAGCAAAATTTTCTCCCTTGTTGCTTCTGAAAAAGACTCCCAAACCCAGTGAAGTCAGTCTGGGGCAGAGAGAAGTGGTGTGATATTAAATATGTCATTATAAACTCTAAGTGACTCTTTTCCGAACTCTTAGAAGGTTAGTAGTGGCAAAGACAACAAAAAAGTCACAGTGATGAATAGAACATGTTGGAAAGTGGCTGAGAAAGTAGGAATTAATGAATGCCAGCTCCAGTAAATGTCACATGTCAATCAAAAGTGAAGAAAGGGAGTTCCCTCCAAAAGTGGCAGAGGGGCACCTTCATAAACAGAACATAAAGGCCAATCTAACTCAGCAGCAAAATGGGACGTATTCAGCCATAGCCTGTCACTTTGTACAATGGCAACAGGCCATTCCGTCAGCTTCTCTGCTGAAATCAGAGAAGTACTAAAAGGGATTTTTGAAACCATTTGCTCAGTGCCTCCATTACATGGGGGAGGCAACAGAGGATCAGGCAGGGTAATGGCTGGACCAAAGTCACATAAAAAATGAATGGCTGAACTGGGAAGAAATGGAAACCCAGGTCTTGTACTTGCTGGCTTCTCCATTGATGTACATACCTTCTTTATGGATTGTGAGTATCCACTTGTACCTAAGGCAGGAGTTGATAAACTTTTTCTGTAAAAGGTCAAATAGGAAACACTTCAGATTACAACTATTCACTTCTGCTGCCGTAGTAAAAAGCAGCCCTAGACAGTAGAAAACAAAAAAAGTATGGCTGCAGTCCAATAAAAATTTATGTACAAAAGTAGCCAGCTGGATTTGAACTGTAGGCTGCAGATGGCCATGCTCTGACCTATGTCACTGAGTCCATCTTGTCACCAGACCATCAGCATCCAGACCTTTCTAGAAATGCAAATTGTCAGTCTCTTTGCCTCCAGATCTAATGAAACAGAAACTCCAGAAATAACATTCAGAAATCTATTTTCACAAGCTTTCCAGGTGACTATGACACACATTAAAGTTGGAAAAACATTGGGTTAACACGCCGGGTGTGGTGGCTCACACCTGTAATCCCAACATTTTGGGATGCTAAGGCAGGTGGATCACCTGAAGTAAGGAGTTTGAGATCAGCCTGGCCAACATGGCAAAACTGCATGTCTACTAAAAACACAAAAATTAGCTGGGTGTGGTGGCGCATGTCTGTAATCCCAGCTACTTGGGAGGCCGTGGCAGAAGAATTGCTTGAACCTGGGAGGCAGAGGTTGCAGTGAGCCAAGATCATGCCACTGCACTCCAGTCTGGGTGACAGAGCAAGACTCTATTTCAAAAAAAAAAAAAGAAGAAGAAGAAGAAAAGAAACATTGCGTTAGCAAAAAGACACATGCACTCATATGTTCACTGCAGCACTATTCACAATAACAAAGACATGGAATCAACCTAGGTGCCCATCAGTGGTGGATTGGATAAAGAAAATGTGGCACATATACACCATGGAATACTACACAGCCATTAAAAAAAAACAAAATCATGTTATTTGCAACAACATGGATGGAGCCGGAGGCCATTATCCTAAGCAAATTAACACAGGAACAGAAAATCGAATACTGCATGTTTGCACTTATAAGTGGGAACTAAACACTGGATACACATGGATATAAAAATGGGAACAAATAGACACTGGGGATGATGAGAAGTGTGGGGAGAGCAAGGCTGAAAAACTACCTGTTGGGTACTATGCTCACTACTTGGATGATGGGACCATTCATATCCACAGTATCACAGAATACACCCATGGAACAACCCAGCACATGTATCCACTGAATCTAAAATAAAAGTTGAAATTATAGTTTTAAAATGGGCTAGAATCAGAGTAAATCACTGTGTGTGAGACCTTCCTAGCCATTTCTAGTACATAACCTGGTATTTGGCTTCCTGTAGATGCTTATGACAGCAACCACGAGCCTCCCACCCAAAAATCTATTCTCTCCTTCTTTTACATGAGAAGGAAATAAAATTCTGTCTTATTTAAGCCATTGATAATCTGGATTTTCTGTCATAAACCACCAAACTGAATCCAACTGATTTAGTATCCAGTGAATATCTTTTGAATGAATAAATCATTCTCAAGCAAATCAGAGGATCTAAATCACGTTACAGGTAGATTTGATTAGTACAGAACTGCTGCTTCAATACACTTTTATCGGTAGATAAAATCCTACTAAACACAGTGTTCATAGGACTCAAAATAATAAAAAAGAACACTAGGTGGTGAAAACATTGGAAACTTGTAGATGTACAGTAGCCTTCCTTTCTTGCACTGCCAAAAGCCAGGCTGATAATGGAGCAAATACCCTCTTCCCAGGCTCCCCTGAGGAGGCTGCCACTTTATCCATGACCCCACAGTCACCTTCTCCTGGAAGCCTTTCCTAATTAGAGCCCTCCTAGAATTCTGGGATTGTGTGACTCAGCAGTATGGTGAGAACAACAGGATTGTTCTGTTCTGCTTTACTCGAATCACACTGATGTGTCATTTTTCAATGATCCTTAAGTTACTCTCAAGCAGAGAGCTTTCCTTACCCATGGTAGGTTCTCAATCGATGTCTATAGAATTGAACTGACTATGTTGGTGAGTGTTTTGTTTCTTCTGCGAGAACAGATATTCCTTCAGAAGCAGACACTGACTCTTTTGTTTTTCAAACAACCCCCAAAACTAGCCACAGCACCATGTAAGGGGGGTGTATCAACAGGTACTTGAATGCTGGTGAATGCGTCCCAGGCACTTCCCCTCATTCGCCCATTTTGATGTGTCAGAACAGCATTGTCACTGGTCTAACCTCATCTTCACTCCCTGGGGACTGAGATCTGGCCTGATTCCCAAAGCCCTGCACCAGAGATCCTCAAACATTTTCAACTAGGACTTTATCAATGGGAAAAAGATGGACAGCTTCACTCCATGTTAACTCAGCGACTCCATCAAACCTATGCTTGTTTCTACTGTTCTTGCCTCTACATTGATGTTTCTCAAGGTTTTATGACCCAGTACTCCTTGATAAACATTTTCAACCTCACATTTTCCTCTAATGCTGTTTGAAATTGCAAGAGAAATTAATATGGTGACTAAAACATATCATGAGATGTCATAGTTCAATAGACCCTGCTACCGACACCCCCCAGGTGCAAATCTTTGCTTCACATGCTATACTGACTCTTACTTGCACAGCCTGTTTTGACTTCTCCATGTGCTTCAGCAAAATGCAAATTACTGTTTCATCCCATGAATTAGACTATGGGGAAATCTCCATTGTTTCAGGGCAAGATTGATATTCAGCTGGTTGTTTATGGCTGGCAAGCATTCATACGGTCAGTGCATTCATCCAAACTGACCAGTCCCCATGCCTCGTCAATTGTTAAACTTTTTCAATATCACCTACCTAAGAAAATCAGAAGACACTGTAAAGTGGAGAATCCACATGCATATAAATGAAAGAGAAGAGTCAGAACCATGGAAAAAATCACAGGGAAATTTGGCAAAGTCTGGTGATAACATAGACTCTCCACACAGCATTCTGCACAAATAGAAAATTAATCTCTGATATAACTGGGCATTCATACATGCCAGTAAGTTCTGTGCTTTATTTTAAGGTACCTCGCCTGCCTCGCATTAGTTGGGAGAATTATTAACCATCATTAAATGATTAACCGTCATCATTAAAATGGTAGCCTGCTGCCACCCAGCCAAGAGCATGCTGTGGGAAGTTACTCACATGAGAAAAAACTTGTTAGCAAAAGAATGTACCTGCAACCCAGAGCATCTACTCTTACGCCTTTCTATTTCAGCTTCCTTGTTACTACCACAATTTTCTTTCTCTATCTAGGACAATACATATGCCACAGGAGTCTCTCAACTTCAGGTTAATCACTGCCCATCTCTCTAAGGTCACATCTTCAGAATCCATCCTTTCATAAAGTTCATTTAATGTATGTTTAAAATTCTGTCATTTGCTCACTGTGTGACTTCAGGCAAGTTATTGTACCTCAATTTTCTTACCTGTAAAATGGGGCTATTCATAGCTCCTACCTCATAGGGTTTTTAAAAGAATTCAGTGACAGCATGGATGAAGTGCATCTAGCACAGTTCTTGACTTGTAGCGCGTGCCTAATAGTGTTAATTATGGAAGATCTCATTGGTTGCCAAGTGAATGCTAAGCTGGAAGAGGATTGGATACATTATTTACTCCAACCCCATTCTCAAGCCAAGACTATAACTCTCTCAGTTTCATGGGAGGTTGACCCTCTGTCATGACACTGGACAAACATTGGGAGGGGAGGCTTAACACGCTTCCGTCATTCCTCCCACGGTCTCAGGGTGATAGATACTGGGTGGAAACATGGGTCTCTTATGATTAGAGAGCTGAAAGTCACCTACCCATAACTTAAAGAGTGTTCCTTGAGAGAGGGCTTTCGGAAATGGATTTAGACATCATGAATCCAACAACCCAGAGATCATTTATCTGTCCTCCTGACACTGCCATAGTCCATCTCACCCTTAACCCATTTTAGGAGCTGAGTGGAAACATTCTTCAGACTTTAGAAAGCAGACGATGCTCTTCACCATGGCAGAATTTCATATCCCCTGGTGTTGGAGTGGGAGCCTTTGAAGTTTGGGATGCGTCTTCCTCTCTGTGCCTCTCAGGGGCCTTTACTTCTGCTACACTGCACATCTGGGGAGGGTTGCCTGAACACTAGCTCACGAAGTGGCCTCTGGGCTCCTTCCTGGAGTCTAATCCTGTCTGTCTCATCATGTCCTTCTTCTGGAAACATCACCAACTTATTTATCTCTGTCATAAAAGGAGAGGAGGGAGCGGCAGAGAGTTTCAAGGTTAGCCAATGTTTGCAGAGTAAAAATGGTATCTGAAGACAGATGTATGCTGCAAAATAGCAGTTCCATACGAATCCAAGAGGGCATCAAAGTCAACAGGGACAAAACTGTGGGCTATTTCGTGTTCCTCATTGAGTAAGACCTCACTCACAATCACTTATTCTGATTATACAAATGATGACCTACAAAAAGACCCATGTTTCCACCCAGGATCTATCACTCTAAGACCTTAGGATGAGTGGCTGAAGCATCTTAAGCCTCCCCTCCCAATGTTTGCTCAATGTCATGGCAGAGGGTCAATCTCCCATGATACTGAGAAGGTTAAACGAGATACCGTGTGTACAGAGGCCAGCATGGTGCCCAGCTCAGCAGTAGGCACTTGGGAACTGTCAGCTTTAATACTGATATGTAAGACCAGTTCATCATAGCAGCATTATTCACAATAGCCAAAGGTGGGAACAACCCAAATGTCCATTGACAGAAGAATAGGTAAACAAAATGTAAATACATACAATGGAATGTTAGCCAGAGTTCAAAAAGGGAGGACATTCTGACGCATGCTACACCAGCACACTCCCTAGCTCACCATACTTTAAGTGGATGAATAAATGAATGAGCAATAAAAGAGTGCCCTATCTCTAACTGGATCCCCTAGCTATGAACTCTCTCACATTTTTTCCCTAGCAAATTCCCTCTTTTGTGCTGTTTCTTTCTCCTCTTTTCTGTTCTATTCTCTTCCTTCATCACCTATGCTTAGAAAGACACTTGCATCTGGGGCTTTTTCTGAAGCTGTTTCTTCCCTCATTTTTTTCTGTCCACAAAACAGCAAAAAATAACTTTTTGTTTAAATCCACATAAAATACCCATGAAAAAGTCACACTCCATCTCTGAATGAGGAGGCTAGGTTTTTCCAATGGTGGAGCCACAAGTCTGTTTTGACAAGTTATCTCCCGGTAAACATACTGGTTTATCTCATGCTAAACAATTAGATGTGCTATTTAGGCAAAAGAAAAAATATATTGCACATTTTCTAGACAGCCTGCTAGCATCCATGCCAATGACACGAACATCAGGACATGGGGCTGATATTAAAGAAACCAGAAACACAAATGTGTATTGCAACACTCAGAACATTGCCATCCATGTGTTGCATGCCCAGAGGGACACCCAGGGAGGACTGCGTGAAGACAGGGTGAGAAAGAGTTCAGGAGAAAAACAGCAACTGAGAGGAGTGGGGTGGGCAGGGATTGGAGTAGAAGCAGATGGGAGGCTGAGATTACCCACAGGCTAAGCCAGTGGTTCTATACTGGGGACACATTCCCACCCCCACCCCAAGGGACACTGGCAATGTCTGGAGACATGAAGGTTGTCATAAATTGGGCAGGGGGTGCTACTAGCATGGCATGGGTAGAGGCTACATGTCCTGCAATGCATGTTATAGCCACTCCCTCCACCCCACAGCAAAGAATGATGTGGTCCCAAATGTCATGATGCCGAGGCTAAAAAACTCCAGGCTAAGATGAAGCAGAGTGCAAATCAGCTCTGCTACTCTGTGGCTGTGGAACTTGGGGAGGTTAATTAAACTCTCTAGGCTGCAAGATGAATCTGAAAGCCATCTGTGGGATAGATGAGATGAGATGGCAGATGTGCAATGCACATAGCAGGTGTTTCCATGAATGCTAACCCCTTGTATGCTCTCCTTGTGGTCCTCTGCTTTCCCAAAGCTTATTTATTCACTAATTCACTCAGTTCTTTAACCAACACCTACTGAGTGTCTACTCTGGGCCTGGAGCTGGGTGCTGGATATTCAACAACAGATAAGAAAGGCAGGGACGCTGTACTAGTCTGTTCTTGCATTGCTATAAAGAAATACCTGAGACTGGGTAATTTATAAAGAAAAGAGGTTTAATTGGCTCACAGTTCTGCAGGCTTTACAGGAAACGTGGTACTGTCATCTGCTTGACTCCTGGGGAGGCCTCAGGAAGCTTACAATCATGGTGGAAGGTGAAGGGGGAGCAGGCACGTCACATGACCAGAGCAGGAGAGAGAGTAAGTGGCGGGGGGAAGTATTACGCACTTTTAAGTGACCAGATCTCAAAAGAACTCAGAGCAAGAGTTCACTCATTACTAAGAGTGTGACCCAAGCCATTCACAAGGGATCCACCTCCATGATCCAAACACTTCCCACCAGGCCCCACCTCCAACACCAGGTATTACAATTCAACATGAGATTTGGGCAAGACATCCAAACCTTATCACTCCCCCCATGGATCATTTAATCTATTAGGAGAGGTAGATAACAGATAATGTACAAACCAAACTAAGATTAGCATCATGAGAGTAAAGGACAGAGGTCAGAGACTAACATCTAATCCAGGGTGATCAGGGAAACTGTCTCTGGGGAAGGGACATTGAAGCAGAGACCTGAAGGATGGCAGAGTTTTGGGGATTGGTGCTGGTTCCAGACAGACAGAACCAAATATACAAAGACTCCAAGAAGGAAAGAAAACAGGGTATGTTCAAAACTGACAGAGAGCACAGGTGACAACTGGCAGAGCACAGATGCGTGGTGGGGAGCAGGTGGCAAGGGGAGAGGGATAAGACAGGTGGGTAAGGATCCCGCAGTTCATGAGAAGGCACCTGGGTTCTAGCCAAGATATCATGAGAAGCCCTTAAAGGCTATTCAGAAGAGAAGTGACCTGATCCAATTTACCCTGGCTGCAAAGGAAAGGATGAAGTAGGGGAGGAGTAGAGGTAGAAGCAGGGAGACCAGTGGAGGCTGCTTCATCTACAGATCCAGATGGTGATGATGGTGGTAGCACTGGAGATGAGGAAGAATTTGAGATACAGATTTGAAGGAGAATAATCATATATTGCACTAGACTCTTGTGGGGATGAGAGAAAGAATGTTCCACCATTCACTGGGTATTCAGGCTGGGCAGCCAAGGTTAAAAGGCTAAGTGTCATCCAGGGAAGAGACCATCACATGATTGGAGGTTGCTGAGAACAGACAACGTACGCACTAGGCTCAAGTGGTAGAGCAAGAAGAGACAGACTGCACAAGATGCAGTCCCTTGCAACGCGTCGGTCCTCCACAGCCAGTGGATCTGCTCTGCAGTCAACCCAGGCAGTGCAGCTACATGCACCCACCTTGTGCTGCAGTAGAAGGACCCAGATCCCTTTCCACCAGGGACAGATATAGCAGTGGATTTGGCCAGGGGCCATTAGATGCACACATTTAAGCAGAACAAAGTACATCAAGCCCAGAACAGGGAAAGATATTTCCAGGCAAAGAGATATGCCCAGCCCAGGCTGGGAGGGCTCTTCATCTCTTGTCAAGGAAATGTTTCAGGCCCAAGGCCAGTCACACAGCCATACAGGGTAAAACAAGCTGTGCATGACCACCTTCCCCAATGCAGTGAAGGACAGATCCCACGTCTTGGGCTTAGGCAGTTAGGTGGATGGTGAGTGCAATTACTAAAGAGAGAAAGACCTGGGAAGGGACAGTTAAGGGTGGGGAGCAAGAGGAAGACGATCAAGAAATGCTCAGTACCTGTGGGTTCCCTCTTGCCTATCAACCCCTCCCTCCAACTTCTCTTTCTCTAAGCTCAATGACAACGTTCCCCCCTCTAGCAGCTCTAGAATTTATTCATCCCTGGGACTTCAGTGGCAACATCTTGCTCTTCTCTACCTGAGTGGTAGCCAGGAAGTCTGAGTCTTTATCCTCAACTCGGGGAAGTCCTGGAGCCCTTCCCTGGACATGGGTCCCCGAGATGTCAGCAATGCTTTCTAGGTGCCCCAGCTGTTCCTGCACCACCTCGAAGCACCGCATTTAGGCCTCCTGACTTTGTTTACCAAGCATACCTCTAGCCTCGGTACTCACAGTGGGGTCCGTGGGCCAGCAGCATCAACATCTCCCAGGAGCTTCTTAGAAGTACAGAGTCTCAGGCTCCAGCCCAGACTTGCTGAACCGTAATCTGCATTTTAACCAGATCCCAGGTGAGTTGTGCATGCGTGTTAAAGTTTGAGAATCACTGGTCCACAGTTCAGAAGCCAGTCATCTACAACATTGCCATGTCAGTTATTTGTAATTGTGGTAAAAAAAAAAAAAATGCTAACAGCGTGGCCTGGGATGATTCGTTATTAAACTTCAAGGGCTGCTTGAAGCCCGAAATTCTAGTGACACTAATATATTTATAAATTTTCCCTTTGTGTTCTCTGACCACTCCTCTCATCATCAGATTTTCCAGATGGTAAATTTTTAGCAGGCCTTCTTCTCCCTCTACTCCTGTGTAGACCTCTGGGCTGCCTCTTTTAGGTTTTGTGAAATGGCTATGAATTGTTCAGCAGCTGGATTAGCCAGTTCTGCAGACTGCCTCACACACAGACCATCTGGAATGGTTAGCTTATATGGGAGACATGTTCCAAGTGCCCTCTTTCCTTTGCCTGCTTTTCTTATGGGTACTTTGCCCTCTAAGGAGTCTACTTTCCTCTTTTCCTCTCCTCCTGTCCCTACTTCTCTTTGTTGAGAGAGCAGTCAGATTAACACAACAACTCTTGGAGCGCCTTGGTCACTTCAGAGCATGGAAAGGTCATGCCCTCATCAGAGTAATGACTACCATTTCTCCAAAACTCTCCTCATGCCAGCCGATAGGCAGTATTGATCAGAAGGGGAAATCCAGTGTGTTAAATTGATAAACCAGCTTAAGTAATACCTACATAAAAGAACCATGCCTAGCACATGGTTGAATGTTGAATACTGTTGCATGGAAACTTGCGATTTCTAGTTAGAGGGTTTATAAAGGTAGAATCATGCAGACACATATACCTGGAAATATTCTGAACATTCTATTAGCAGAAATGCAATGTAGGAAGCATATTGGTTCAAGAAGAATGTGTCATTGTCATTCATCTGAATTACTGACAGATTCAGTTGAAGTAAGGGGAAAACCGCAAAGAGTCTGTACTCTTAAAACTGCAGTAATAGAGTCAAGAAGTCTTACGGGATGAGGCACGAGCCTTGTTAAGAATTTGGGCATGTATCTCTTCTGGTTGTCCGGATTATGTACGTCCCTTCCTCACCCTAATAACACTGTATTGAGAAAAACTTCAAGTGCATTATGCCCCCAGGATGAAGCTATACCTTGTTAACATAAGCTGTGCCTAGAGAAAGGAATTGGAGTGGAGTTTGGGAAGGCATTGTATAGAGGACAAATGATGCCTCTCACCAGACAGGGCTTAGGTGGTAAATGAAAGGGATGTACTGAGCTTGTACTCTTGAGAGCATCTTGGGCACATTACCTGGCTGCTGCTTCTATCACCAGCGTGGTCCCAAGCACCAGACCTGCCTGCCACTATCACTTCTTGAAAGGCAACCCAAGAGGAGAAGTGGAGGGTAGCTGACACCAGGCAGGGGTTAAATTGTTTATATGCATCACCTTGTTTAATTTTTAAGACAACCCTATAGATACAGTACTATTGTTTATCTCCATTTCACAGAGGAGGAAATGGAGGCATAGAAAGAGCCACTAGGTTGCTCACCTAAGTGACAGAGCTAAAATTCAAACCAGGGAGCCTGATTCCAAAGCCCACACTCTTGGCCATTACTTAGAAGAAAGATTCTTTACCAGAATGACCTTGGTGCCACAGGTTCGTGATCAGAAAGTGATGATACCTCTATCTGGGGACTTGGGAACATCCATGGCTCCTTCAATGAGCCCAAGACAATCTTGCACCATCATGAGAGTGAGCAAAGATGTCTCAAGTGGTGCCCTTTGTGGTTAAGCATCATGAGGCTGTTGCATTCCCTGCTGGTAGGGAACTTGGAGGTACGTGCACATTCCATCCCTTGCAATTCTGTACCTTCCACTTGCAGCACGAGAATAATGAACAAGCTGAAGTGTGTTTAAAAGAGTGAAGTGTCAACTTCCAAATCCAGCTGACCTGTGTGGGTTAAATGACTTAGCAAAGAGAAACAAGTACCTACAATTTTATGGCTCCAATGCCTCTCAGCTTCGGCTGCAACCTTGGAAGCGCCCAGGGAGCTTTTAAAACTACTGAAGCTGGGGTCCCATGCCCTGAATTTGTTTTGATTGGTCTGCACTGTGCCCTAGGATGGAGGGAAGCTGTAAAGTTCCCCTAGGTGATTATAGCATGCAGTCAAGTTTGAGGACCACTGAACTTAGCCTCTCGTGGGATCTCAGAATAAGTTTGGGTGGGTAGGCTTCTAGAATAAGGCAGTGCCTCTCAAGATGTGGTCTGTGGACCCCCTGACATCAGAATCACCTGGGAATCTGCTTAAACATGCACATGTTAGGCCCTATCCCTAAATTCAGATTCAGTATTTCTGAGGAATATCCCAAGAATCCACATATTTAACAAGTTATCTGGATGATTCTAGGCTCACTGAAGTTTGGGACCCTAGAGAACAGAGAGTAGTCAAAGTCTGTGACTGGTTTTCATCATGGTGGCGAAACAGAAGGAAAAATGAGCTCAGAGGCAGAGGCAGGCTGAGGAAACTCAGTGACAAGACCCCATTTTTTTTTTTTTTTTTTTTTTGAGACAGTCTCTCTTCATTGCCCAGGCCCAGACTCGAGGGCAGTGGTGCAAGCTCAGCTTACTGCAACCTCCTCCTCCCCAGTTCAAGAGATTCCCCTCGCTCAGCCTCCCGAGTAGCTGGGATTACAGGCACCCACTGCCATGCCTGGCTAGTTTTTGTATTTTTAGGAGAGATGAGGTTTCAACATGTTGGCCAGGCTGGTCTCGAACTCCTGACCTCAAGTGATTCACCCGCCTTGGCCTACCAAAGTGCTGGGATTACAGACATGAGCCACCATGCCCAGCCAAGATCCCATAATTTGTGCACATTCCTGGAACCTAGGGAAAGATGGAAAGCGCTTGCAGGCAAGGTCCATGGGAGACAGAAAAAGCATTTATAGATTGCAGTCTCTAAAGACACAGGAGTGTTTTACCACATGCTGATGTCATGCAGGGTTGGTCTGGGGAAGGGATTCTGAAGCCAGGGGAGGTGGTGTTGGCCACTGAAGTCCTGGCTCAATAGAATCACTTCTTCCTTCTCAGCCTGACAAAGCAAAGCGGGCTGGTCCCATCTTCCTTACCCCCAAAACCAGTATAGCATTAAGAAATTCCTAATCTACCATGATATGTGAGGGTCAAAAAAGTGGGCCTAGAGGTGAAAAATGGATCACAGACAAAATACCAGATGTCTTTCACCCTTTGTCAAAATTAAAACCTTTTATTTATCAAAGGGCACTATTAAGAAGTGAAAACACGACCAGCCTGGCCAACATGGTGAAACCCCATCTCTACTAAAAATACAAAAAAAAATTAGCCAGGAGGCAGTCGTGCGTGCCTGTAATCCCAGCTACTCGGGAGGCTGAGGCAGGAGAATTGCTTGAGCCTGAGAGGCAGAGGTTGCAACGAGCCCAGAGGGTGCCACTGCATACCAATCCGGGCAACAGAGTGAGACCCCTGTCTCAAAAAAACAAAACGAGGTGAAAACACGACACACAGAAAATATTTGCAAATTACATATCTGATAAGAGTCTAGTATCCAGGGCACATAGAGAACACTTACGACTCAACAATAAAAAGGCAACCCAGTTTTAAAAAAAAAACCAAAGGGTCTCAATAGACATTTCTTACAAGATGGCATACAAATAGCCAATAAGCACATGAAAATATGCTCAATACAAACAGTGATTAGAGAAATGCAAATCAAAATCACAATGAGATATCACTTCACACTAACCAGGATAGCTAAACTCAAAAGAATGGAAATAACAAATGCTGACCAGGATGTGGAGAAGTAAGAACCCTTGTACACTGATGGTGAGAATGTAAAATGGTATAGCTGCTATGGAAAACAGTATGACAGTTCTTCAAATAGCTACACATAGAACTCCTATATGATCCAGCAATTCCATTTCTAGGTATTTATATACCCAAGAGAACCGAAAACAGATGTTCAAACAACAACTTGTATATAAATGTTCGTAGCAGCATTACTGATAGCAACCAAAAACTGGAAACAATCTAAACATCCTACAATCAATGAAAGGATAAACAAGATATGATATGCCCATTCAATGGAATATTATACACCCCTAAAAAGGAATGAAGTACCGACACCTTCTACAACATGGATAGGCATTGAAGACATTATGCTAAGTGAAGGAAACCAGACACAAAAGGCCACGTGTTATACAATTCTGTTTATATGAAATTTCCAGAATAGGCAAATTCATAGAGACAAAAAGTAGATCCATGGTTTCTAGGGCTGGGAAAAAAGGGAGACAGAGAGTGACTGCTAAAAATATGAGGTTTCTTTTAGTGGTTTTGGAACTGTTCTAGAATTAGGGAGTGGTGATGGTTGCACAATATAGTCAATATACTAAAAAGCATTGAACTGTGAACTTTAAAATGGTAAATTTTATGTGAATTATATCTCAAAAACATTCAAACATAAGACTAGGTATCACTTATTGACCATTTTCTCCTCGCCGGCCTAAGTGCTATACATAGATAAAATTTCTGGCTCAATCCTTCAAAGAATCCTATGAAGGAGTTTCCATTATTATCAAAGGACAGACCAGTGTAGGCGCTGAGAATGTGGTTCTGACGCCAGGCCACATGGGTTAAAATCATAGTCCTGAACTTGCTGGGACATTCCATGAGTTCTCACCTATGCAGTTTCCTCATCTATATGTTGGGGAATATAATAGTATCTAGCACCTGGCACACAGTCAGCCCCTAGTAAATTCTGATTACTTAAAGGTCTTCCTCCCTCCTTCCCTTTCATCCTGAGTTTGAGATTTTCACAGTCATACAAAATCAGATTAGGAAACTGAGCCCCAGAGAGATGCCATGACTTGTCTAAAGTCCCGTATCACAAAAAGACAAATTTGTATGATTCCACTTATATGGGATACCTAGAATAGGGAAATTCATAGAGACGGAAAGTAGAATAGTGGTTACCAGGGACTAAGCAGGGGGGCGGAATGGAGAGTGATTGCTTAGTAAGTACAGAGTCTCGATTTGGAATGATGGAAAAGTGCTGGAGATGGATACTGACGATGATCGCACAACAATGTGACTGTACTTAACGCCACTGAACTTAAAAATGGTTAGAATAGCAAATGTTAGGTTATATATATTCTACCACAATAAAAAAGAACCAGTCCATCAAAATGAGTGTCATCCAGGACAGTCACCCTACAGGGCACCTTGATGACACATATCAAAATCTTAAGAATAAGCCCTTTGACTAACACATTCTGTACTACGAATTTCTCATAAGAAAATAATCAGACAAGTGTTAGAGGGACATTCATCTCAGCAACATCTAAAATAATGCCTCTAGCTGCTCTAAATATCCAAAATAGAGAATTTATTAAATATAATTAATATGCCAAAAAAATTAAAAATTAAAAAATAAAATCCTATAACTAGTGTGTATAACTCTGGGCTCTGTATAACCCAGAGGGACTCCAGAAATTCCCTTAGCCACTCTACTTCTAGACAGTGAGAAAATCCAAACCACTCCCTTTTTTAATGTAAGAAAGTACACTCCAAGACCCATCTGCAAGAGTGAAAAATGTGCCCATCGTGCTACCTGTAGAAAGCATGGCAAAATGTGAATGTTCCTTAGGATCGGACATAGAGCTAACCAGACCCTTCTCCCAGCCCAGCACCTGGGATGTCAGGAAGCAAAGTGGGTTGAGGATCCTACCCCTACAGGCCTTCCTCTGAGTCACTGGTGCAAAGTCTGTCCTGCTGCTTGTGTTTGTTTACCCTCTCTCCTGCATTAGGCACTGCTAAGCTTTGCAAATTAACTCACAACAGGATCCAGTGGGCCTTGACCCAAAAACCATCCACAGGAGAATGTTCACAAGCCAACATCTGCTGCATCCATCCCACAAAACCCCTAGCCACAATGCCAAGTTTGTATCCAGAGTGGCGACAGTGGGAACCTAAAAGCTAAAACACAAGTTCAGCAGGGTCAGGGTCTGCCATAAACTCTTAGCAGGCAAGGCAGGGTGGAGACACACGTCCGCAGTCATCCCAAGCGCTAGGATCTGTATCATACTCCTCGTTTAAGAGATGAGTTTGGTTTAAATTTGAACTCAAACTGTATTCATGTCGTAGACAATCCAGAGCACTCTTTGGTGTGCGGCCTGAGACACACAAAGAGGAAAAGACCCAAGTTCTATCTCAAGCAGCTCCTAGTCTGGAGGAGAAAGAGCTATGAGTACTGAACGAATGCAGAAAGTATAGAAGAGTCAAGAGCACGGTGACCATCACATCTGCAGTCACCCTCACCTCTGAAAGCCAGACTCAAACATCTAAGTCTGTCCTTGCATCTCCACTAGGATATATGTGTGGTAGGCAGAGTAGTGGTCCCCAATGAGGTCCACACCCTAATTCCTGGAACCTGTGAGCATGTTACCTTACACAGCAAAGGGGACTTGGCAAATGTGATTAAGTTAAAGATCTTAGGAGGGGAATTTATCCTGGATGACCTGGGTGGGGCCAATATCATCACCAGGGTCACAAGTGGAAAACCTTTCCTGACTTTGGGTAGAGGGAGATGTGACTTCAGAAGAAAGGCACAGAGGAATGCAATGTTGCCGGCATTGGAGATGGAGGAAGCAACCACAAGTCACAGGGTGCAGGCAGCCTCTAAAAGCTAGAAAGGCCAGTAAATGGATTCTCCCGCAGAGCCTCCAGAAAGAACACAGACTTGTACCTTGATTTTAGCCCAGTGAGATGCGGATGAACAGCAGGATTATAAATTGATGTGTTTTAAGCCACTGTGTGTAATTTGTTATGGCAGCAAAGGGAAAAAAAATACTAATATGACGTCTAATAGGCATCTCAAGTCTATCATCCATCTCAGCCGCAGCAGCCCCTGACTTTGTTGCTCAGGCCAAACATTTTGGTGGCATCTCCCACTCTCCTCTTTCTCTTATTCTGCACAAATCCATCAGTAAATCCAGTACACCTCACACTCTCACCACTGCCACTAGAAGTCTGGTCCATGCCACCTCTCACCTGGATGACTTCTGTTTCCACCTGTGCCTCTTACAATCCAGTATCAACAGGTAAGCCAGATGGCCCTGTTAGTCCACGTTTATTCTCTGCCCCAAACCCTGCAATGGTGTTTCAGGCAAGACTTTGCGCAGTCCTACAAGGCCCTTTACAGTCTGGCCTCCGGTTACCTTTCTGCCCTCATCTCCTTCCATCCCCAAGCCAGCTGGGCCTCTTAAATGCTTCTCAAACACACCAGAAAATGCCCCTACCTCAGGGCCTTTGCATATGCTGTTTCCTCTCCTTGGAATGCTCTTCTGTGTGGCCCACTCCCTTTAAAGCCTCTTTAGGGTCTTTATCCAAATATCATTTTTCTGGTGATACCTTCCTTGGCATCATATTTAAGACTTCAGCCTTATCTCTGATGTTTCTTGTCTCCAAGGTAAACTCAGGCCTGGATCAGACCCTCTTTAGGGTCTTTATCCAAATATCATTTTTTTGGTGATACTTTCCTTGGCATCGTATTTAAGACTGTGGCCTTATCTGTGATGTCTCTAGTCTCCAAGGTAAATGCAGGCCTGGATCAGACAGCTCTGCTTTTAGCCATCCACGTGAACCAGGATAAGATATTTCTCTCTCTAAGCCTCTGTTTCCTCATCTGTAAAATGGGGTTGTGGTAAGGGCTGAATACCACTGTGGTGATGGTTCCATGGGTATATGCCTACATCAGCACTCACCCAGCTGTGCGGTTTATTGCAAGTCAATGCCTTAATGACAACAATAATTAAGTGCTTAGTCCAGGGATTGAAACATCTTCATAAAATATAAGACACTGTTGCTCTGTGGTTCGGTGGGATGAACAAACACCACAGAGCTTTACCAGTCAAGTGCCTGGAACCGTGCTGGGGAAACGACAGCCTCGTCTGTTCCTCGTGACCACACTATCAGTCGGTATAATGCCCACTTCACAGGTGAACAAAGTGAGACTCAGGGGACATCTACACATGTAGATGTTCTAGAACACAAAGTCCTCTTTCCAGCATGTCCTTGTGGCAGATTAGGCAAAACAAGGGGGAAAAAGCAGAGTCCGGGTGGAGACAAATTGAGACGCAGGAGGGAGGGAGATAAGGGCAACAGGGAATCCTCAGAACACCTGGCAGGCCCCCAGCCCCTGGGGGCAGGAGAAGCCAGGCCACATAGTCATGTCCCCAAGGAAAATACAGCTGCTCCTCTGTGCTCTGCCCTCAGTCACTACTGCCTGCCAGGCAACCTCGAAGCTGGGAATCTCCTCCTTTCTCTGTCTGTAGTAGCTGCAGTGAAACAAAGGGCACAGCCCCCTTCAGGCCAAGAGAGGTAAGAAGCTGCTGGGGAGCTGATGCCACCACTACCCCCTCCAAAGCCCATCCATGGGGCACAGTGCACTCCGCTGGCAGATTCTGGAAAGGGAGCATGCTGACTGACTGCCTGCCTGCCAGGTCACCGTCTCTGCATTGCAATTGCAAACACTGTTGTGCTTTCTGAATCCCCAGTGTCTTTCTGTTTTTCACCAGCCATGATCATGACAGTGACAACAATAACAGTACAGCCTTATGCTCATAGCTCCATTCCTTCAAACAGCCATGCAACAACACCTGAGATTTGTTCTGCATCCATGAGGACTGAAGGTCCCAGCTCCTACCTCCGACCACCCAGACCAAACTCATTGAGGACTCACCAGGTGTCAGGCACTGTCTTAGAGCAAATAAGATACACAAGGCCCATGTCTTTGGGAGCTTAAATTCTAGTAGGGACTGGAGGAGAGAGGCATATGGATAACAACCAAAAAAAAATTTCATAATGTCACAATATGATAAAGGCTGTGAAAGAAATAAAGCGTAGGCTAGAGAATAACAGGAGAGAACTGACTGGGTAGTCAGGGAAGGCCTCTTAAGGAGTTGGCCTTTAAGGGGAGACCTGAAGAATAAGATGCATACAATGCAGTCATGTTTCAGGCAGAGAAAAATGCTAAACCCATGGGGTAGGTGCTATGGTCTGAACGTCTGTATCCCTCCAAAATTCAGACGTTCAAACCTAATCCCCAATGTGATGGTATTAGGAGGTAGGGCCCTTGGGAGGTGATTAGGTCGTGAGGGCTACGCCCTCATAAATGATATTCCTGCCTTATAAAAGAGGCTCCAGAGAGATCAATGGCCCCTTCCATTACCACTGAAGAACAAAACAAAATGCTGACGGTCATCGATGAACAAGGAAGCAGGCCCTCACCAGACATGAATCTGCTGGTTCCTTGATCTTGGACTTAGAAGCCTCCAGAACTATAAGAAATAGACGTTTGATTGCTTACAAGCCACCCAGTTTATGACATTTTGTTATAGCAGCCCAAACAGACTAAGAAAGCAGGAAAGAGCTTGGCACAGGCTGCGAAGAAGCGACAGAAAGAAGGTTGCTATGATAGCGCAATGGTGTCATCATTGTGATTTTTATGTGTATCAGAGAACCCTGGGTGCAATTCCTGTATGAAGAATTGCATGAGCACTTTGTATGAGAATGAGCAAGTTACCCTCTGCGCAATGTTGCTCTCAACCAGCAAATTAGAATGATCATGGAACTGAACTTACAGCATTTTTGTGAATATTAATCAAATTGATTCATGTAAAGTACTTAATACACCACATATAGTAAGTGCTTAATAAATGCCAACTACTGTTCTTATCATCTCCCTGCCTGGTTGCCAGCACAGCAGAGTATATTCAGGGCTTAGCACTGAGACCTGATTTGCCTCTGTAAGGTCCCCTGTTAAGTTTCTTGTTCTGGTTCTCACTCCCAAGGCAGTCATCAAATATCTGTTGAATGAGCAAATAAATCAATGAGTGGGCTTCCTGATTACCTTACCTTTAAGCCACCAAAAGGCAACTTTTTATGATTAGGCTTCCTTTGCAAGCAATGTGACTCTGCCAGGCCCTGGGCTTTTGCAGAATGCAAAGGTGGAAGGGAGATGGTTATTAGCCACTGTCTCTGCAAACGTCAAGCCATCTGCACCCCGTTACCTAAGCACAGACCTCTGTGGGTGCCAAACTTCAGAGCCCAGAAAGTTGGAAGGGATTCCGAGCTTGGATCCCTTAGGCTAGGCTATTCTTGGAAGCCGAGCAACACGCCTGCCACAGGGAAATGAGTCATGCAGAGGCTGAAGGCTTGATGGATTTCTCCACGGCAGCAGCTATTTATCAGGGTAGATCTGTACACCACAGAACACAAAGGGAGTGATGGAGTACAGATTCAGCGCTACTTAAAGCAATATCACCCTCACCCAGATCCTTGCATTGCAGCCAGATGACAATGCCTGGGATCCTCCTATCATCCAAACACCCACCTCAAGGAGGCCCAGACCTGTCATATGACATACTGTCCCCATTAAACCTGAAAAGCCTTTGAAGAGCTTGCAAAGTGTTTCCCAGGCACATCTCCACCCTCCAAGCTCAGGTAGCCCATTCCTGTCTCGTATGTTCTGCCCCCGTGAATGTCTTCACCTCCCTGTTAGACTCTGAGATCTTGTACTGCGTAATCCACTGTTGCTCATAAAATTCTGAGTTGTACCTGAGGGCAGAATCAGAGTGGTCTTTTTGCATTTTGTGTTTGCAGAGTCCCAACCGCAGAAGAGAGTGACATGCCACAAACAGGTCAAATGTCCTTAACATAAAGATCTGCCATGGGGCAATTTCCAAGGCTCTTACATGCTTCATCCTGAGGTTAGCATGAGGCAACTGCACTCACTGCTAAGCCTTCCCACACTTATTCCAAGGGACAGAGAGCTAGGATGGAGTGGGAGCTGATGCCCCGGATTCAGGTGCCTGGTTAATTCCACTTGCCTGGTTTCCTTTGTTCTCAAACTCTGCCTGGCGATGAAGGTATGGAGAAGTCAGTCTCAGCTTCCACTTCTAAGTTCTGCTCCTTACATATGCCCCCGGAAAGTTGTTCCAAGTGAAAGCAGCTTAATTAAAAACCACATTCAATCAAACTATCACTTTGTTTATGAAAAAGTGTCGAGTGGCTGGAAATGGCAAGAACATGCACTGAAGATTAACGCTCTAAATTTGTTCTGATTAAAAGTACGATTGAGGCATTAAGAAAGCAAGCTCCATGAACCCAGGGGGCAGGGGGACCTTAAGCCCAACATTTTGCCATTTTCAAATACAACTGGGGACAGTTGTAAAAACAAATAGAACTCTCTGCCTAGAAGTTTCCTTTACTTTCATGAAGATAAAAGTTTCTAGCTGGAACTGGCTGTTTTTGCAGGGAAGCACACATGAGACAAGCTTGTTGGAGTCTCTCCAATACCTGCCTGTTTCATAAATGGCACAGGCTCCAAATCTGATCCTCAGTGGACCAGGGTCAGGCTATGGAACTGATTAAAATAAGTAGGAACCTCCAAGTCCCTATGTCCCTACTCTCCATTTTCCGATTGGTAAGCTGAGACCTATGTACTGGAAAAATAAGCTCAAGGGCACCAAGTAGAAACAGTTGAGACCTGGAGTCAGCCTTGGGTTGAGCTCCACTTCCAAAATGTGTCAACTTCCGGCCGGGCGCGGTGGCTCAAGCCTGTAATCCCAGCACTTTGGGAGGCCGAGACGGGCGGATCACGAGGTCAGGAGATCGAGACCATCCTGGCTAACACGGTGAAACCCCGTCTCTACTAAAAAAAAATACAAAAAACTAGCCGGGCGAGGTGGCGGGCACCTGTAGTCCCAGCTACTCGGGAGGCTGAGGCAGGAGAATGGCGTAAACCCAGGAGGCGGAGCTTGCAGTGAGCTGAGATCCGGCCACTGCACTCTAGCCTGGGCGACAGAACGAGACTCCGTCTCAAAAAAAAAAAAAAAAAAAAAGTGTCAACTTCCAGAACCCTTATTTTTTTCACAGAGTTATGGAGCCACTGGTCTATTTTATCCAGCAGAGAAATCAGCTCCAAGCAAATCCCACCTAGACACAGTGTCTTTACCTGACTCCACAAACAAGATGGCACTCTGTCTCCAGTGGTTCCACTTTACCTAGACTTGGAGCCTCCAAAACGTTGTATGGCCACGCTCCATCCCTGCTTATGATGTAATTATGAGAGGGCTTTGGAAAATGGCTGTTCCCAAAGTGATAGTCTTAATACACAGATCAGGAAGAATATTTGATTTAGATTACCAGCCACAGTAGGCAGAACTCTAAGATGACCACCAATGACCCATGTCCTTGTGTGATCTCCTCCCCTTGAGTACAGGTGAACCTGTGAATATGATAGGACATCACTTCTGAAATTATGTTACATCATATGGTAAAAGTGACAAGATTTTGTAGATATCATTAAGGTCCCTAATCAGCTGACTTTGAGTTAATCAAAAGGGAGATTACCCAAGGTGGGCCTGGCTTCATCAGGTGAGCCCTTTAAAACAAGGCTTAAACTTTCCCTGTGCTCAGAGACTAGAAGCAGCAGAGCCCTCCTTCCTTCTCTCTCTCCAATGCTGGTTTTGAAGGAGGAGGCCTCTTTGAGTTCTACAGCTTCAAGGAAACAAATCTTGCCAACAACAATGTGAGATTAGAAAAGAAACCAGAGTCTCAGATTGCAGCTGTAGCTGACACCTTGATTTCAGCCTTGTGAGACCCTAAGCAGAGAGCCCATCTAAGTTGTGCCAATGCTCCTGACCCACAAAAACTCTGAGATAATAAATGGGTGTCACCTGCTAAGTTGGTGGTGGGTTGTTACACAGCAGTAGATAGCTGATACACAAGCCAAGAACAAATAATTCCTACATCAGTCAAGATAGGGATGATGTCAGTGCTGAGATGAGAAACTAGCACCAGACATTCTCCCACATGGTTTCCTTTAATAATAATAAAACAGAAAAAAACTTCAAAACCTAACTGGCCCATTTTCTTTTCCTGTCATTCTCTTTTTTAAAATTAAAAGCCAACATGGGTACCCAGGGCTGACTTGATCACAGCATGATTAAATACACTTCCTCTAGAAGTTAGGGAAAAGACTCAGTGAGCAAAGGAAGAGGAACAAGTTTCTCTTTGCCAAAAAATAAAAAATAAAAAATTTTCAAAGAAAACATCCAAGTCTCAAACCTCAAACAACTTCATCCAAGAAGAAACCCCCACCATTTGTCATTTGCAGAAGCTACAGGAGAGACTATGCAAACAGGAGCTAGTTCTGGGTGTGCAAATCTCTGACAGGTGTGCAAGGCACAACCAGTCCTTGTGTGAATTCCTCCAACTGCAGACTCCACAAGTGCTTATGTACATGAGAAGACATGTGTGGCTCCCGGGAAAAGGCAGCAACCATTAGGAAACAGTATTTAATGAAGTGCTAAACTGTGCATTGCTGGGTTTAAATGGTGACCTTTGAGTAAAGCCAGTTTGATCTCAGGACACTTCCTTTTCAGGAATTACTTGCATAGCTAACTGATGCAGTCAAAGATAAAGATCTAAATCATTGAGTAAGGCCTATGAGGCTCACTTGCTTTCACCCTGACCTCTCTCTAACCCTCTTCCCCAGCTACTCCCCTGTCTGCATCCTGGACTGAACTTACCAAGCACTCTCATTGAGCTGCTTCTCTTTACAATGCTCCTTTCTGCACCTCACCCCCCACCCCTACTCTCCAACCTGAAGAATTTGTCTTTCAAGACATGCTTTATAAAGTCACCTTCTCTAAGAAGTCTTCTTGAATTCTTTCTATGAAGAGTCCTTAGATAGCCCCTGCATGGCCTGTGCTCAGTTTCCTCATCTTTTCAACAAGGACAAAAACAGGCATTCAGGGTTGAGTGTGGTGGCTCACGCCTGTAGTCCCAGCACTTTGGGAGGCCAAGGCAGGTGGATCACTAAAGCTCAGGAGTTTAAGATCAGCCTGGGCAACATGATGAAACCCTGTCTCTACAAAAAATACAAATATGAGTCATTCATGGGGCACATGCCTATACTCCCAGCTACTTGGGGGTTGAGGAAGGAGGGTCACTTGGACCCAGGAGGTCAAGGCAGCAGTGAGCTGAGATCGTGCCATTGCACTCCAGCCTGGACAACAGAGTGAGACCCTGTCTAACAACAACAACAACAGGCATTCAGTTGTAAAACTTAAGTAAGTTGACAAATATCAAAGGCTTACAACCTGGTGGCATGTCTTCAGCACACAGTAAACACTCAATGACTATTTATATTCTTTACTGAGCATCTACCAAAAACCAAATGTTGTACCGGCCCCTTGAATAGAAAACAGGCAAAGTCTCTGCCTTTTTTCCCAGTCAGTACTTTAGGCATGGGGCTGAGCTCACAGCCTCATACAGAGCAAACCCCTTTTCACATCAGTCTTGCAAGTGAGTGAGTCCTCTCTCCGAAAAACTGTTGCTGGGATAAAAGACTTCCTGGAACCTTGGGCCCAACACAAAGGTCACTAAGACCAAGAAAACAACCCCAGTCTCTGACCTCATTTAGAATTTCTGTTCATAGGCGGCAAGAAAAAGAAAGATGTAACAATATGACCCCCAAGAAGGATATTCCCATTCTCTAGCAAAATCTCATTTTGGAATTGCATGTTGGGTGCCTGCTTCTCACTACCATGCCTCATCTCAGCCGGTGTCATCTACTCTGGGGAAGTTTTTCATCATCTCTGCTCAATTAGGAATTAATCTCCCTCATCTGACTTTCCTAGTATGATTTTTTCATTCAAGTCTTAATCACCACCTGACTTTATATTTATTTTCTGCCTCCAACCTTTGAAATGCAAGCTCCATAAGGGTAAAAGGATATGGAGTGAGCTCAATGTTCTGCAACTGGGACCTAGGTCAGTACCTGACACACAGTAGATGACAGTCTACTGACACACAGATCAGTAAATATCCATTGCATAAATGATAATAGTGTTAGTAGCAGCCAACACTTTGATAGAGCTTCCTATGCACCAGGAATCATTCCAAGGGCCTTATATATATATTAACTCATATAATCCCTGCAACAGCTCCCTGAGCTAGGTACTGTTGTCATTCCCATTTTGGGAAGAAAGAAGCTGGGCAGAGAGAGTTTTGGTCACTTGTTCAGTTATATAGCCATTGAGTTACAGAGCAAGGATTTGTCAACTGAAGAAACACGAGGTTCATACATGCAGAAAGCAGATATTTCTCATAAGGGGTTGCAGCCTATAAGCTGACCATCTCACATGCTGGGGAGCGTAGCATCCAACAGATACCAGAAGCAGGCACCTCAAAGGAGGCAAGGTGAGATAGGAATTTATGCTAACAGGTTGGCTAAGTACACACAGTCAACAAGTTATAGGAGGAGCTATGAATAGTCCAAAAGAGGGGCACACGAATGCATAGTAAATTAATATGAATGTCATATACATGCCATGTTCATTTTGGAGTGAAAACGCAACATTTAAGTGTATTATAATTCGGCCCTGTGTGTCAAAAAGTGAATTAGAGGACATGAAGGCACTCAGTGTACAGCCTCCGTAAACTGACCAGAACCACTTCATGCAAACAGAAGCTAGTTCTGGGTGTGCAAATCTTATCAGGAAGGAATGTTGCTTAGTTGGCGGTATCGAACCCGCATAAGGCGAGGGGCAGAGTCAGGTGGTTGGTCGAAAACACTGATGGAACAAGTCTTTTGAGATGACCCGTTTGTGTTTAACCCTTAGGAAAGAAAGCCAAATGATGGTTAGCAAGGGAGAGGATATGATGAGGTAAGTCTGAGCTCCTGTCTGGTTATGGCTAGGAACTCAGTTTCCAAGGTTTCTCTGGGATCCCCCTGGGCAAGAGGGGGTTCCATTTAATCAGTTGGGGTGGTTTAGGATTTTACTTTTATTTCTAGGATTCAAACCAACCAGTCTGGCCCCAAATCTTACGCTCTTAACCACAACACTAGAATGAATTTCTTAATTAACAAACAAAAAATGTCATGTCTGTCACATTCTGTAATGCCTGGGGCCCTACTGGGGGATGTGCTTGTGTGCTCCACAGGTGTCCTCTTGAACGTTATAACTTCTATGTGAAGCAAAATCCTATGTCCTGCACACAGTAGGCACTCAGGAAGTGTTTGTTGAATTGGATGACACCTGAGTTTGTAACTTCTGGACTTTCTAAATACTTTTTTTATGCAAATCTCCAGCTTTCCTTCCCATGGAGACTCATAGCACCTATGCAGCAAAGTCCTGTTGGCAGTCCCTATCCAGAGATTTTCACAATAAGGACATCCAAGCTAGGGTGCCACAGTGACACTGCCATCAGCTTCCGGGTCACAGGAATACTCAACAGATGTGGATAATGAGTTTGGAGGAGCAATGATGCCAAAAATAATGGTTCCTTGGGCCTTCCAGATCTTCTCACTTCCCCTGAGGAGGGACTGTGCATTCTGTCTACCCAGGAGGACAGGCAAGACTACAGACACATAAGATGTTTGTGGCAATAACCAGCAGCTGTCTGGCCAGACTTGACTGCAAGTGAGCAAATCCCACCTTCTTCACTAGCTCAGAAGCAGCTGTAAAATTACAGAGGAACCCCAAGAGAAGCTGCACCATACCAGGGGGTGGAGCAGCTCTGAAAAAAAAAGAAGCAGAGAAAAAAATATCTGGCTACATACCTACCTGGGACAATCTGTTTTCTTAACAGCACACAGGACCATGTACCAGGACCAGGCAAGCAAAGCGTGGGCATATGCTACCCCTGGGCTAATCCGCGGACCTCGGGGAAGAGCAAGCGGCAGTGCTAGGCTGCCAAGCTCTAAAAATACCCAGCTCATTCCCACCATGACATGCATGGTGAGCTCTTAGTGGACAGAAATCCTGCCAAACAAATGCCTACCTAGCTGGACAATCCAGAATGAGCCCAGAGGCTGGGGACTGTGCAAACACAGGATCCAGATAGGGATATGGTTTTCTCTTGAGCATGAATGAAGTTTTAAGAAAACTGGTGTGTGTAGATTTCCATGAATTGGGGAGGAGGAACGAGGAGTGCAGAAGAAGCTCCTGCTATAACAATGGAAGTCGATGAATGCAGTGGCTAAGGCTGTAGGCTCAAGAGTCTGACCGAGTCCATGCAAATCTTGAACCTCTCACTTAATAAATACACAGCACTGGGGAGAAAGTTAACCTGAGCCTCAGTTTCCACACCTGTAAGAAAGGGACAATGATAATAATCACTATCTATCTACCGATTGGTTTTTATAAGGAATGCAATAGATTATGTTATTGTTCAAACATCCACTGTCTCTCCTCTCTACAGGACTCCTCCCTACTGGACAACTGAAATCCCTGCCAATGTTGGGCTGGGAGCCAGTGAAATGTAACTGGAAGTAACGGTGACACTTCCAGGAGAACCTTTAAGATCCATCTCATCATCTACCTCCTTCTCTTTTCCCTCTTCCATGAGATTAGCAATGACCCAGAAAGGAGCTCTCCCTCAGTCTGAGTCTTGCATCTAAGATATGAAGCAGAGCTGCAACTAACCTCACATAACTGGAACAAGAAATCAACTTTCATAAGCTACTGAGATTTTGGAGCTGTTTATTACTGTAGCACGAACCTGCTTAAACTGATAAAACAATTAAATGATATCATCTATATAAGAGACTTAATGCATATCTGGCATTTTCTTTTTTATTTATTTTTGGGCAGGGTTGGGGAACAGGGTCTTACTCTGTGACTCAGGTTGGAGTGCAGTAGCATGATCTCAGCTCATTGCAGCCTCCATCTGGGCTCAAGTGATCCTCCCACCTCAGCTTTCCAAGTAGCTGAGACTATAGGCATGCACCACCATGCCCAGCTAATTTTTTTTTTTTAAGAGACAGGGTTTCACCATGTCGCCCAGGCTGGTCTCGAACTCCTGGGCTCAAGCAATCTGCCCACCTCGGCCTCCCAAAGTGCTGAGATTACAGGTGTGAGCCACCACGCCTGGCCTTAGCAATTTCCAAGCACTCAGTAAAGTTACTTTATTATTGCTATTATCAGTATCATCATCATGGGTTCTCATCCTCTCGGAGACATCCCATACCCTGTTGAAAGTTTTTTCTGTTGTTGTTTACTCATAAAAGTTTGGATCCTCTCCCTTGAGAAATGCACATTTGGACACAATTTTGAAGATAAGTGCAGGTAGTTTGCACATTCCAGGCTCAGAGCCTCTGTTAGAAGCTCCCAGATTGAAAAACTCTTCCTAAAGTCTGGAAATCCTGCCAACATAGACTCTGTGTCATGTCAATTATCATTGAGTACAGACAGGTAAAAATGCCACAGCGCCACTTTCCATCCTGGACCAACAGCCCAGGACATTCAGGGAGGCAGGGATTGGCAGACATGGAAGGACAGGGCTGGCCCTGGCTGTGTCCTCACCTCTGCGCTCAGGGCTGTGAGTGAGGATGGCAGACACAACAATCTATACCCACCCCAGACCTGTGGCATCTCTTACTCTGTACTCAAGATCAGCGTCTGATCCTGAGGCCACGGGCTGTCTGGGGAACATGCAGTTCTTTAGTGTCTGAATATCATTAGCTAATTTGTGTGTCCAATTTCAAAGAAATGTTTCCTCCCTGGAGGAGTTTCTACTCAAAGGACTGGCTATTTTTGGCTCCCACTCACTTGGCTTTGTTGTGTGAAGCCAGCATTTCCTAGACTATCCCAATCCCCACCTTTTCTTCACTCTGGAGTCAGCAGCATTGGAGTCCAAACCAGTGTCCAGGGGCTCCCCCATAGCCTTGTATTCCCATCCATCAAGCAAGAAAAGAAAAGTCAGCGCTCTTGTAGAGGCCCTGCTTCCGACTAGGATCAAGGGAATAGCCTCATTCACCTTTTCTTTCTCTTATTCATCCATTCATTTGTTTAACAAATAATTATTGACACCCTTCTGTATGCCCCATTTCATATTGTTTGTATGACTCTGAGCAAGTTACATAATCTCTCTCCTCATGCCTCAGTTTTCTCATCTACAAAATGGGATGACAACAGGACCAAACCAAGAGGCTACTGTAGTTGTTAAGTATATTAATATATCCATAGCATTTAAATAATGCCTGGCACAAAGCAAGGGCTCGGTAAAATGTTAGTTGTACTTTGCCAACTATTGTGGTAGTCACTAGGGACAAAACAGTGAGTGAAAACTAGTACAGTTCCTGCCCCTATGAAGCCGATGATCCCCTAGGAGAAATACACATTAATCACATACCCTGGAGGTTAAAGATATGTTCAGTACTCCTTGATTTTGGTGATGGTATCACAGATGTATGCATATGTCTATATTCATCGAATGTTTACATTAAATATGTGCAATTTTTTGTATGTCAACTATACCTCAATAAAGCTTTAAAAAATAAGCACACCAATGAATGTTAATTATGCAACCACCATAAGTGTTACCAAGGAGAAGCATATGGTAGGTTCTAGGAGGGCAGTTGATACAGGTTATGGTTTAGGAACGATTTTTCTAAGGAATGATGATGAGGTTGAGGTCTGGAGAATGTCTAAGAATTATGAGACAGTTTGGGGTATGTGTGCTTCCTTCTGGGAGGGTTGAGGGGCTCTGTTCCAGGCAGAAGAGGCAACATGTAGGAAGGACCTCTCAATATCTAATACTGTTAGGCATATAAAACCTTTGATAATAATAATCAGATAATCAGATAATAACAACAGAGGTCTAAACGGCAAACTATGATTTCAACAGCAAGCTATCTTGATAAGGTTCTACCATCTCTCAAAAATTTATAACAAGACAATTACTTCCCAAATCCCCTTGAAATTAATTCCATCCTCCTCCAGGAGCTGTGATGGGTGGGAAATGAAACTGATGAGGGGGAGGCTCAAGTACTAGTGATCACATCAGAGCATATCAAAACCTTGGTGAATTTTACCTCTTTAGTTGGACCTGGAAATTTTCTCAATCCCAAGACGTGGATGATACCATGTGATTAAAAAAAATCTTGATATATTTATTCATTTATTTAACAGCTTTTTTAGTATTTAGGACCTACCAGGCACCATATGAAGTGCTAATGACACAATGGTGACCAAGACACAGTCTGCTGCTCTCTGTTCCCTGTACTCTATTTTATCATATCTATCTCCAGCCCTATCAGACCCAAGAGGGAGGGGTTTCCAGTAGCCAAAACAAATTATACCCAGGCAAAATAATTTTGAAATAGAAAAACAATGGTGAAGGACTTACACTACCCTCATTTCAAACAGACTACAAAGTTACAGTAATCAAGAGAGTGGGGTATTAAGATAGACAAATAAATCACTGGAACATAACTGAATGTTTAGAAATAAGCTCTGACACTGTCAACTGATTTTTGACAAACATGACAAGATAATTTGATAGGGAAAAGATAGTCTTTTCAACACATGATGCTGGGAAAATATGGTACCAATATGTGAAAAAGTGAACTTAAATCCTTATCTCCAAACCACACACAAAAATTAACTCAAAATAGATCTTAGACCTAAATATAAAAATAAAACTATAAAGCTCCTAGAAAAAACAATTAGAGAAAACCGTCATGTCCTTGGGTTAAGCAAAAAGCTCTTAGACACAAAACCATTCATTATTCTTTTCCTAGACATAAATGAAAACCCAGGTAAATTCGTCTCTACTAAAATTTAAAACTTTTGCACTCCAAAGACACCATTAAGAATAAAAAGACAAGCCAGACTACGAGAAAACATTTGCAAATCATACATATGATAAACAACTATATCAAAAATATGTAAAGAACTCCTACAACTCAATAATAAAACAAACAGCTCAAAAATAAGATGAGCTAAAAAACTCAATAGTTATTTCATCAAAGATGAAATACACAAGCCAATAGGAAATGAAAAGGAGTTGAATATTAGTCATTACGGAAATGCACATTAAAACCACAATGAGATACCACTTCCATATACACACTAGAATGACTGTAATGAAAAATACAGACAATACCAAGTGCTGGCAAGGATTCACAAAAACTGAAACCCTTGTACATTGCTGAGGAGAATGTGATATTGTACAACCACTTGTGAAAACGGTTTGGCAATTTTTTAAAAACTGAAACGTACACTTATTATGTGGCCCAGCAATTCCACTTCTAGGTATCAACCCAAGAGAAATTAAAACACACATCCACACAGACTGGCACATATTCACAGGAGTATTATCCCTAACAGACAAAAAGTAGAAACAACCCAAATACCCATGAGCTAGTAAATAAACAAAGTGTTGGCTGGGCACAGTGGGCCACGTCCATAACTTTGGAGGCCAAGGTGGGCGGATCACTTGAGCCAGGAGTTTGAGATCAAGTTGGGCAACATGGAAACCCCATCTCTACCAAATATGTATGTATAAAAATATAAATATACATGTAGAATATATTTATGTATAATATGCATATTATACATACATATACATATATTTATGTATATATGTATAAATATATAAATATACACACACACAAAATTAGCTGGGTGTGGTAGTGTGTACCTGTAGTCCCTCCCAGCTACTTGGGAGGCTGAGGTGGGAGGATTGCTTGAGCCTCGGAGGCAGAGGCTGCAGTGAGCTACAGCCTGGGGAACAGGCCCTGTCTCAAAAAAAAAATAATAAACAAAATATTATATATCCAGATAATAGAATGTTATTTGGCAATAGAAATGTAGAAAACACTGATACATGTGACAACGTGAATTAACCTCAAAGACATTATGCAAAGTGAAAGAAGCCATACTCAAGGGACTATATATTGTATGATTCCATTTACATTAAATTTCCAGAAAAGGAAAATCTATAGAGACAGAAAGTGGATCAGTGGTTGCTTGAGGCTGGGGTTAGAAGCAATGACTGACAGGCCTGAGATGTTTTTTTTAGGGCTGGCGAAAATGTTCTAAAATTTATTTGGGGTGATGGTTGCAAAATCTGTAACTTTACTTTAAAAATCACTGGATTACATATTTACAATGAGTGCATTTTATGATATGTAAATTATATCAATAAAGATATTAAAATAATTAATCCTCTAACAGCCCATGCAATAGTTTAATGATCTACATGCCTTGATATACCTCCAGTCTAGTCCTTTCAACAAAGGATAGAAGAATTTGGTCAAATGAGGAGTCTTTGGGATTGGAATGGTTCTAGCCTCATTCTAAGTAATTCTACCCAAACAATATTCAGGAATAATTTTCTTTAAAGTGGCATAAACACCATAATTACATGCACATATTTTTAATCTTTTCTGTTCTAGAAAGGGAGACTCGTTACAGTCCAAGGAAAATCAGTATTTACACTGAATTATAAATTAACATTTCAGCAGACATGGAACGTTGTGTGAGCTCTTCCCACGTTAGCAGTCAGAATACAGGGGACAGCATCACCTTTGCCTCCAAGGGTCTCAGGGGACAGTGGAAAGAGATCACAGTGTCTTCAAGGGTCTGAATTTCTCTGTTCTCAAGAACAAAAGGAAAATTAAGCATTCTTTTTTCTCTCAATGATTTTGCCTTTTATAGTAACTCTTATAGACTGCTTACTATGTGCCATGCACTGCTCCAAACATATAAAATGTATTACCTAATTTAATGCTCATAACAACTCTATGAGGTCAGTTCTATTTTATCTCTTTTAACAAATAAGTAAACTAGAGCAGATAGGTTAAGTGACTTGTCCAAGATCACACAGCAAGCTAGTATAATGGAGACAGGATTCAAACTAAACAGATAACTCAAGTCCCTTCTCTTAAGCCTTCCATCTCATGTCCTCAGAGGCATTAAATCTCAAGTTATAAATAAAAGATAAGGTAAAAGGCAGCATGAAAAGTCGCTTTTTTTTTTAAACAGGCTGGAGTGCAATGCCACGATCTCAGCTCACTGCAGCCTCTGCCTCCTGGGTTCAAGTGATTCTCCTGCCTCAGCCTCCCAAGTAGCTGGAATTACAGGTGCCCACCACCAAGCCTGGCTAATTTGTTGTATTTTTAGTAGAGATGGGGTTTCGCCATGTTGGCCAAGCTGGTCTCAAATTCCTGGCTCAAGTGATCCACCCGCCTCAGCCTCCCAAAGTGCTGGGATTACAGGTGTGAGCCCCACACCCAGCCAACCTTTCTGAGACCCAGAGGGAAGAAGAGCAAGTGGGGCTCAGAGTTATAGTTGCTCAGCACTGCAGGCAGGGTCAGTATGTCATAATAGCAGATGGGGGTAGGTATTATTGCTCTTGCAGCCTGCAGGTCTCATAGGAAACTGTCCTTTAATATCTTGCCTCGCTCCAAAAGGAGCAGCCTCTGTCAGAAGATCCCAATGATCACAGGCACATCCCAGGTATGTGTCCTGCTTCTCATCAGGCCTCTCCATCTTACTGGACCACTGGGTTCAGCCCCGACTTGTGGGAGGGCCACCATAGCTTCTAAAAACATACAGTTAATATATGGCATCTCTCCTACATTTGTCGTGTAGCATTGGCACCTTCACTCAAGTGACAGTATTATAGTCAGGTGGCATCAATCAGCTTTAATCAGCCTTATATTTAAGAACCACAGTCTCTGGGTATTTTAGGGAATACCCTGGCCACAAAGTGGGGGGAAAAAAGCCTTTTGCAGTAGATTGCATGATTGCACAATTGGCCCAATACTTCATCCCTTACTGGAAACATGTCCCTGCCATATGATTCTGTGGTCTCAGCCACTCAAAAAGCAGGATATAGTTCCTCATTCCTTGACTTTGAGTTTGATCGTGTGACTTAGTTTGGCCAATTACATGAGGGAGACGTGTCACTGTGTCAGTTTTGGCTTTTGCCCAGGGTGTCTAAGACTGCAGAGAAGACACTGTCTAGGAAACTCTGCCCCAGACATCACCAGAGAGCTCAGGTAGTGTGGTTTCTTTCCTTGTGTCAATGAGAAATGAGACCCAAAGAGGAGAACTGATGTATCACCCAGTGAGTGAATACAGGAGCTACAGTGAAACCCCTGTCTCCTGTCCTCCTAGTCCAGGTTTCTAAACGGGAAGCATCAGAACCTGGCTGTCAGAAAAATCATATGAAGCCCCAAGGTTTCATGGAGCAGTTACTCTCTGCTCAGCACCAAGCCATGGGTATAGAGGAGATACCAATAAGGAAGATGACTGGGTCCCTGGTTATAATGTCCTAAATCTGTAATGGAGTGAATGGGTGATACCCCTGAATCAACAAGACACTTGCAAACAAAACGGTGAGGGCTCAGGAGGGTGCAATTTTTTAAAAGTGCTGAACTGAGGAAAAGTGAGAGTTACAGGCTCAGTTCCACCACTCGCGTGCTGTGTGACTTTGAGCTGGTCACTCCCCATCTCTTAATATCAGCTTCTTCATCTATAGAATGTGGGTATACATGAGGGGATTCTTTTAGAACTCTAGTTCTCAGTTCTGACTGCATATTATTCTCATCTGGAAAGCTTTTTTTTTTTTTTTTTTTTTTTTTTTTTTTTTTTTTTTTTGGAGACAGAATCTCGCTCTTGTTGCCCAGGCTGGAGTGCAATGGCACAATCTCGGCTCACTGCAACCTCCATCTCCTGGGTTCAAGTGATTCTCCTGCCTCAGCCTCCTGAGTAGCTGGGAGTACAGGCATCCACCACAACACCTGGCTGATTTTTGTAATTTTAGTAGAGACAGGGTTTCACCACATTGGCCAGGCTGGTCTCAAACTCCTTACCTCTGGTGATCTGCCCACCTTGGCCTCCCAAAGTGCTGGAATTACAGGCATGAACCACTGTGCCTGGCCCAGAAAGCATTTTTTAAAAGAGGAAACCAGACCCTTGGAGAAATGACTGATTGTTGATTCCAGGGTTAAAGCAGGCAAAGTATAAAATAAGACTAGAGCATCTTATTGTTTCAGAAAGTAAGGGAATGTGCACTTAAAAAAAAAAAACTATATATTGACTATATTTGGCAATAGGGCTTTTAGGAGATAACTAAGGTTAAATGAGGTCATAAGAGTAGGACCCCAATTTGATAGGATTGGTGAACCTATAAGTAGAGGAAGAGAGAGATTTCTCTTTCTCTCCACCAGCATGCACTGAGAAAAGGCCATATGAGCACACAAAGAGAAGACAGTTATCTACAAACCAGTAAGAGAGCCCTTACCCAAACCCAACCATGCCAGCTCCCTGATCTTAGACTTCCGGCTTTTAGAACCACAAAAAAAAATAAATTTTTGTTGGTTAAGACACCCAGTCTATGATATTTTGTCATAGCAGGCGGAGATCACTAAGACAAGAACGTGTCAAAAGAATACAAGAGCCAGGTTGAAGTGCTGACCGACAAAATCTGAGAAAATTTAAGCATAAATATAAATAATGACAGTAATGGATGATTACCCACTGAAAAATTAAGAATCTTGAGCCCATGCTAATATAAAGCATAAAAGTAAAAATAAATGTTCTTCCTTAGAGCAGAACACTAGTAAAGAGAAGGAATGATGGAGTTAGAAAACATCAATGGATGCTAAAGCTGGTGATTAAAAACATGATAAGGAATAGGATATTTACACAGTCTCAATGTATCTCCCTACAAATATAGTAACTACAGTGAAACCCAGGTCTCCCATCTTCCTAGTCCAGTTTCTAAGCAGAAAGCATCAGAACTCCCTACAAGTTACTTGTTAACTACAAACAGGAAATAGCAACTTTACAGTAGAGACTGCAGATACTACCTTAACCATGTAGTCAAAATTAATATCACCAATATCAAGATCAACTGACATCATCTCTTGATACAATGCACCAAGAAGAACACAATGTCACTTCAGTGATATTTCTACAAAAAAACAAAGTGTGAAAGAAATAGGGCAAAATGCAAACAACTGGTGAATCTGGATAAAGAGAATATAAGAGTTCTTTCTACTATTCTTTCAACTTTTCTGTAAGCTTGAAAATATATCTACTTATGACACAAGTTTACCTATGTAACATATCTGCACATGCACCCCTGAAATAAAAAGTTAAAAAAAAGAAAATATATCTAAATGCATATACAGTTTAAAAAACATATGAGCCCAAGCCCCACCCCAGACTAATAAAATCAGATTCACTGGGGGTTTAGGGCCCAGGCATCCATGTTTTTGTTTCTATGTTTGTTTTTTAGACTCCTTGGGTGATTATAATGTGCCTCCTAGGTTGACAGCCTCTACAGGGCTCAGAGGATAGTGACATTCTGACATTCTCTGGACCTGTGGGTAGCAAAGTAAATGGTTTAAAGCAGTTCCCAACCAGCAGCAGCACCTGAGCACCCAGAGACTTGTAACAAATGCAGATTCTTGGACCTCACCCAAACCTACTGAATCTGACACTTTGGTGGTGTACCAGCAATCTGTGCTTTAAACAGGCCTTTGGGGGTTTTGATATTTACTTAAGTGTGAGAACCGTGGTGTGTGTTGCTTCTCAACTAAGAGTGTTCTTCTTTTCCCTTTTAATTTTTTTAAATTGTGGTAAAACACACACACACACAATGTACTATCTTGGCCAGTCAGCATAGACTTCCAGCCCCACATCACCTTTCCCAAATGTCTTCCAAGGGGCAAAGTCCAGACACAACAGTGAAAGTGTAGATTTTACTCCACTGTTCTAATTATCAGTTTTTTCTTGCTGGTGGTCTCATTTCCCTGCCCTCCTCCCTACCTGTGCCACGTACCCCATTCTCCTTGTACTTCCCCTACTGGTCGGTCCACCATACATAGTGCTGCTACAAACACTAATTCCTTGAAACTAATCTGTCCTCTCCATCGCTCTCAAGCCACATTCTCTGAGCCTGCCCAGGAGACAAAGAACCAATGCGAAATTAACAATTTACTGAAAAAGACCAGATCCCTTTTCCAGGTGTGAGGCTGTACCACGGTGTTAGCTGTGACAATTTTTAGGTTGTACAAGGAGACAGAATTAAATAACATTAAGTCACATGGTGCGAAAGTTGTTCCCTTTCAAGTCTGTTTCAAATCTTCTGAAAACATCAGGGGAAAAGTCCCAAACACCCTGTAACACTCGCTAATCTCCCTTTTTAACAGCGAGATCAGGCCTCAGGCTCTGAGCCTTAGGCAGCAGTCTCTGAGCTGTTTGGTCTTCGTTGTATGTATTTTTGCAACTTACTTTCTATTTGTGGGAAGTGATACTGGTTTTCCATTTCTGACTCTGATGCCAAGTTGCTTTTTTAAAATAAATGTGGTTAAATTAAAATGCAAGTGGTTTAAAGCACACACTAAACAAATAATCGTAGAGATGTTTGAAGTTGGAAAACTGAGAATGAGGACCTGGGCTTCTTCCCTGCGAAATCTTCACCCCACATATATCATTTTGGTGTCTTGGAAACTGCATCCTACCATGATCTAATCTATGAAGCAACAGGAAAGGAATGGAGTCTCTGGCGAGACTAGATCACCAGTTCCATTAGATGGGCTGTCTGAGCCCACTTTTGCTCTTCCTCCTTGTCCCTAAGCCTTCCTGAAACCCAGGGACTGGAAAGGGATCCTAACTAAATCTGCAGCTATTGGCATATCCTAGATCCTGGTGAGCCAGAGGTGGGCAGTGGTAGAGACAAGGATGGCTCATAAATGTGAGCAAATCCCTAAACTGCATCCAACTCTTCTGTACCTTCTTTCTTAACACCCTTCGTCTAACATGTAGGAGAATGAAAGTGGATCCTTGTCTCTCACCTTAAGCAAAAATCAACTCAAGATGGATCAAGGACTGAAATCTAAGACCTAAAACTGTAAAAATTCTAGAACATGGGAAAATCCCTTCTAGACATTGGCTTAGGCAAAGATTTCATGACCAAGAACCCAAAGCAAATGCAACAAAAACAAAGAAAAATGGGCAGGACTTAATGAAGCTAAAGAGCTTCTGCACAGTCAAAAGAACAGTCAGCAGAGTAAACACACAACCCACAGAGTGTGAGAAAATCTTCACAACCATACATCCAATAAAGGACTAATATCTAGAATCTACAAGGAACGCAAACAAATTAGCAAGGGGAAAAAAACAATTGGAAAACAAATTAGCAAGCCCAAACAAAAGTGGGCTAAGGGCATGAACAGACAGTTCTCAAAAGAAGACATACAAATGGCCAACAAACATATGAACGAATGCTCAACATCACTAATGATCAGGGAAATGCAAATCAAAACCACAATGCAATACCACTTTATTCCTGCAAGAATGGCCATAATCAAAAAATTAAAAAAATCGATGTTGGCATGGATGTGGTGAAAAGAAACACTTTTACACTGCTGGTGGGTGTAGTACAACCACTATGGAAAACAGTGTGGAGATTCCTTAAATAGCTAAAAGTAGAACTACCATTTAACCCAGCAATCCCACTACTGGGTATCTACCCAGAGGAAAAGAAGTCATTCTACCAAAAAGACATTTGCACACACATGTTTATAGCAGCACAATTCACAACTGCAAAAATATGGAACCAGCCCAAATGTCCATTAATTGATGAGTGGCTAAAGAAAATGTGTATATATACATACATACACATACATATATACATACATACATGATGGAATAAAACTCAGCCATAAAAATGAATGAATTAATGGCATCTGCAGCAACCTGAATGGAACTGAAGACTATTTTCCTAAGTGAAGTAACTCAGGAATGGAAACCCAAACATTTTATGTTCTCACTTATAAGTGGGAGCTAAGCTATGAGAATGCAAAGGACTAAGAATGACACAATGGACATTGGAGACTCGGGGGAAAGGGTGGTGAGGAATAAAAGACTATAAATTGGATTCAATGTCTACTGCTAGGGTAATGGGTGCACCAAAATCTCAGAAATCACCACTAAAGAACTTACGCATGTAACCAAATACCAACAGTCCCCCCCAAAACCAAAAAAAAAAACAAAAAACAAAAAAAAAACCTATGGAAATTTTTAAAAAGGAAAAATAAATAAATAAAACTAGTATTGATTTCGGTTATTTCAGTTTGTGTTCTCCAAACAGTTGTTCAAAATAATTTAGAAAACGCTCCAAAAAACCACCCATCTTAGAGGAATTTAGATCAAAGCAATTTCTAACATTCCCCATACCTTGTGCATCTGACCTATGATTTTTTTCCTTGACCTTCAAGACTTACAAAGGACATCATTATGAGTAATTGCAAAACCATTATGAAAATCAACTCCCTATTTTGGATGACTCCCCACGTTCAGCATAAAAGATACTTACTCAAAAGCTTGGTGTTTTCATTCCAGAAGGAACTCCTTTTAATGCTGCAAGCAGCATTACAATTTTAAAAGAGAAAAAAAAAATTCTTAGTAATTAAATGCAAATCACTAGAGCTCAGAATTCAGGGCCCTGTCTCTGGAGTGCCTAGATTCAGCACTGGGAGAAATAAGTAACTGAGAAAAGGAAAGAGGATGCCATCCTGTCTCCCTCCCTTGCACCCCCCTCCTCAGCTAACCAGTGTTCCTCTGGCTCAAAGAAAATGTGGAAGTTGTTGGTTTTTCACAAGGATGATACTATCTGGAGCTGCTGTCCTCCGAGAGTAGGACGAGTCAGAAGAGATCTGCACCTGCTCTGCTAACGTAGTTTTGCCATCTCTAAGGGTTTGGTTTGCTGGCTTGTTTACTGGAGTCAGAAAAAGAATAAAGGTAACTCACTTCAAAGGCTGGATTCAAATGCTACTTCCTAGAAGATACCTTCAGGACCCTCCCTCACTCCCAAATAGAAGGAACTCTTTTTCAACATGGTATTGAACTCAGAATGTTTGTTATTTCAAACACCAGTACTGAAACACCTACTCATTCCATGAAGTGCCCAAGGTTGCAAGAGGCACTGTACCGAGTGCTGGGGATACAACAGTGAAGATGGATAATTCTCCATTCTTATGGAGCTTCACTGAGGGAGTTCAGGGAGGCAGGAGTTAGTCAATCACAAAAGTAAATGCAACATCACAAATTGTAGCGAGTGCTATTTAAGTACATGAGAAGAATTACTAGTCAAGAAGTATCAGCAGAATGAACAGCAGGTGCAAAGGGCCCATGTCAGACAGGTGAAGGGGGACATGAGGGAAACTGCAAGAAGGCCAATATCACTTTTGCAAAGAGAAGGTAAGAAGTGGGGCTCCAGAGGTAGAAGAGGTCAGTCATGAAGTGCTTTGAAGGCCACAGAGAAAAATTTTATTCCTATCCCCATAGCAATGGGAAGCCATGAAACCGTTTTCAGCAGGGAAACAACATGATTGGGTTTGCATTTTGAAAGACCCCACTGGCTTCAGTAGAGAGGATGGAGTTTGAGCAAAAAGCAAAGATGCTTGTGGGAAGGAGAGTAATTCGAAGACCTTTGGTTGTCCTGGCAAGAGATGTTGAGTGTTGGATCACAGAGCTGGTGATGGAAATGGGGAAATGCACCTTCAACAACTGATGTTGGTCAAGTTACTTTTTTCTGCACCTCCATTTCCTCGTCAGTAAAATGGGAGTAATAAGCCCATTCACCTCCCAGTGAAATGAGACGGCATGTGGAAAGCACCTGGCACATCCTGATGATTCAATAAATGATAGCCATTATTACAGTGATGATCTTTGTAACTCCTGTAAGATGCTTTTCAGTTCACATCTTTTAAAATGGTTGTTTGTCCACACTGTTCATTCCATCTGTGCAGCTTTATGTTATTTGAAGGCATAGTCCCTCCCTGCTGGATTCACTTTACAACAAATTAGTTCTCCCACCAGGATGATTAGCACCCAGTAAGTGTAAATAAATATTTGTGGAGAAAACTGACTTGAATGGCCCAGATGGTGGCAGTCAACCAGGCTCCCTAACCACTTGAGTTAATCCATCACAGACATGCTGACCAATGCTTTGCAATGTGTGATTCTCCAGGTGTGACTTCCATGGAGGAGACACTTGGATCTGATCTGCCTTCAAAAAAGAATGTGTCGTTCAGCCACTGGGTACAGGTTACTGACATCGTCTGGCTTCAGAGCCCTCAGGATTCACTTTTATTTTGAGCTGAAGTCACATTCTGCCAGAGCAGTCCACAGCCAGTGACAGGGAGTGATGGGGACATGGGGCCTGGCAACTTCTGCCCAACATGGGGCTCCTTTCATGGGCGACCTCTGCTCCAAAGCTTTCTGGTTAGGTTGGCAGACTGTCCAGTCTGCACAGTGGTCTGAGGCTCTCCGATGCACAATTCTACTTCCTGCCTTCCCTATTTTATTTTTCCCAGGTGCTTATGCCCCCTCAATAAACTTCTTGTGCCCCTAACTCCATCTCAGCATCTGTTTCCTGGAGGATCCAACTGGCTCACCTTAGAGAGAAAAGAAACTAAACACCACAACATGAAGAAGCATACACAAGAACCAGGTAAGTTAAGTAACTCAGAGCTATCTCTTGTCCCAAAGGATTAAAACCTCTGAGCACTGTAAGAGAACAGTCTAATTAAGTTGGCTCAAACTGCCAGGAAGCTTTCTGAGCAACAGCAGATGTTGGGCCTTCAAGAAAGATTGCTCCCCGTTTTTGGCCAGAATCCCAGGGGTCATTTAGGGCGGTAATGTTGCCAGTTCTTCTCCCCTCTGGCCAACCCTCTCAATCCATTATTTGGGATACCAATTATAAACCTGGGACAAGAGCCTAATCTCCCTGCAAGGAAGACTAGGGCTGTCAGTCTACTTTACCATCCCTGCCTTGGAAATTGTTATAGATCTCAGGCTAAAAGTAGAGGGAGACAAGAGAAAAAGCATCCCTCACACAACCTTCAGGTCTTCCATTGGAGAGACAGCCCCACTCTACAGGGGAACGGTTATTGCTATAATTTGAAGGATATTTTGGCAGGTTTGGGAAAATCTATTCAAAGTTTAGTTTAGTCTCAATTTCTAGAACATCAAACCACTTTTGTGGAGGCAAGGGTGACAGGAAAAGCTGACAACATGGTGGAAATCCTAAAGATGACAGTAATGGCAGTTAGTATTTATGGAGCAATGAGTATGTTTGTAGATTGTGAGGGGTATATTTTACAGAATTAGCTCACCTAATCATCACAGGAACTCCTAGACATTGGTGATATTTTCACCAATTATTTCAATGAGGACACAAAGGTTCTGATATGGTTTGGATGTTTGTTCCCTCCAAATCTCATGTTGGAATGGGACCTGTGTTGCAGGTGGGGCCTGGTGGGAGGTGATTAGATCATGGGGGCAGTGTCCTCATGAATGGCCTAGCACCATCCCCTTGGTAATGAGTGAGCTCTCGCTCTTAGTTCACATGAGATTTGGTTGTTTAAAAGAGTGTGGCACTGATCCCCTTCTCTCTTGCTCTGTCTCTCGCCATGTGATATGCTGCCCTCCTTCTCCTTCCACCATGACTGGAACCCTCCTGAGGCCTCACCAGAAGCCAAGCTGAAGCCAACACCATGCTTCCTGTATAGCCTGCAGAACCATGAGCCAATTAAATCTCTCTTCTTTACAAATTACCTACCTTTGGGTATTTTTTTTTCCCCCTTCTTCTTCTTGAGACAGAGTCTCACCCCATTGCTCAGGCTGGAGTGCAGTAGTATGATCTCTGCTCACTGCAACCTCAACCTCCTGGGTTCAAGCAATTCTTGCACCTCAGCCCCCCAAGTAGCTGGGATTACAGGCATGTGCCACCATGACAGGCTGCCCTGGGTGTTTCTTTATAGCAACACAAGAATGGACTAACATGGGCTCAGAGAGGTTAAGCAACTTGTCTAAGACCACAGAGCTAGCAAGAGGTAGAGCTAGGATTCAAACTTGGGTCTCTCTAGAATCTTGAGAATCAAAGACTACATTTATCCTCCCTTCCTCCGCTGTTCTAGATCACTCTTGCACTGGGGCACTCTTAATCTGAGAGATGTACCCCACTCACAGATACGGGGTGGATGCCTCAGTTGCTGCGTCATTTAACAAGCATGTATTGTCTACTCTGTGCCATCCCCTATGGTAGGCACTGGGAAGAAAAGAATGAATGATCCTTGACATCAAGAAGCTCAAAGACTAGCTGGGAAGATGCTAATATAGCAATTTATTTTATTTTCTCTAATAGGAGACCCACTCTCAACTACGTGGAGTAGATACTATCAGCAGCAACAGTAACTTCTTTTTTAAACAAAGAAAGTGAAGATGGGAAAATGTAAACTTGTCCAAAGACATACATCTAGTCGTGAGAAAGCTGACACCCAAACCAGATAAGCCGATACATCACAGCCTCTGAATCACCATCACTGAAACAAACAACACACTTGGGGATGGGGGAAGGGCTCTCCTCGCACAAGTTGGGAAGCAATTTGCAGACATTTTGCAGAGCAAACTGTAACTTTTTTTTAAGGACAAAGAAAGTGAAGATGGGAAAATGTAAACTTGTCCAAAGATAGACATCTTAAATGAGACCAGAATACATACAAGAAGAATCACAGCCACATATAACTCTAACCATCAAGGGTACTACTAATCTCCAAAATATTTCATCTTCTTGATGTTTTATGGCCATGGCTCTTGAATGTTTTGAGGGTACAGGGAGATACGGGTTTAGGCAGCTGAAGCAATACCCATCTATAGATGAGAATATCGCCAGAAGTCCTAATAACCTCACAGAATCTACAAAACAAGAGAGTCCATATGTAAGCCAGAATCCCTGCCCCCAACATGTTTACTCTGCTGACTACCTCTAATGACAGAACTCTAGACTTAATTTGCCAGCTCACTGCTCTTCTACATACTTTTTGGAGGCAGATTCTGTCTCTACGGGCTCTGCTTCTTCCCTTAGATTCTAGAGCACCATGGAATGTATCTGCTCTGTGTTCAAGATGGAAGCCCTTCAAATAACTATAACAATCTACTCACCCCTCTTACTTCCCCATTTCTCTCCACTCTCAGAAATGCAAACATTTATCCTTTCGTTGACATTATTCGGGAACCACTTCCAGCAGCCTGTACCTCCCTTAGTCATGTTCCGTTTAACAAGCCCAGTTTATCAATGTCCTTCTTAAAATACAGAACCTACACATGAGCATAGCCAAAGATACAATATTTGTGAAGGGACTGTGAAAACGAGAGTAGGCAGATGCAAAGGGTTATTATTTTTTCTCTAGGACTAAATAAAAATATAAATGCTATTTCTCTTCACACAAACCAGTTTGAAGAAACTGTTCGATGTATTCATTCTGTCATCTGTTCATCTGTTATTGAACCTGTCCAGGTAAAAGATTAGATGGACTTGGGCCAGTAAAGAAAAGAGAAAAGTGGATGGATATGAATACTATGTAGCAGGTGTAGTCACAGGGTGAGGGGTGTGAGGAAAATGGCGGTAGCAAGAAGTTTAGCCTGGGCGTCTGGGAGGATGGTGGTACCATGCCCTGGAGGAGGGCCACTTTGAGGAAGGAGTATTGTAAGAGTCCAACAAATACTACTAGAATAAATGACTTAATAATCAATATGTCCCAGCACTTTGGGAGGCCGAGACGGGCGGATCACGAGGTCAGGAGATCGAGACCATCCTGGCTAACACGGTGAAACCCTGTCTCTACTAAAAAATACAAAAAACTAGCCGGGCGAGGTGGCGGGTGCCTATAGTCCCAGCTACTCAGGAGGCTGAGGCAGGAGAATGGCGTAAACCCAGGAGGTGGAGCTTGCAGTGAGCTGAGATCCGGCCACTGCACTCCAGCCTGGGCGACAGAGTGAGACTCCGTCTCAAAAAAAAAATAGTCAATATGTAAGTTACATTCATTCCCCTCTGCCTCTGGCTTTCCATCTGATTAGATTAAAAGCACTCTTGCACGTGGGAAGCTTGCATGAGCACAATTTTACCTGGCTATGGGAAGGAATGGTGTTCTCCACGTGCATTTTTATTTTTTCCAATTATTGGATTCTCCAGAGTGCCCACATGACAATGCCAAGTTTCTGTACTGAGTCCTGATTCCCTAGAGAAAAAGTGCAAAGCATACCTAAAAGTAAATATCCAGCCTTAAAAATCACTAAAACAATCCCTTGGCTCCCATCAACACTGTAGACCCCACCGTGTGCAGGGGCTGCAGTCGATGGCAGGGGTATGAGGAGAAACAGGTCAGGTTTCTACATCCCTCGTGAGTGCAGAGTCTAGGAGGAAGATTGACAGGAAAACCAAAATAAAATACCTGAAACTCCACAATATGATAAATGATATGACAACAGGGGAGGTGCTAAACGTTATAAGAGCACAGCAGAGGCATAAAATGAAAGAAGCCTGAAGCAAACTTTTAATTAGTTACACAAAAAAGTCTTTAGTCTTCTTTGCCAAGATTAAAGCAGTGCCGCTCTGGGTCTGGAGCCGAGTTGGTAGCCGTGGTCTAGAAGAATTCAGAGTTCATCCCGAGTCTTCTCTAGAGATGGAAGCCTGGAGAAGCCAGAAGGCCCTGAATCCCTAACAAAAAGCCTAAGGATCCTCACCCAGCAATGCTGACCACGACCATTGAAACATGAAGCCAGTCCCCCAGAGAGGAAAATCCTTGTCCTTTAATGAAGCTGACAAAAACCTCCAAAGTTAACAGTTTGTACTTTGTCTTTCTGCAGACACAGAAAAATGAGCTGTGAAATAGAACAGTCACATCAGGGCCAAGAGAGCTGTGGACTTTTGAGGTGTTGCCTGCGTCTCCTGGGCGGTAGAATCAGCTGGCCCAATGTTTAACAGAGATACTAACTTTCAAATATAAGAAAACCATGTAAAATAAAAAAATCAGTGGGGGAGGGGGTGTTTAAATGCATTTGAGACCAGCCATATGGCAGGCCATTTGGCAGCCCTTATAAGCCTTAGTTTTAATAACATAAGAATTCCCTATGAAATTCCAAATAAGGCTGGGCATGGTGGCTCATACTTGTAATTCCAGCACTTTAGAAGGCTGAGTTGAGGTGGGCAGATCTCCTGAGGTTAGGAGTTTGAGATCAGCCTGGCCAACATGGTGAAACCCCATCTCTGATAAAAACAGAAAAATTAGCTGGGCTTGGTGGTGCACACGTGTAATCCCAGCTACTCAGGAGGCTGAGGCAGGAGACTGGCTTGAACCCAGGAGGCGGAGGTTGCAGAGAGCTAAGATCGTGCCGCTGCACTCCAGCCTGGGTGACAAAGCAAGACTCTATCTCCAAAAATAATAATTCTAAATAAAGCAAAGTAAAATGTATGCATATATATATGCAAAGGTATGTATGTATATGCACATATGCATATGCACATACATGCATACATGTGTATAGATATATGTACAGTATAGCCAGACATGTTAAAAGAAGTTTTTTGCACAGCCACCTTTCATGCATGGAACTGTGTGTGAAAAAAGACTTACTCCCAAGCACTGTGAGAAACTTGGATAAAATGGGGCATGCATACTCACCCATCTGAAATATCCACTATGATGACCATTCTTAGAAGAGAAATTCGTGAAAGAGGTGTTGTTTGTTTGCTTGGGGAATTTTTTTTTTTTTTTTACTTTCTTTTTAATCCTGTTCAAATTCTTTTTTAAATTAAACATGAGAAAAAGTGGCCTGGCACAGTGGCCCACATCTGTAATCCTAGCACTTTGGGAGACTGAGGAGGGAGGGCTGCTTCAGACCAGGAATTTGAGACCAACCTGGACAATATAGCGAGACACTGTCTCTATTTAAAATTTTTTTAATTAAAAAAATTTAAAATAAATAAATAAAAATAAGAAAAAGCTCCCAAATCCCACCACCCTAGTACAACCAAGCTGGCCACAGCATCACACTTGAGGTTGTTCACAGCATCCTCCTCTGGGGATGATTCTAAGTCCCTTGAAGAGAGGGAGCATGACTAGTTTGTCTTTTTTTTTTTTAAGACGGAGTCTCGCTCTGTCGCCCAGGCTGGAGTGCAGTGGCCGGATCTCAGCTCACTGCAAGCTCTGCCTCCCAGGTTTATGCCATTCTCCTGCCTCAGTCTCCCAAGTAGCTGGGACTACAGGTGCCCGCCACCTCGCCTGGCTAGTTTTTTGTATTTTTTAGTAGAGACGGGGTTTCACCGGGTTAGCCAGGATGGTCTCGATCTCCTGACCTCATGATCCGCCCGTCTCAGCCTCCCAAAGTGCTGGGATTACAGGCCTGAGCCACCGCGCCAGGCCACTAGTTTGTCTCTGAATCCCTAGTAGCTGGAAGTGGTCTGACCCCCAGAAGGTGCTCCGATGATGTCCGTTGAATGGATAGATGAGAATGCACATGACAAAATGTGATTTTTTTTCTAACGAAGTAAAATGGCATTCCATGGACTTTAGGGAAGTCAGCTCCTTCACTTCTAGAGAAGGAGAATAAGGCAGGAATTCAAAATATTCTTATGAACAGAAAGGCAACAGGTAGCAGGACATGGGGGGATTCATGAAGGGAGAAAAGGAAGGTAGGAAAGCTAGGTTGTGCGATGAGCAGCAAGCCTGGGTGTTATTTCAGCCTCCCGAGAACATGCCAGAGTACATATTGTCATTATCTCCATTTGCAGAGGCAGAAACTAAGACAAATGAATCAGACAGAAGACATGATGTTCATCTCATAAATGGACATGTGGAGATTTGAACCCAGCTCAGCTGGCTTTGAATTCAGAAATCTTTACCCCTAAGGGATACCATGAAGTGAGACAAAGAATGGAATGGAGGGCTAGGGATGATGACTGGATTTCCTGTTGATTGAAGGAATGTTGAACCAAGCACATGTACTTCAGTCCTAATCATACACAGGGAAGTTCTTTCTGTATTTGCAAGAGCTAAGCAGAAGATCTCAGCACTAGACCCAGCCCGTTTCCATGCTCCGTTTCAGCACTAGAAAACAAGATATATTTGTGTAGGAAGGTGGATGAGAAAAGCAGGGTGGATTTGTCTCCACCAAAGGAAACCACAAGGTATAAACAACAGCAGCAATCCGCAGAGGACAATGTACACACAACCTCTTTCCTCCAACTCTGGTATTGAGACTGCCCTGAGCTGACTTTAAATCCACCCCAGGTAGTTGCATGAGGAGTACTTACAGGATCCTGCTGGCTCTGTTGCTACTCTCTATCATGGAGTCCCGCAGCCTTTGAATAAACACCTGTGCTCTTGCCAGGCCAAGTTAGCAAATAGCACAGTGTCATGTCTGGAATTTGCAAACCAGGGTTGAAGGAAGGTAGACCCACTTCTGTGAAGGAAACTGATATTCTGCTGGGGTTTGCAAGATCCCTAAAGGTCCTGTCCTCACCCTGGGAATCCCAGCAGTTTAGAAGATTCCTAAAAGGAAAAGGAGCAGCTCACCTGAGACAAGCAAGGCCCAGATTGTTGAAGCCATCGTTGCCCTGCTGAGCTTCAGGACACTCAACTCATGGTTGCAGATTTAATAAGCAACAAAAAGAAGAATCCATTTCACAGGCATTTTTCAGTGCCTGTCTGACCACACTGATCAAGGTAGTGGGGGTACAGAGGTGCACAAAACATGTAAAGTGTCTGCTACAGTGATGCTTACCCTCTGGTGGGGAGAGCTGAAGTTCTGGGAAAGGAGAGTTTGAGGGAATGCCTCATATGCAACAGGCCAACCCTGGGCTAGATCCTACTCATGTCTGTCTTATCCAGTTCCTCCCAGTAATCCCATGATTAGGTACTGCTTGCATCAGATCATTTTAAAGAAGAGAAAATTGGGTGTATTAGTCCCTTTTCATGCTGCTGATAAAGATACAACTGAAACTGGGAAGACAAAGGTTTAATGGACTTACAGTTCCACATGGCTGGGAAGGCCTCACAATCAGGTAGAAAGCAAAGGAGCAAGTCACATCTTACATGGATGGCAGCAGGCAAAGAGGGAGAGCTTGCGCAGGGGAATTCCTCTTTTTGAAACCATTGGATCTCATGAGACTTACTCACTATTGTGAGAACAGCATAAGAAAGACCCACCCCCATGATTCAATTACCTCCCACTGGATCCCTCCCACAACATGGGGGAGTTGTGGGAATTACAATTCAAGATGAGATTTGAGTGGGGACACAGCCGAACCATATCACTGGGTCTCAGAGAAGTAATTGCCGCAAGAATCACACAGCTGACAGGTAACAGAGCCAGAACTAAAACCCTAGGCCTCCTGATCACAGCTGCCATGTTGCACAGCCTTCATCTTAGAAGGGATCAGAATTTGTGTTCATAGTCACACATGTTCAGGGTCACATTTAGTGTATGGTGTAGCCAGGATTCAAGCTGAGATGAGCCAACTCTAGACCCTAGTCTCCTAACCACTATAGATACTGCTCTGCTAGCATATTTGAAAACCACCATATATGTTCTTGGAAATGCACCAGGCACATTACCATGTTGGGCAGACTTATTACTATTCTCCAATATCTGCAAGTAACATAGAAGCAAAAAAGCACATAACACATAACAAAAATAATTACACATAGACCTGAGGTAGAAAACAATCAGAGAAGAAGGCAAGAGAAAGGGGAAGCCACCTGAAGTAGAACTGTCGGGAGACATCCTTTTGGAGGAGACATTCAGGCTGAGAAGTTAATTAAGAAATAACAGAAAACTAATGAAACCCAAAGCTGATTCTCTTTTTAAAAAAAAAATTAAAATGATAAATCTAGGTAGACCGATCAAGAAGAAAAAGAGACTATCAGAAATAAAGTCTGGTGCACTACTACAGACCTTCCAGATATTAAAAGGATTAAAAAACCCTTATGCCTATAAATTTGACAACCTAGATGAAATGGACAAATTCCTGGAAAGATACAAATTATCAAAGCTTTTTCAAAAAAAAAAAAAAATAGAAACCTTCAACAACCCTGTATCAATTAAAGAAAATGAACCCATAGTTTAAAATCCTCCCACAAAGTAAACTTCAGGCCCAGATGTCTTCTCTGCTGTACTCTATCAAACATTTAAGGAAAAAAAGAAAGAGTCCTACACAAATTATTTCAGAAACTAGTGTTCAGGAGGGAATACTTCCCAACTCATGTTAGGATGATAGTATTACCCTGATTCCAAAACCAGAGCAAGCCATCATAAGAAAACTCTAGACCAACTTTCCTCGCAAGCATACACGCAAAAGTGCCCCACAAAATATGAGCAGATCAAATAGAAAAATATATCAAAAGGCAATGCATTATAACCAAGTGAGTTCACACCATGAAGGTAGGCTGAAATCCAAAGAACAAGAAATAAACAGACTACAAAAAAAAAAAGGAAGAATGAGTAAGACCTACTATTTAATAGCACAACAGAGTGACTATAGTCAATGAATTAAGTGTACATTTTTAAATAACAAAAAATATATAATTGGATTGTTTGTAACACAAAGGATAAACGCTCAAGGGGATGGAGACTTCATTCTCCATGATGTCATTATTTCACATTACATGCCTGTATTAAAATATCTCATGTACCCCATAAATATATACACCTACTACGTACCCACAAAAAGTAAAAATAATTTTTTAAATAAAAAGAATTGTAAATAAAAACTGAAATAACCTGTCAAGTGAAGAACAAGAAGAAAGTTTTAGGCAAAGGGAGTGGCATACTCAGAGGTTACAGGGTAAAAAAGAGCTTGGCAAATTTGAAAAGTTGAATAGAGATTATCTGGAATAGCATTTAATGAGTTAGGGGAACGTAGTAATGGATGAGATTGGAGAATAGACAAGGCTAGATCACACAGGACCTCATAGTTTGGATTGGTAAATAGTTTGGATTTTTTAATAAATTCTAATGGATGCTATTACATGGTTTTTATCTGGGGAATGTCATGGGACTGTTTGTTTTAATCAAGATTTATTAACAGAATATGGAGAAGCAAGGGCAAAGTGGAAGAGAAATATCAGTGAGCAAGCTATTGCAGTGATCCAGGGGAGTCATGGCACCAGCCAGGACTGGGGGGGTGCATGGGAAAGGGAGAAAGGTGGGTGAGTCAAGGGATATTTTGAAGATACAAGCAACAAGATTTGCTGACGGACTACAAGTATGAGATAAGGAGAAATTGTATAGCAGGATCTGGATAAGTGATCATAAATCCTACTCCCTTTTCCTCCTGGGAATATTTAGTCCATAAAAAACCTCCCAGGCTCCACTCCTTTCACAGCTCAATGCAGATGAACTCAGTGTTACTTATATTAGTAAATATATAATATAAATAGCTCATATATTATAAATAAATAATAATTATATATTATATTATAATTTTTTATATTAGTAAATATATATTTACTAATATATATTTATATTAGTAAAAGTATTGTTTTTTATTTATATTTATTTGTATTAATATTATTTATATTAGTAATTTATATTTATATTAGTGTTATTTATATTAGTAACAGTTTCCATGAAAGTGACCAAGGCACCCAACACTAAGTGGTTAAATAAGCACCATTATGATTTGACCTTACATGGGCATTAAAAATATGCTTACAGTCCCCTGGCCCGCAGCGTCAGCAGCAGCAGTGAAGGCGGCAGCCGCAGGCGGCCGCGCGGGGGTTTATGTCAAGTCGCAGGGTCTTGCAGCAGCATGGCGGACTACCTGACCAGCTGTGGCACCAGCTACGTGCCCGAGGACTGGCTCACCACGCAGCAGTTCTTCGTCAGCGCCTACGGCCTCACCCACAACGACTTCCTGATTCTCCCAGGGTTCACAGACTTCAGAGCTGATAAGGTGGACCTGACCTCAGCCCTGACCCAGAAGATTATGCTGAAGACACCGCTGATCTCCCCCCATGGACACTGAGACAGAGGCCAACATGGCCATAGCGATGGCTCTGATGGGAGGTACTGGTTTCATTCACCACAGCTGTATCCCAGGGTTCCAGGCCAACGAGGTACGTAAGGTCAAGAAGTTTGAACAGGGCTTCATCACGGACCCCGTGGTGCTGAGCCCCTCGCACACTGTGGGTGATGAGCTGGAGGCCAAGATCCAGCATGGCTTCTCTGGCATTCCCATCACTGAGACAGGCACCATGGGCAGCAAGCTGGTGGGCATCGTCACCTCCCAAGACATCGACTTTCTTGCTGAGAAGGACCACACCACCCTCCTCAGTGAGGTGATGAAGCCAAGGATCAAGCCGATGGTGGTTCCAGCAGGTGTGACATTGAAAGAGGCAAATGAGATCCTTCAGGGTAGCAAGAAAGGGAAGCTGCCTATAGTCAATGATCGCCATGAGCTAGTGGCCATCATCGCCCACACCAATCTGAAGAACCGAGACTACCCTCTGATCTCCAAGGATTCCCCAAGCACCTGCTGCACTGGGCAGCTGTGAGCACCCATGAGGATGACAAATACCACCTGGACCTGCTCACCTGGGTAGGCGTCAATGTCATAGTCTTGGACTCCTCCCAAGGGAACTGGGTCTATCAAATCACCATGGTGCATTACATCAAACAGAAGTATCCCCACCTCCAGGTGATTGGGAGGAATGTGGTGACAGCAGCCCAGGCCAAGAATCTGATTGATGCTGGTGTGGACGGACTGCACGTGGGCATGGGCTGCAGCTCCATCTGCATCACCCAGGAAGTGATGGCCTGAGGTCGGCCCCAGGGCACTGCTGCGTATAAGGTGGCCAAGTATGCCCAGCACTTTGGTGTGTCCATCACAGTGGCGTCCAGACCATGGGGCACGTGGTCAAGGCCCTGGCCCTTGGAGCCTCCACAGTGATGATGGGCTCCCTGATGGCTGCCATCATGGAGGCCCCTAGCGAGTACTTCTCAGATGGGGTACAGCTCAAGAAGTACGGGGGCATGAGCTTGCTGGATGCCATGGAGAAGAGCAGCAGCAGCCAGAAACGATACTTCACCAAGGAAGATAAGGTAAAGATTGTGCAGGGTGTCATGGGCTCCATCCAGGACAAAGGGTCCATTCAGAAGTTCGTGCCCTACCTCATAGCAGCCTTCCAGCACAGCTGCCAGGATATCGGGGCCCGCAGCCTGTCTGTCCTTCGGTCCATGATGTACTTAGGAGAGCTCAAGTTTCAGAAGCGGACCACGTCAGCCCAGATGGAGGTGTGGCGTCCTCGGCCTGCACTCTTACCAGAAGCAGCTGTACTGAGGACAGCGGTGGAGGCTGAGGTGGTGGAGGGGGCCCACCCCAGTGTCCACCTTCAGGCACAGGCTCTCTGCATAACTGAGTGGTCCACAGATTTGCACTATGGGTTCCTCAGCTCCTTTCTAAGGAGAGAAGAGAGGTCCTGAGGGCTCTGCAGCCCCTCGCTGGGCATCCCCTGCAGAGTCAGGACTGCTCCCTGGGCCAGGCTGCCTGGAAGCACCCCCCAGCCCAGCCAGCTGGGTTATCAGGCCCTGCACCTGCCTCAGGTCTTTCTTGCTGCAGCATGCTCCAGCATGACCCCCACCCTAGGGACAGGCGGCCCCTGCTGACTTCTCCTGCAGGGCACCTCCCTGCCCCCAATCCCCCAGGAAATGAGACCTCCCTGCCTCTGGCCCTTCCCAGGCAGCTGCCCCCTCAGCCATGTGCTACTTCTGAGCTCCTGACCTAGGCGAAGGGGAGGTCTCTGGCCCCTTCCCCGGCCCTGGGCTAGCCTTGGGTCCTGCTCCTCAGGCCATTCCCCTGTCCCTGGCCCTGGGAAGGAGGCTGCTCTGGTCATGGCCACCTGCCCATCATTCCTGACTCGCCACTGTCCCTGTATACTGTTCCTGCCCTCTCCTCAGCTGCAGTTGAAGGCTTTAACTTAGCACATTTTGGGATCACAGTTGCGTCATTGTGTATTAAATAATCAGAATAAATAAAAATTATGCTTCCAGAGATTTTGATAGTAAGTGAAACATGCAGTTTATATACTACTGCATGTATAAATTGTGTGCAATTACAAATATGTGTGAATACATTTATATCTTATGTACTTGTATACATATACATACATACACATGCACATCAATGCACACATACATATATATATATATATGGAGAAGGAAATAGATTGCATTGGGAGTTATACCTGATGTAAATGATGAGTTGATGGGTGCAGCACACCAACATGGCACAAGTATACATATGTAACAAACCTGCACGTTATGCACATGTACCCTACAACTTAAAGTATAATAATAATAAATAAATTTAAAAAAAAAAGAAAAAAAAAAAAGAAGGAAATAAAGGGGAAAATGCCATTATTAAAAGTGTGACAGCATTAGTGATAATTTTAATTTTATTCTGTATTTCTAAAACAATTGTCATAACACTCTTGGGACCAGATAAAAATAATATACACTCAGCATAATTTTTAACAAATTTAAAAGACTATTTTTTTTTCCAATTTATGGTTTTTTTTATTTTGGGGGAAATTTTTCATAATACATTAAAGAAAGGTCACAAAAATATTGTGACTCCAGATTCATTAAAAATTCTTCTATAACATGATCTATAATGGTTGTATAATACTTCATCGTACAATGGTGTACCATAATACATTTGATCATTCAATAGTTTCTTGACATTTAAATTGTTCCCAGTTGGCCTCTATTGCTACTAACACTGATGAAACCCCTTTATATAATTTTGGGGATCCACCCATAATTATTTTCCTTGAATTAACTTCATTAAATGTAGGCATAGATTCCTAGGTCAAAAGCTCCACACAATAAAAGGTTTTGAGTATATATTGCCATATTATTTTTGGAAAGGTTGTACTAATATATACCCATTGGCAGTATGGGTAGAGTTAACTGTTTTCTGTATGTTATTCTTCTCTTATAGTTTTCTTATTTGATAAGCAAAAACAAAACAGAAAAACTCAATGTTTTTGTTTCTCGCATTTCTTGGAGTTATTAATTAATGATTTAAACATATGTTTTATGCCTAGCTGTACACTTTTATGGTAAATTAGCTTTTTATGTAAAAGACTATTTCATGACCTTGAGGAGTAGAGTCTTAAAGGGTATCTTAAGATTTTTAACCTTAGCCCGGCATGGTGGCTCACACCTGTAATCCCAGCACTTTGGGAGGCGGAGGCGGGCGGATCACAAGGTCAGGAGATCAAGACCATCCTGGCTAACACAGTGAAACTCCGTCTCCACTAAAAATACAAAAAAAATTAGTCAGGCGTGGCGGCATGCGCTTGTTGTCCCAGCTGCTGGGGAGGCTGAGGCAGGAGAATGGCATGAACCTGGGAGGTGGAGCCAACAGTGAGACGAGATTGCGCCACTGCACTCCAGCCTGGGTGACAGAGCAAGACTCCATCTCAAAAAAAACCCAAAGATTTTTAACCTTAGTTGGGCATGGTGGCTCACGCATGTAATCCCAGCTACTCAGAAGGCGGGGGCAAAGAGTTCAAGACCAACCTGGATAACATAAACCCTCGTTCAAAAAAAAAAAAACAAAAACAGAGGAAGAAAGAAAAAAAAAAAGATTTAATTAGCCAGGCATGGTGGTGTGTGCCTGTAGTCCCAGTTACTCTGAAGGCTGAGTCAGGAAAAATTGTCTGAGCCAGAGTTCGACGCTGCACTGAGCTATGATCATGCCACTGCACTCCAGCCTGGGCAACAGAGCAAGACTCTACCTCTAAAGATATAAAAATAAAAAACAAATTTAAAAAAACAAATCCTTCATAAAACCACACAATGGGACTGTGCTCTGCAGCAATGCTAATGCTAAACACTCTTAGAAGAGCCTCACAGGGGAGCCTGCTTGGAGACTGAGATAGAGTTGAAGAGGTTTTGATCCACCCAAGAGATTATGTGTGGGCAAAGCCAAAAGGACCCCAGACTCGAAGGTGCCAGCCTCGATGAGATGAACCAAATCAAGCAAACCAGGCAGATGCTGTAGGCCAGTCACCCACAGAGGAATCATAACCTTTGAAAGCAGATTGTGTAAACACAAGAGAGGGAGGAGGAAGATGTATCCTCTGTGTCCCCAGAAACCCCCAGGCACCAGTCCCATCGATCCCAGGATGTGAATAGCTAGTTTGTTTTGGGTAGCTAAGAACACTGCCCACTCAACCAAAGTAAGAATGACTTCTGCAAAAGGTTATGAACCCATTGATTTCTCTGACAGTATTTCCCAAGAAGGCAAACAAAGCCCAAAGCCTGTGCTCAAAAGTCTAGTGATCTAATAACCAAAGAATCACAAATTAAAGTGTCCTATATGAGCCAAGCAGGAACACGGGCAAAATAGAGAATTTATGCTTCATTTAATGGGGCAAAGTCACGCCCCCGATGTGCCAGGTCTGCATGCTGTGTAAAATTTTTTCTTTAGATATTTTCTATGTAAAACTAAGGCTATTTCACTTAAAATTCCAATTTTCAGTTTCTTCCTGAAAACATGGAAGAACTGTCAACACTCGACCCACATTCCCGCATGGCATTGATCCATCGACTGGCCTCTTTCACTTGTTTAAAATTATTGTCTGGGTTCATTTAATTTTTTGGGTTTGCAGTCCTTGCTGTGTGTGTTCCTTCCCTGCTTAAAATGTGCTGCTTTCGACATTCTGTAGCAATTATGTATAAAGTAAAAGTAAACTAGCCCGGAGAGAGAGTCTTGAGAGGGCTCTCCTTTGAGTAGAGTGCATGTACTTTGTTGACCACTCTTTTGCATGATCTAAGTTGTTTTTTTTTTTTTTTTTTCATCTTACTTTGTAATTTCCTTATGGTTTCATAATGCTGGAGAACTGGTCTCCAATTACTGAAGTGTTTCTGGGGCCTTCTTTAAAGTTACTTGCTTTACTATCGACATAGTGTTTGTATGTTTTCATTTGTAGGTAGTAGGAGAGATGCTTGAACAGGAAGAGACAGCAGCTCTCCTTGTTGTCCCCACTCCTCCCTTGTCTTAGATGCCAGAAACCTTCCTGGAGGGGGATAAGCAGAGCATCCTTCCATGTGCACACCCTGGGGCCTGCACCCCCCCCCCCAATAAATCATTATCTGAACCAACAGGACAGGCTGCTGGGGCACCCACTCTACTTATCGGAGCGGAGCAGTTGTGCCCAAGGCAACAGCACCTGAATTTTATAATCCTGCAGGTGAAATTTAGTGCAAACCAGATATTCCTGATACCCAACTTGGCTTCTGTAACTGGATTCTCAGGCTGAAAACATTTTGTGTGAATGGGGTATGGGGGCATGGGACACTGTTTCCCAGAAGTATTCATTATTTCATTTCTCAAGCAAATACTGGGGATGGAACTATGGAGCATAATTACTCAGGACTTTAAAAAAAAAAAAAAAAGAATTACCAGAAATAGAACCATGAACACTTTTACACTGTCGATGGGAATGTAAATTAGTTCAACCATTGTGGAAGACAGTGTAGTGATTCCTCTAGGATCTAGAACCAGAAATATCATTTGACCCAGCAATCCCATCACAGGGTATATGCCTAAAGGAATATAAACCATTCTGTCATACAGATACATGCACATGTATGTTTATTGCAGCACTATCCACAATAGCAAAGACATGGAATCAACCCAAATGCCCATCAATGATAGACTGGATAAAGAAAATGTGGTACACATACATTATGGAATACTATGCAGCCATAAAAAGGAATGAGATCATGTCCTTTGCAGGGACATGGATAAAGCTGGAAGCCATCATCCTCAGCAAACCAACATAGGAACAGAAAACCAAAAACCACATGTTCTCACTCATAAGTGAGAGCTGAACAATGAGAACCCATGGACACAGGGAGGGGAACAACACACACCAGGGCCTGCTGGGGGTGGGGAAGGGAGAACAACAGGATAAACAGCTAATGCATATGGGGCTTAATACCTATATGATGGGTTGACAGGTGCAGCAAACTGCCACGGCAAATGTTTACCTAAGTAACAAACCTGCACATTCTGTACATGTATCCTGTAACTTAAAATAAAAAATTTTTTTAAAGAAATAGAACCATGGAAGCTTACGCAAAACGAAGGAAACGGGAATGACTTCAGGTAGGTTTTACTTTAGAGCAGACCCTAAAGCAAGAAACTGGGGGGGCGTGGTTTAGTTGGGAGGTGATCGCAGAAGTGTGGTGAGGAAGTAGAAAAATAAGACAGGAAAGGAAAAGAAGCCAGCAGCAGGGAAATTCATGGGAAGGTTACTGTTGGGGACAACGGGGACTCAAGCCCACCAGGGGCCCTCCAGTAACAGTGTAGGACACACCTCAGTACTCAGTACTGTCTCCCTGAGCAGCAAAGAAGCCAGGGTATGCCAACTTATATCCCTCATTGTTAAAGACAGTTCTGGGGGGCATTTATTGATTCCCTGCCACTTCAGGTTTGCCAATGCAGCAGCCAAGCACAATCTTATGGCCAGAGAACGTTCTTAGGCAGAGAGATGCCTGTGCTTGAGGTGAGAAGCCATCACTGTGTTGGGAACTGTCCATCTAAGCTTCGGGTGACCCACAGGGTGGGCCAAGAGGATATGAGTGGGGCATCAACAAAATAGCTACAGGGAATATTCTAGTTCACATGACTGAAAAAAAAAAAAGTAGCTAAGCTTACTCCATGCACAAGTGAATTCAGGACCCAAAATCTGTCATCTGGATTTTGTGTTCCTCCTTCTTGCTGTTCTGCTGCCACACAGTTGGCTCCAGTTGTTGGCTCCAAGTGGAAGCAAGATGGTAGCAGTGATTTTATTCCCTACATCTTTTCAGATTCACTTTTAATAGAAAATACTAAGTCTTTTCCCCCAAGAGCTCTTATCTTTAGAGAAACATATTGAAAATTACAGAGATGAAATGATAGGATGTTGGGAATTTGCTCCAAAATAATCTACTGTGGGTGGTTATAAAATGAAATAAGATTGTCCATGAGTTGATAAATGCTGAAGCTGGATGGTGAGTATAGGACAGTTATCTCTGCTTATGATTAGAGTTACCTCTATTTTCATGCATTTTGGAAAATCATCATAATAAAAAGTTAATTTTGAAAACAATCTTTCTTACTCAAGTTTGAGCTAAAGTCTCATTTCACCTCACTGGGTCTTCGTGGACCAGATAACCATCCCCAAACTGTTCACAGGGACCAGGGGCATATAATGACCCCAGTGGTCCAGGACTGAACCATATGCTCTACCTCTGCACCAGGAGGAATCTCTACAAAAAGCTCACAGGCTACAGCTGGGGAAGAGGGCTTAACAGAGATTGATTACATACAATTACCAGAAGTATGTAAATGAGTATTAAGATAAAAAATGCACAGGTCCACTCCATAAGGAGAATGGAAATATAGTGGACATAGAATATCTTTCCTCATCCAGCATCCATTCTAGTTTTTTACTGAAGAATTATCCCTGCTTGACCCTTTATCCCTGTGGACTGGGCACCCCTTGTGCTAATGCTGCACAAGTGACCTGGTCTGAACAATGAGAGGGAGACCATGGCAATGGGTGCAGAGATGAGCACATGGCACTGGACCAGCCAACGATAATCTTGGGGCATTCTCTGGAGCCCCTCTTCCTTCTGAGGTGGCCAAGCTGAAGGATAAACATCTGTTGTGGCTAAGGAGAATCTGCCAAAGACTGAGTCTGACAGAGGAAAGTGGAGCCCAGGTGCAGGAAGAAGTTCCTGATGACATTGTTATATATCTGTATTCAGCCCTGCTAGAAGCCAGATACCCTGAACTTTTTAGTTACCTGATCAAACAAATGTCCCTATTTGGCTTGACGTTCTCATTTAGACTTCTGTCACTTATATCTCTGGCTAATAAAGGAAACTACCATCATCCCCACCCCACCCCATGCAGCAACTGTAGTTTCTCCTGCCCTGATACTTGTGACATCAATGTATTGCTGTGGGTACAGCTCTACAAGCACCTGTGTTGCAATTTTCAGGTTAACAAGTAAAATCTTCCTTGAGTGCATACTTCTAAGCCTGTGAACAATATTTCTCATCTATTCATCCCTTCTGAAAATATTTTACATGCCCAATCCTCTGGTAGGTACTTAGGATATAGAAATTAGGCACAATCTATGTCTTCCATTCCTGGTATGGAGTAGAAGAAAAGATGCAAGTAGCAAACAGACTGCTGTATCTAAAAACTTGGGTTCTTTTCCCAGCTCCACCTTAAACTGTGCACAAAGAGAATTCTGCAAAACTCTCCCTGCTGCTGAAGAAAGTGTCCTACGTGAACAGGATCCTGATGGTAAATTTTCATAACCAGAGACTGTCACAGAATTTGAGCCAAGATGAGCCATTCAATATTGATTTATTCTACTTGATCAGAAATTGTCAGTGGTCCAATTGTCCTTTCTAATGGAAGATCAGCATAAACAAAGTCACACTGAGGCCAGGACTCTTAAGAAAGGGGCATATTTTCTCCTTTTCTGCTGATTGGAAAGAAAAGACAGTGAGATCTAGGGGATTGGAAGAGCCACAATATGGCAGAAATCTGGGTCCCTGAATCACTGCATGGCCATAGGAAAGCTGTTCACCAACCAGGAACACGATTACATAAGCAGGAAGCAAACTTCTACTATGTCATACCACTGATATTTGAGGGCTTATTTGTTATAGCATCTACCATTATCCTTTGAATTACAAAGCTAAGGAAAAAAAGGCCCAATGGCTTTAAAACCCAGTAGAGTTCAGTAGGAGGAGGAAGATGGAGAAAGTTATAAAATAATTGATCAAGTTGGGTGGGAACTTCAGGTTAGATCCTCATTACACTTTGAATTTGAATGAGCTTTACCCATGACACAGGTGGATATTTTTGCTGTTCGTCAACACCAAGAAGAAGGTATATTTCAGCTTTATTTGATCAGTTGTTTTCATGCTTAACATTTTCCAGGAATCTGTTAATTCATACAAGTAAGAGACTGTGCCTTAGTCATCCCTGTAGCCTCCAAAGCACTTCATAATCAGTAGATTCAAACAAACAAAAGCCTCATTGAAGAAAGGAAGGAAGGCGGCTTTTTGTCTAACGCCATGGTTCTCAACTGGGAAAGATTATTTTTTAACTTTCATTTTAGGTTCAGGGGTACATGTGCAGGTTATAGGTAAACTGTGTCACAAGGATTTGGTGTACAGATTATTTTGTCACCCAGGTAATATGCATAGTACCCGACAGGTAGTTTTTTATCTTCTCCCTCCTCCTACCCTCCACCCTCAATTAGAACTATTTGTCTGTTGTTCCCCTCCCTATGGCCCTTGTGTTCTCACTGTTTAGCTCCCACTTATAAGTCAGAAAATGTAGCATTTGATTTTCTGTTCCTGCGTCAGTTTGCTAAGGATAATGGGCTCTGGCTCTATCCATGTCACTGCAAAGTACTTGAGTTCATTCTTTTCATGGCTGTGTAGTATTTCATGGTGTATATATACCAGATTTTCTGTATCCAGTCTACCATTGATGGGCATATAGGTGGATTCCATGTATTTGCTATTGTGAATAATGCTGCAACAAACATATGTATGCATATGTCTTTATATAATTATTTATATTCCTTTGGGTATATACTCCATAATGAGATGCTGGGTTGATTGGTAATTCTGTTTTAAGTTCTTTTAGGAATGATCACACTACTTTCCACAATGGCTGAACAAATTTACATTCAACTGGGGGAGATTTTTTACCACCAGGGAATGTTTGACTATAGCTGGAGACATTTGTTGTTGTCACAACTATGGACTGCTACTGGCATTTAGTGGACAGAGTCCAGGGATGTTGCTATATGTCTTACAATGCACAGAAAAGCCCCTCCCACAGCAAAGAATTCTCCTGCTCAAAATGTCCATAGTGCCAAGGTTAAAAGAGCTTGATATAACCTAAGGTTCCCATCCCAACTTGACCAATGAATCATTTTATAATTTTCTCGGTTCTCCTCCTCCTATTTAACCCTACTGGGCTTTAAAGCCAGTGGCCCTTTTTCTTAGCTTCCTCATTCATGAAACAGTTTTCTGGGGAGGCCTTGGAATTTTACCTCTGCATTAAAATGATCTCTATTTTTTTTTCACTAAGGGAAAAATACACAAGGGGGGTGAATGCAGGGCACAAAGAGTGGGTAAGCAGACCAGAAAGAGATTCTACATTAAAACACACAGGAAAACAGATCTTCTCTCTGGAAGACACCTGTGATCTCTTTGTCTCCTTTCTTCTATTAGGTCTTCCACATGGTCAAGGAAAGAGACCCACTCCAGTTAGTTCAGGAGAAACTGTTTATCGTAAGGACACATGCAGATTGCCACCAGAAGCCTTCATATTCTCTCCCTACTCCCCCGCCCCATGGTCCCCTATTTCCACTCCCCTCTAGTCTTCCCCACATTGTCCTCCTCCCACAGGTGTCCCCGATCCTTTTCAACTTCAGCTCATCGTGGTATCTTTTCAGCCCCTGTATCAACAATGCTAACTGAAAAATCCTATTCTATTTCTAATTCAAAAGCCCACATTCAAGCTTATCCCTTCAAACCCAGCCACAGAGGTCAAATGTCAGACTGAGGACTGTATATACTTTAATCAGTCCAACACTCCTGGTCAAAGCAGCAATCCACAGTAAGAAGGGTGGGGCAACCACAAAGATTGGCATATCTACTATGCTGTCTCACACACACTCCTACCCCTGACTCTGAGTGACATCGACCACAGACAGAGTCACATGGAGCTACAAGAAGGATTAAACCACTTCCAAGACCCAAGAGGTGCCCTAATAATTTTGCCCCGTGTATTGGCTCACACTCCTGGAAACACTGGGGGAAAGTCACCTACCTTGTTTGCAGACACCTTTTTAGAGGATAACTCTTGGTCCTCAAGCTTAGAAGCTGTTATGGGGAAGAAGTTGGGGCTTTTCAGAATGACATCCAAAGATTACCCCATAGATAGCTTTCTCCTCTGGAATCGCTCACAACAGTGTCAGGCAGAGCCCCGAGGGCCCACGCATCTTTCTCCGCGTTCTTGTGACCATGGAAATCGGGCAGGTCTTAAGAAACAAAGTCACAAAGGCACAAGCTCATCATCTATTTTCACAACACCAATGCAAGAGACCTCCAACACAAGCAAAGCAAAGGCACCGACTGGGTGCAGCCACATATCGTGCGTTTCCAGGCCATTCTGCCTGAGTTGAGATCATTATGCTGCTTCTTTCATTGCACAGGAACGTGGGGGGTTTCTCTAAACTATGACTCATAGCAAAGCATACAGGCAATCATGTAGAGAAATCTGTTCTCCCTGGGAAATGAGGGTGAGCAAATGCTAAAAGTTTTGATACTTTAATATAGCACCGGCCTTGGCTAATTTTACTTAATATGAAAGATTTCAAATAATGGAAATACTGACAGGCAAAAACATTAAAAATCTGCATAAAATCTCATATAGCCCTGCAAACAACAGAGAAGCATGGTCTAATTAAAATAAAGGAAAAGACTGTTTCTGGGTTCCTGAATACTCTTTTCACAAAGGCTTCACGTCAGATGAACTTCAAGCACCAAGTAGCATGGATCCCACTGAAGTTTATTCAGTGCCCTTCTGGGCAATATCAGTTGTGAAACTGGTAACCTATTGACAAACAGGTTATTTTTCCAGCTGCACCCATATTCAAGAGCTTGAGCAGCAAAGTCCCCTGATAATATTTGGCCATGAGTCAGAATGCATTATGCACCTTCTGTAGCCAGAGCCAAAAAAACTCTGGCTACAGGAGAAACCTGGCACTGTGCACAAGATCCCCTTTTTTAGTATCAGCTGTCCCCTTTACGGTTTGTTAAAGCTGGAGGAGTTTTAATCCAAGTGAAATCTTTCAGGAGACTCCTGGGTAAGGAAGCTGCAAAAGGGGGGAGGTAGGGGCATGGTTGCAAAGTGATGAACATTGCAGCAGGTTCGGCTATTCAGAATGAGCTATTTTCTCCCAAATCCTGTAATTGCCTGGAGCATGTGATCTTTTTGAAGGTCATTAGAGACATGTGGCTGTCAGATTCCTCCCAGAAAGTTTCTGCTTTGATTAGTTAGTTCCTGATGCTTATTTCCTAAAAGGCTCTTTTTGTCTCCCCCCAAAAAATGGGGAGCATTAAAATTTTTAAAAAGGAATTAGATGAATATCCTGCTAAATGTAACTTGGCAAGATGAAAGGAAGTAGCAAAGAAATATGAAAAGGGTGCTAGAGAGCCAACCTGAGGGAAATTGACGCACAATCAGCATATTCCTTCCCCAAAAATGAGGTGACTCTCAAATATACAATATCAATTATCGTCCATGCAACCATTCACTATTTTGACTCAAACAGAATGACACACATCATTGATAAAGTCCACATGTACATCTCCAGGTCCCTGGGGCATTTATAGGCTGGAAAAGATTTTAAAAATATAAAATTCTCCTTGTTTTTAAGGATTCCGGTGTCTAAGAAAGCAGCCATGAGGACCTAATAAAGAACTAGAGCTGAATAAATTGTCCAGTGACTACGAGCAAATATATAGCTAGCAGTGGCAATGCTTCACATCAAAGAAGGAAATCAAAGTTTTTTCCCAGCACAGGGAGATGGGGCCAATCTCTCTTGGATCAAAAGTCCTTTTTGTCCTCTCACATTTGCAGATGTGTAAATTCCAGGCAGATCTAATGAAGGAGTTACTTTTTCAATCCCTAGATTCTGTTTGCCAAAACTTCACCTTCAACAGGGCCACTTCAGCAACCCTGGCTCGGGGCTCCCTGCTTGCTTCGATGTAATACTCTGTCAACAACATCCTGCAGGCTGAAGCGGCCTCTTTTTTTTAAAGCCTTGGATCAACTATGCAAGCTCAACTTGCTTTTATTTTTGTTGAAAATACTAAATTAATTTGTCATCACTAATTCCTTCAAGCAAAGGAGCCGCTCCTTGTCGATGCCATAGTCTGCAAGATACTGAAGTTGCACGTTGTTTCTAAGAACACTGATGCCCTAAATCTCCAGCTTTTGACTTCAGGAAAATGGCACTTACTTTATATTTGTAGAATTTCTGGGGCAGTGCTTCTCAAACTTTAACATGCACACGAATCAGCGAGGGATCTTGTTAAGAGGCAGATTCTAACTCAGTCAGTCTGGCTGGGACCTGAGATTCTGCATTCAGGCTCTCAGAAGATGTCAAAGCTGCTGGTGCATGGACCACACTTTGAATGGCGAGGATCTATTTAGCTGGTTGGTAGGTACCTGGTGGCTGAGCTTTCAAACTATGTAGTCAGACTACTTGGGTTTGCATCCAGCCTCCACTGTTTACCCTTTCTTACTGTGTGCCTCAGTTTCCTCATTTGCAGAATAGTGCTCAAAATAATACAAATAGAGCTGCTCTGTGGGTTACATAAAGCTATATGTATAAATCACTTGGTACACTGTATGGCACATGAGCATTCAAGAGGTGAGCTGTTTCTGCCCTGGTGTAATGATCCCTCACAGAGCCTTTGTTGTGCTTACCTTCTTTCCAGACAGAAGAAACCCAGAATAGTCCCCAGATGAAACAAAATTGCAAGCTTATGACCCTCACAACTCAGCCCATCAGCTTAGATTGTTAAAAAAGCGAGGTCTTTCAGTGCACCATATTGTCACAGTTTGAGAAGGGCCGTGTGCTTGCCGGTGTGTGTTCCAAAACCTAGACCACGATGTACAGGGGAAAAAGAGCACCAGTCTTGGGGTCAGGTGGCCCAGGGTGCAAACTGACCTCTGAAATCCTTTGTTTGCTTACTTGCAACATGGGGATAATAAAACCTACCGTGTAGGGATACTATGAAGATCAGGGATCATGTAGGCAAAGTACCCGCCCTGTGTGCAGTAGATGCTCAATAATTGGAGGCTGTTATGCTTGTAATCAAAATCCTATCCTCCCAAGAGCAAACAGAAGAAGCCAACATAACTGGCAACTTAGCCTTGAAAACTCTTTGCTTATCCGGGGCAAGTGGAAAAGGGCAGGATTCCTTGGAGCTTGGGTGAAGAGCTTTTCCATAGCCTCAGATACAGACAGGGGAACTGAAATTATGGGATGCAAGAGGTTTCTCCAGGTGGTCCAGGTGAGACAGAGCTGGGAGATGGCAGGGAAAGATACAGTCATAATTGATTCCTAGAGAGCTGTCCATTCATTCATTCATATTTTTAAGTTGGCCCATGTGTCAGGTGTTGTACGAGACAGCAGAGGTCCTATGCCCACAGAGCACCCATTTCATGAAAGAGATAAAACCATGAAAATGAACACGTACAAGTTAAAGTTATGGTACAGCTAATGACATGAGGGCTCTTACGGAAAAGGTTAGCAGGTCTGTCAGGAAGCCCTCTCAAAAGAAATGACCCTTAAGCCAAGTTTTGAAGTCGTAGTCATCAACCAGTGCAGAATAGTGGGAAGAGCATTCCATGCATAGGGAAACATGACTACAAACCCCGGGGGTTGGAAAGAACAAGGAGGAAAATGACAGCAAACAAAGCCCCAAAAAAGCACATAGTGCCCAAATCATGCAGGGTCTCTTCATAGGCCATGGTGGGGATGCTGAATTTTATTCCAAAGGCTACAAGATGCCATGAAAGGGTTTTAAATACATCTGTCTTACAAAACCATCAATTGCACACTGCAGCAATCAAGTCCCACAGTGTCCTGAGACTATGGAGTCAGAACTTGACCTCTTGATGCCTTCTACTTCTTACGAGAGATTTGAGGTCTTTGACCCTGGGGACACAACCCCAGTATGGGTCTTTTTCAAACTTTTTACATTTATTGTCGAAGCAGCAGGGGCAGGAAAGAATATTTGGCTTTCCCTGGAAGTCCCAAGGGATGCTGGACAGAGCAATCCCAAGTGTAAAGGCTCTTGTTAGGATAAGTCGAGTAAATACACTACTGAGTAGACCATTTCTCCACTACGAGCTCAGCACTCCCAAGGAATAAGTAAATCCCTACTTAAATTGCCTGGAAGGCCTCCCTCAATTACACAAATCCAAGACATGACAGGGTTCAGCAGAGATTCTCCTCCAGCAAGTCTGAAGGCTGACAGCAAAGCAACGGAGCTAAGGCATCATCCTCACACTGTTCACGGTGGGAGTTAAAAAAAAAAAAAGACTGTCCCCAATCTCCCTCTCCCTGGCTGTTTTGCTAAGCCCCAGGCCTACAGGAGGCTGGATGGCCCAGAGGAAGAGTCTGCCTTGCCTACCACAGAGCCCTGGGAAAGGGGAGGGAGGGTAGCTTCTTCCTCTGCCAAGAAAATCAGGCGTCCTACAGGGAGAGAGAGTTGGGGGTAAAGGCTGGGTGGGAGGATGCTTAAGGGCCAGTCTTTCCCCAAACTCAGCTCCGTAGAGTACAGCAAGTTCTCTCCCACTCAGAACAGAAGGAGGTCTGACATACTCACACCTGCAAGAAAACTGGGGGCCAGTGGGGAGGGGGTGGGAGACAAAATGAGGACACAGACAGGAGGAGCCCCAGACTCCTTCCCGACTCCCTGCCTTCACCAAAATGAAGTAGGGAGGCTTAGCGCTCCTTCCAACTGCACTGTTTTGCTTACTGAATTTTCATTTTGCTTTTCTTAATTATAAGAATGCAAAGTCTCATCAACAACATTTTTGTGCTAGTTGATGGATTTTGTTTTCTTTTTTTTTTTTTTTTTTTTTTTTTTGAGATAGGATCTCGCTCTGTTACCCAGGCTGGAATTCCATGGCACAATCAGAGCTCACTGCAGCCTCAAATTCCTAGGCTCAAGTGATCCTGCCTCAGGCTTCCAAGAAACGGACTACAGGCATGCACCACCATGCCCGGCTCATTTTTTAAAATTATTTTTTGTAGAGAGGGGGGTCTCGCTATATTGCCCAGACTGGTCTCAAACTCCTGGCCTCAAGCAATTCTCCTGCCACTGCCTCCCAAATTACGGGACTATAGGCAAAAGCCAGTGCCCAGTCAGTTTCACTATCTTATTTCAAATATTTTACAGTATTGGCAGGGCTTAATATTTTCTTGGGCATTTATTAGCCATTGAGTTTTTATTCTCTAATTACATGATAATTTTTCCACTTCTATTTTTCTTTTAGGGTGTTTTGTCTTTTTCTTAATTTGTAAGTCATCTTTGTGAATTAAAGATAGTAACCCTTTGGCAAGTATCACCAACTTTTTTCCCTACCATTTGTTAGTTTCTATTAATTTTCTTTATATTGTTTCTGGAACTCCCTGAAAGGACCACAAAGCAACCATCTGATTCTGCCAAAAATACTGTCTTTGAAATATGGTTTCTAGAACGTCTATGAGTCACCTGCTCACATGTCCAAAATGTCTCAGAAATCCTTCTGCTTTTATAAACCTTGTCTTTTGGCCTACAGCACCAGTCTATGCTTTTTACCAGGTCTGAGGACCTTCTGGGTCACACTCTGAAGTCCTGAGCCCACCGTAAACAAAGAGTCATTTCTGGGGGAGTTGGAGCTGCCCTAAGCCACTGAAAGCCAATGCTCATACTCTTGCCCCATCCAACTGCTTTCATTAGCTCCACTCTTTTTAGTCTAAAAGCCTTCCTGACAGCAACAGGTGCCAACAATTTCTCTCATGAACCCTATTTTCTTGATTTCAAAATCCACCTGCCTTGGCAGAATCGCTTGAACCTGGGAGGCAGAGATTGCAGTGAGCTGAGATCGTGCCACTGCACTCCAGCCTGGCAACAGAGCGAGACTCAGTCTTCAAAAAAAAAAAAAAAAAAATCCACCTGCCTTAGTACGAGATGAGAAAAGAAAGTCTTTGGGTGTTTATTGGTTGTGTGTTCAAGAAGAATCACCTGTGAGCTGTGGCATCCAAGAAAATGTGGCGCTCCTTACCATCCTAAAGAACTTTCTCATCACTCAACCTCTACATGTGCTATTCCTCCACCTAAACACTACCTCCCTACCCCCATACTCCACCCTGGTTGGCCAACTTCTAATCATCTTTCCAATCTCAGCCTAACTACCACCACCCTGGGAGGTCTTCACCAGCAACTGTGCCAGCCACCCTTGTGCACCAAGAGCCTTTAGTATCATTTCTAGCATCATGATGGTATAATTATGTATAAGAATAATTGCCTGTTTATCTGTCTCCCCAGCCTTTTCATAGCATGAACTATGTCCTTCACCACTGCATCCCTAGCAGCGAGCACAGAGCCTGGCACCTAGCTCACAATCAATAAGTATTTGTGGAATTGATGGATGAATTCAGGTACTAGAAGCTAGAGGAGGGCCAGCACCACTGCTATCTACATAAGTCATCCATACCAAGAGTATCAAGTTGAGCTCTTACATAGTAAAGAATTAAACCTTGCCCAAAAAGAAGTCTGGTCTTTGCCCTTGGTGTCTTACTAAGCCCTGGGAATGCCATGCCTAGATAGCAGTGTTTTTTTGCTTGTGGAGGACTTGGGTACACCAGAGAGTCTAACAGTGTGATTTAGAGTGGGGGCTTAGAATCATATAGCATGAGCTCAACTTCCAGAGGACCTAGAAGCCGAGGTCAGCCATGTGAGAACCCAACAGCAGACCCCAAAAACGACTCTGCATGCCAAGGCTCAGTGAGCTTCCCTGGCTGGCAAAGTTCCATGCTTATTTTCATCCATTGTTGCTGAGAAGGTGGCACTGTCCATGATTCCATAGGAAGAGGACCACTGGCAACTCACATTTGGACCTTTCATGACTCTGCCTATGTGTCCCTCTTTTGGCTGATTTTAGTCTGTATCCTTCAGCTATAACAAGCCATAGCCGTGGGTGTAACAGCTTTCAGTGAGTTTTGTGAGTTTCTACTGAATTATCAAAGATAAGGGTGGTCTTGGCAGCCCTCAATCTTGGAAGTGATGTCAGAAATGGTTTTATGAACTGTGCCCCTCAACTTTGCAGGTCTACACTTAAGGACATTCTGATGGAAGGAACTATAATATTAACCTATCTGGGAAATATGAACCATAAAGAAGAGGCCATTACAGAATGTTGGGATTGGCCAAACCACCACTGTAGATGCTCCATTCACAGGAACCAGCCTTGGAATGCAGAGGGCTCCTGACACCCCACTCTTTCAAGCTAGAGGTGGGCAGCACCCTCCAGGCAAGAACATGAATCATGTGGGCCTGCATGCTGCTCCCCCTCTCTCCAACAGATGACTGGGCAAAAATAGAAGAGAATCCCTCCTTTATAAATATCTTTACATGCTAAATGTCTCTAAAAAGCACCATGTGCCAAGCTGGGCTGCTAAGAAACAGATGCAAAACAGATGCAAAGATCCATGAGATAGCTGAGAAGTTAAAGTATTTTAATTCAATAAAGGGCAGAAAAAGTTTCTCAGGAGCATAATGTAGTCAAGGGAGGCCTGATGCAACTGGAGAGTCATGGGAAGTCTGGCTCCCAGCTATTAACAATAGCATTTCTTACCATGGCAGTTTCAATGCACATATGTGCATGACTGTGTCTGTATACACGAGCATGTATGGCACACTCTTATTTCATCCCCATAACCAATCTTTATCCATTTGTTTAACAGATATTAAGCACCTACTATGTACATCACCTTTTTTTTAAGCACCTACATGTGCATGACTTTTTTGAAACAGGGTCTGGCTCCATTGGCCAGGCTGGAATGCAGTGGTACGATCAGAACTCACTGCAGCCTCAAATTTCTGGGCTCAAGTGATCCTCCCACCTCAGCATCCCAAGTAGCTGGGACTACAGGTTTAAGCCATGACACCTGGTTTTTTTAGTTTTTAGTAGAGACAAAGTCTCTCTGCGTTGCCCAGGCTGGTGATGACTCCCTTAAGATACAGAAATGACCAATCTACCTGCTTTCAAAGGACACATGCTTTAACGGGAGGAGTTTGATTAAACACACACACACACACACACACACACACACACCCCAAATAATATTTAGATAGAGCTAGGCTATAGGAGAAAATGAAGCTGAGTAATGGGATAGTGGCTGGAGTGGAGGCTACTTGAACCTGGATGATCATGAACAGCCTGTGACAGGCAGCAATGTTTGAGATGAAACTTGAATGGTGAGAAGACAACCACAGAAAGGTCCAGGGGAAGAAATTCCCAAGCAAAGTGCAAAGATGAGTGTGAGGAAAGTTCCAGGAAGATAAAGAAAAAGGACCAAGGGAAAAGACAGCAGGATTTGGTCTGAGATATAAGCAGGAGATTATGGCAGTCCTTCTAGGCCACAGCAAGAAATTGATTTTAATTCTAGGTAAAATAGAAGGCTGGAGGAAGATTTTTAAAAAGATGCATGCGATTCAAGATATGGGTTTTTGTCATTGTTCTTAATCACTCAACCAGTGAGGTCATGCATTGATCGTAGGATGTCAAGGCTGGAAGCAGAGACCAGTTTAGAAGATGCTGCTGTCACTGAATGCAGATTTCATAAGGAGTTGCAGTGAAGGTAGAAGTATGTTTCATGGATCTGTGCTAAAGGCAGAGCTAGAAGCACTTGCTGATGGTTTCTACATAGCAGGTAAGAGGGAGAGAGAAATCAAAGGTGACTTGTAGGTTTGTAGTTTGAACAGCTAAATGGAAAATGAGGTCATTTACTAAGACAGGAAAGGAAGGAGGAGAGAGAGGTATGCTAAAGATAATGAGACTCAGAAAAGCCAGGAGACTCATTCAAGGTTACATGGCTGGGAAATGATGGAGGCAGACCTGGGACCCTGGTCCCTGGGACTCCAGGGCAGGGTTCAAATGGTAAAGCAAGCTGAATTTCCAGGCCAGGTTCAGGGAAACACTGAGGGGAAAATCAAATCAGTAACCCAGGCAAATTCAGGGCATACCACATGGCTGATCTATTTTCAGCACCCACTCTTGTGAAGGCTACTTGTAGAATCTTAGAATTAATAGAATTTTCGAGCTGAGCAGATCCTTGGGCTCAAAAGGGCATCTGCGCCTTTGCAAACATGATTCACTGAATATCCCCCTGAGTAGGCAGATGGGTCAGGCTGCTGAGTAGACTTTACTTTAAATGGAGCTCCGGACACAGACCCATCTTCTAAGCCATCCTATTCACTTTCTCCCCACTGTCAAAAGGAACAGGACATTATATAAACCTTCTGAAATGCCAAAAGGAAGATTTCTATATTTAACTCCCCTCCCAGCATCCAAACATCACATGATGGAATGTTGAGATCTAATTCAACAATGTTGAGTAACAGGGATATAACCCAGGGGACTCTCTCTCCCTTTCTTGCTTCTCCTGCAACTTCCCGTCTCCAGCCACCCACTGTCATGTCTTCATTAAGGAAGTTCGGGAGCAGACTAGCTCAAGCAGGTCCCCAGGAAAGTAAACAGCTGGGGGAGTCAAATGGATTACGCTAAAGGAGATGCTATTAACACAGATATAGCTGCCAGGGAGCTGGAACTCAGAGCCAAACACAGGCTCATCTCTTCAGCTATCCTGAGAGGTGTGGGGACTGAGGACTAAGAGGGACAGAGGCAGCAGTAAAAAAATCAGTGCCTTCAAGGTTCAGGAGGCAAATGAAATGGAACTTCAGCTTCTGCATCTCTGTAGTCGGGACTTTTGTTAGAAAAGCACTTAAAAAAAAATTCAAGGCACATCCACAAGGTTTCAAGAGCTGGCATGATGGAAAATAGCGGCAGGGGCTGATCAAGATGGCGTGGAGTGAGGCTTCTGAAAACACTTATTGACCAGCTTGCATGCTGTGGGTGATCGATAAATATTAAACACAGAGGCTAGTGGAGAACAGGTTTTAATGAGGCCCAGAACAGCATGTAGAGTGGGCTGCAGGAGTGAGGGGCCACGGAGATGCAAAGCAACCAGTCTCATCTCTGCAGGTCCCCCATGTCCATGCCTTTCCCTGGGCTGTTCTCAGTTACAAAGAAAACGCAAACCAACTCAGGGGAAATTTGTCGGGAAGCTGGAGGCTAAAGGGTCCCTCCCGGCATGGCCAAGGCCTGCCACTCCAGTCTCTTCTCACCACTTACCCCATTTTTTTTTTTTAAATGCTCAGGGTGTAACAATAAATAAGAGAGGGACAGAGGGCACCTCTGCTCTCGGAGTTTCCAGGCTAATGAGAGAGGCTTCGAACGCATTGATAAGACCAGAGTAGGAAAGTACTTCCTGTGATACTCCCTCAGAGAAAGGGTGTCTGTTTCAGCCAAGAAGATCAGGGAAGACTTCCTGGGAGACATGGCTTTTGAATGGGAGTAGCCAGTTTAAGAGGTGGGGAAAAGCAGGTCGTATGGAGAACATGTCATGTGCAATGGCCTGAGTACCTGCTGTTCTCTTTGCTTTTAACACACTTGTGCCCCTGACCCACCATGGATCTTGTATTCTCTTTGCTAGTATCGCTCTGCCTAGAGTGGCACACCAGGAAGAATAATTCGCCTTTATTATTAGCATGTTATTATTGTTATTATTACTACTACTGTTATTATTTTACTTATGAGCACTTATGATGTGTCAGGCACTGCACTAAGCATTTTACCACCATTACTCTCCTCTAAGCTCCATATCCCTAGAAAAAAGTGTTATTATAATCCCCATTTATAGGTGAGGAAACTGAGCTTCAGAGAAGCGAAATAGGCTGGGCGCAGTGACTCACGCCAGTAATCCCAGTACTTTGGGAGACTGAGGAAGGCAGATCACTTGAACTCAGGAATTTGAGGCCAGCCTGGCCAACATAGTGAAATCCCATCTCTACTAAAAATACAAAAATTGGCTGGGCGTGGTGGTGCATGCCTGTAATCCTAGCTACTCAGGAAGCTGAGGCAGGAGTATCGCTTGAGCCTGGGAGGTAGAGGTTGCAGTGAGCTGAGATTGTGCCACTGCACTCCAGCCTGGGCAACAGAATGAGCAGAACAAGACACCGTCTCAGAAAAAAAAGAAAAAAAAAGAAAAGAAAAGAACAGAGGTGAAATAACTTGTCCAAAGTCAACTCAGACACTTAGAGGTGGCAAAGCTGGATCTGGGGACATACAACATGTCTCCAGTGCACCTAAACGGGTGCTATACCACTTACCACTAGGTCATCCTACGTCTAACGTAAAGCCACACATTGAACTGTCGTGATGGCTTTCTTACCTACTTCTCATGTCCCTTGACATTTATCATGCAAGATCTAGTCCACAGACATTGGAATCATTCAGACGTGGAGTTAAATCCCATAGCCACCACTAACTAGATCTGTCATTTTAGGCAAGCTATGTGAACTTTCAATGCCTCTGTTTCTACAACCACAAAGTGGGGATTTTAATACCTATGTCCTGAAGGACTGCGGAAAGAAGCAAGATAATATTTTTAAGCAGTGTAGCAGAAGACGTGGCACTTAACAGGTTATGAGCTTCCCATTGCTGCTGTAACAAATTGCCACAAAGTTAGCAGCTTAGAGCGATGTAAAATTAAAGTCCTGGAGGTCAGAAATCTAAAATGGACCAGCAGGGCTTCCTACTGCTTCCTTTTAAGGCTTTAGAGGAGGATTCATTTCTTTTCTTTTCCAGTTTGTAGAGTCTGCCCACATTCCTTAGCTCGTGGCCACATAGCTCTAACTCTGTTTCCATGGTCACATCTTCTCTGACTCTTCCATGCCTGCCTCTTATAAGTACACTCATGATTATATTGGACCCACCAGATAATTTTGGATGAGGCTCTCATCTCAAGATGGATCCATAACTTAATCACATCTTCAAAATCCCTTTTGCCATAAATCATAACATTTTCACAGGTGTCAGAGTTTAGAAGGTGAACATCTTTGAGAAATTGTAGTTCTGCCTGCCAGGCCACCCTCTTGCTCCCAAAGATTCACCCCATCCGCCCAAAAGTAACTCATGATAGTGTCAATTCAAAGTCCAAAATTTTCATCAAAATCTCATCAGACCAGGCACAGTGACTCACACCTGTAATCCCAGCATTTTGGGAGGCCGAGGCGGGTGGATCACCTGAGGTCAGGAGTTCGAGACCAGCCTGGCCAACATGGTAAAACCCGTCTCTACTAAAAATACAAAACTCAGCCAGGCATGGTGGCATGCACCTGTAATCCCAGCTACTCTGAAGGCTCAGGCATGAGAAGCACTTGAACCTGGGAGGTGGAGATTGCAGTGAACTGATATCATGCCACTGCACTCCAGTCTGGGTTGACAGAGTGAGACTCAGTCTCAAAAAAATAATAAATAAATAATAAATAAACAAATCGCATCAGCTCAAATGTCTAAAATCTTATCTCAATCACCTAAATCAAGTACTTAAAAGAATCTGAGCATGATCCCTCCTGGGTCAAAGTTTCTCTCCAATTGTGGACCTGTAAAACTAGAAAACGGATTATCTGCTCCCCACATGTAATTGTGGAACAGGCATGGGATACCAGTTATAGGCGTTTTTGATCAAAAAAGGAAACAATGAAAAGAAAAAACAAGTCACCACATCCAAGCAATTTTGGAATTCAGTTAGGCAGTCCAGATGCAGTGGCTAATGCCTGTAATCCTAACACTATGGGAAGCCACGGTGGGTGGAATGCTTGAGCCCAGACATTGGAGACAGCCTGGGCAATGTGGTGAAACCCCACTTCTAAAGAAAAAAAATACAAAAACAGGTTAGCTGGGTATGGTGGCGCATGCCTGTAGTTCAACCTACTCAGGAGGCTGAGGTGGGAGAATCACTTGAGCCCAGGAGGTTGAAGGTGCAGTGAGGAGTGATCACACCACCGCACTCCAGTCTGGCCTTCAGAGTGACACAGTTTCCAGAAAGAAAAAAAAAAAAAAAAAAGGAGAGGAGAGATTCAGTTAGGTAAACACTAGGTTGCAAAGTCTAGAAATAATCCTCTCCCATCTCTGTCCTTTGAGCTTGAGGCTCTACCTTTTGAGCAACCAGTCCTTTCTCATGAAGGGTAACATGTGTTTGCAGCCTAAGAGTTTTAAGTCATTTCCCGCCTGTAAAATTTGGGGATTATATCATAGGTGAGAATTGAACAATCAGAACACTTGGACACAAGGCAGAGAACATCACACACTGGGGCCTGTTGTGTGTGGGGTGGGGGGCTGGGGGAGGGATAGCATTAGGAGAAATATCTAATGTAAATGACCAGTTGATGGGTGCAGCAAACCAACATGGGACATGTATACCTGTGTAACAAACCTACACATTGTGCACACATACCCTACAACTTAAAGTAAAATAATAATAAAATAATTTGGGAAGTGTAACGGGCCTTCTTTCATTCTATCTTCTCTGTTACCTTGGGTCCAAATTGCCTGTGTTTATGCTGGTAGGAAATTTCAAAAACCTCATGGGTCTCCTGTGTATGTCATGGGGATTCACTCCATCAGACAAAAAAAGGTTATTCACAGTCCTTTCCTGGATAATCCTAATATCTATTCTTCACTTCTGGTTAAATGGCCAAGGGGTACATGAGTCTCATACCTAATCTCTTCAAACAGCCCTCTGTGTGGCTGAATACTGGGACTTTTTATCTTTCCAAGGAACTAGCAAAAAAAAGCTGTTCAGCCATACCCTTTCCTGACATGCTTTCCTGATAGTAAATCTCCTAATTTTAGCATCTTTTGCAATCCAGATAGGCTGAGAATTTCCCAAGTCATCAAATCTTGGTTTCTTTTTGCTTAACAGTTCTTCCTTCAATCTATCTCTTTCCTCTCACATTTTACTAAAAGGAGTAAGAAGAATCCAGGCTGCCCCTTCAACACTACCAAGTTCATTGCTTGCAAGTTCAGATTTCCACACAACTGTAGCATATAATTCAGATAAACGTTCTGCCACTGTATAACAAGGATGTCCTTTACTCCAGTTTTCAATAACATTTCCTTCTTAGGTAGCCCTCACTGGTAGTGCCTTTAACATCCATAATTCTACCAAAAATCTGTTTATGATGATTTAGGTATTCTCTAAAATGATATATGCTTTCTCTAACATGTTACTTACTTTTTTCTGAGTCCCCAGAAACAGAGCTGTTAGCATTCATATTTCTACTCACAGTCTGTTGAAGGATGTCTGGTCTTTTTCTCTGATGTGTCTCCAAATTCTTCTAGCCTCTGCCCAACACGCAATTCCAAGGCCACTGCCACTTTTTAAGGTATTTGTTACAATAGAACCCTATTCCTGGCACCAAAATCTGTATTACTGAGGGTTCAATTAAAGGAACAGACGAGCAGGAGACATATATTAAGAAACATATGACAAGGAATCGGCTCACATGATTGTGGGGAATGGCTAGGCAAGTCCAATATCCACGGGGCAGGCTGGAATTTCCGGGCATGAGCTAAACCTTATCTCCTTGGGTGGAATTTATTCTTCAGAAGCCTCAGCTCTACTCTTAAGTCCTCTGATTGAATCAGGCCCACCCAGATTATGTAAGATAATCTCCCTTAAAGTCACCTGATTATAAGCTTTAATCACATCTACAAAACACTTTCACAACACACCTACATTAGAGTTTGACTAGGTAACTATAGACTGTAGCCCATCCAAGTTGACACATAGAACTGACAGGTGTTGCATTCATCACGCTCCGTCCCTAACACTCAAGACAGCCTCTCATGCATTTCTCTATCTCCTCCCCCTGGGCCCAGGTCCAGATAAGCACATATAAGTTAAGTGGGCAAGTCTAAAGGATAAAGTTGGCTTATCCTTTCTACTTTCCATCACTCTACTTTCCATCACTCTCCCTTCCACCCTCTGCTCCACCATCCAACCCCACTGGTTCTGAAGGTTTCCTATTGAACCATCCTCCCAGAAAGCCCATCATCTTCTGCTTTGGAAAGCCAATGTTGTAAATATTGGAAGCATAACCTCCAGCACACACACACACAATATCATCTCACCTCTTCAACAGATGAAGGCTAAAACAACTAAAATCCAAGAGTAAATCTCCAGCTACAAACACAAGCTCAAATAGCAACAGGAACTTCAAGGAGGAGACTCATTTACAACTAGGTTCTAATGAAACCAGGTCCTCCTTCCAAGAAAATCAAACTGTATAACTCAGAATAGCCAATTTAGGATGCAAGACGCATTTGGCTAATTATACTCAATTGTAGACCTGTTATCCATGGTGTTAGACAAGGACTAAAGGTTAAAGATACTGATTAATAATTAATAAACTATCTCATTAAAAAAAGAAATCATTGCAATATTTTGCTCCGCATATTCTAGGTGACCTTTTCCTTCACATTTTTCTTCATATTTTGGATGAATTTATCTGTCAGTGGAAATGTCTTGAAAGACTACGTTCATTCCACCTTCACAAGGATGATAATGATGATGATGCTGATAGCAGCTACCATTTATCGGGGAACTAACCTTGGGCCACACGACTGTGCTAAGCACTTTATATACAGTGTTTGGTTTTATCATTATTATGATCTGAGGCCCTGAAAAAGAATTTGAGCTCCCAGTGGTTTGAGAAATGATCCCAGGAAACACTGGTAAGAGAAAAGAGAAGTGAGACAGGGAAGTAAAAGGAAACAATAAATGGTGGATTTTAAATTAAGAGACTGCTTAGGGCAACTGGGCCTTAAGATCACTAGAGACACATCTGGGATATAGCATAAAATATCTACTCTACATCAGTTATCCTGCCTACAAAACAAAGGACTGGAGTGCTTATCCACAAATCCCTACCGTTGGCTGCTTCCAGCACCTTTGCTTCCCCTGCAGGTGGGCTAAACCTGCTTCCAAAGCCAGAAAAGACAGAGTCAGAGGGGTTCATAGTGATCAGGCTTCCATATATGGAGGCAAGGACTGCGGGCACATGGGAAAGCCCCAACAGCACATGCTACACAACCCTAATAAGTAGGTGGTATTATCCTCATTTAAAAAGAGAACAAAAGTGAGGCTCAGAGAAGAAAGTAACTTGCTTAAATGATGAGGCTGGATTGTAAGCAGGTGTGACCCTAAAGTCACATTCTTGCCCACTACACATGCTGACAGGTGTTCCTATTTTCTCCATCTTAGTTCGAGCCGTATCACCCACACCTGGAGGTCTGCAATGACCTAATGCTTTCACCTGCCTCCAGACCTTCCTGCACACTGAACTTCATTTCCCTTCCTTAGCTACTTACAAAACAGAGGACGAAGTTCAGACTCCTTATTCAGGCACTCGATTACTCCCGTGAGCTGGCCCTATGGCCACCATTTGCCTTCCTGCCCCAGCCCTGGCCTACATTTCCTTAATGCAACTCACGTGCCATTTTTCTTCTTTTCAATAAAAACTCACTGTGCACCTATTCTGTGTGAGCCACTATAGCTTCCTCCTCTGTAAAATGGGGGTAATTGTAGGGTTAAGAGCATTAAAAGAGAGAGTGTGACATGCTTAGCACAAAGTAAGTACTGAAGTAATGCAAGCCTGCATTATCATGAGCTTACCCAAGAGTCATGACTTTATCCTCAGAGCCAGGGATGTGCCACATAGTACTTGTCACAAACTTCTAGATACTGAACATGACCTCTCTGACTCTGAGAGGCCAGCTCCTTGAGATAATGGGCTGTACCGTCTGGGATGACAGGAAGAACTTTGGGCTTATAGCCAGAAGCCAGATTCCAAATTTGGATTTTACCAATCCCTGGCCACGAGACTATGACCATATGAATCCACTCCCAGACCCTAGTTCTGACATCACCCAGGTGGGCAAGGCACTTTCCTCATGGCATTAGTAGAAATTAAAGGCTCTATAGATGTTTCATGAAAAGTGAGCTCCTTCCATAAAGCCTAAATCATATTAGTGTGTGACATGGTTAACACTGAAAACTCAGAGGTCAGAGAGGGCTGGGTTTGAAACCAGATTCGATCACTATTCAGCTGTGAGACTGTATCGGTCCATTTTCACAGTGCTGTAAAGAACTATCAGAGGCTGAGTAGTTTATAAGGAAGAGAGGTTTCATTAACTCACCGCTCCCCATGGCTGGGGAAGGAGACCTCAAGAAACTTACAATCATAGTGGAAGACAAAGAGGAAGCAAGGAACATCTCACTCGGCAGAAGGAGCGGGATGGGGAGCAAGAAGGGGAATTGACACGCACTTTTAAACCATCAGATCTCACGAGAACTCGCTCACTATCACAAGAACTCGCTCACTATCACGAGAACAGCAAGGGGAAAATCCTCCCCCATTATCCAATCACCTTCCACCAGACCCCTCCCTGACACGTGGGGATTACAATTTGAGATGAGAGTTGGATGGGGACACAGAGCCAAACCATATCAGAGACACTGTGCACTCTGTTTCCTTCTATGAGCCTCAGCTTTTCCATCTGTCAAACGGGGGTGAGAACAGCATCCCAGAGTTACTGTGAGGATTAAATGAGATATTTAAAGTACCTGGCACAGCTTCTTGCACATAATAAAATTTCAATACATGCCAACTATTATTATTACTATGCCATCATTATCAGAATGTTTCGAATATAGAATTGCTTGAGGATAGTTTACTGAATGATGAATGAATTAAGTGCTGAGAGAACATCATCCGCTAAGGCCTGAGTACCTAGATTTCAGAATTCTGGGTATGGAAGTTCTCCAGTGGGGAAACAAACAGCCTTGCAATTAAGAAAACTGAAAAAGAACAGAACAGGCTTGGCCCAGTTGCCTAAGACCAGTCATGTGTGAAATGCCTCAGAACACCTGATGGAGACAGCACGGATCAGGCCAAGTCAAAATTGAGAGCATGAAACAGACAGCCCTGGAGGCCTAGAATCTGCTGAGGCCATTTCTTCCCAAGACCTAGCGGTGGAAGCTTGGGGGTCAAGTCTGCTTTGAGAGGCTGTGTGCAGAACCCTTTTGCATCTCCTGTCTCAGTAACAGGAGGTCAGGGCGAGCTTCCCCCACAAACCCCGACAGGTGTTTATTATACCCTGTGGGGAGGCAAGGAGAGGAGAGGGAAATGTCTCTTCTGAAGAGGCCTAGGACAAGAGGGGCAGCTGAGAGCCTCATGACGATGAAAACAGAAAATAGATCAAATTAAAAGCCAACTAAAAACAAAAGCCAATCTGCTTCCATTGTTAAAATGCAGATTCCAGTTGTCCGTCTGGGTAGGGCCTGGCCTCTGCAACTTAAGCAAGACACCCCAGGGGATACAGATGTGGCTGGTCACACTTTGAGTAGTAAGGCCTTGGATATTAGTCCAGCGTTTCCAAACTTTCTTTAAGATAAGAATCACCTGGGGATACCTTGTTAAAAAGGCACGTATCCAACCATACCCAAATATACTGAGTCAAAATGGGGTTGGGGGGAATACCCAAGAGGCTATAAGTTTAAAGAGCTCCACAGGTTATTTTTAATATCAGAGAGAGGTTTCGGAAACACTGATTTGGTCTGTATCAGGTTCAGCAAATTCAAATATGTGCAGAACCCAGACAGATGAGATAAATAATCTTCTTTTTTTTTTTTTTTTTTTGAAGGGAGTCTCACTCTATCCCCCAGACTGGAGCGCAGTGGCACAATCTTGGCTCACTGCAACTTCCGCCTCCCAGGTTCAAGTGATTCTCATGCCTCAGCCTCCAGAATAGCTGGGATTACAGACACCTGAGATCCAGTAAATGAAAACTAGGAATCTATAGCCATGCTGAATGTTTCATAAGGCCTGGCATAATTCAAATTCTGCCCTGTAATCAGGCTGTCCCAGGCAACCCAGGCCAGATTAAAGAAATATTAAGTTTATTTGCTTTGGGTTGGAATATATATAACTCAGTGTAGTTCCACTGGTTACCTTATATTCTGTTGATCTGCATTTCTAAGTGGCAATTGACTGCATGCTGTTAATTCATTTTTTTAAATAAAATCAATTAGTACTTAATGTATTTTGTTTCGCTGGCAAAACACACAGTATATCATGAAGATAAAAAGCCACAGGATAAGAAGAGTCCCTGGTGAATAAAAGGTGAGGAACTTCAGAATAATTCAGGCCCAAATCTCTTTCAAAGATTTGGAAACTGGGCTCCCAAAAAGAGAACTGACATGTCCAGGGTCAGAGTGATAGTGACACAGTCAAGACTAGAATCCAAGTCTTCCCTGACTCTCAATCTAGTAAATTTTTCTACTGTAATTCAAATAGGTAGCCTACGGGAGAATGAGATCTTTGGTTTTCTCCGGTCCAGAAAATACTCTTTCTTCTGGCACTTTTGGGAAACAAACTGTCCCCACTTTTCATTCCATGTAGCTCAAGTGGGGCAACCTCAGCATCTTCAGCTCTCAGGATATGCACATGACCAGCCTGGTCAATTAGTGTATTCGTGTCCTGAACATTGTGATTGGTTTATTTATGGGCACATGAGTAAGAGGAGTCCAATCAGAGTTAGCCCTGGGAGTTCTGATGAAGCTACCAGGAAGTGGACTCTGTGCTCCGTTTCCCCTGAGTCACTTAACTGATAGAATAAAGATGCAGCACTTCTTCTAGTGACTGTCTTGCCACACTGGGAGTCAGGGTGAGGAGACATTCCCTGAATAAAACCAATACAGGCTGGGTGTGGTGGCTCATGCCTGTAATCCCAGAACTTTGGGAGGAGACCAGGATAGGAGGACTGCTTGAGCCAGGAGTTTGAGACCAGCCTGGGCAACATAGTGAGACTCCATCTCTTCAAAAATAAAAATAAGTAACCAGGCATGGTGGTGTGCACCTGTAGTCCAAGCTACTCAGTAAGCTGAGGTGGGAGGATCACTTGAGCCCAGGAGGTTGAGGCTGGAGTGAGCCATGATCATGCCACTGCACTCCATCCTAGGAGACAGAACAAGACACTGTTTCAAAAAAAAAAAAAAAAAAATAGGCAGGCGCAGTGGCTCACACCTGTAATCCCAGCACTTTGGGAGGCTGAGGTGGGTGGATCACGAGGTCAGGAGTTTGAGACCAACATGGCAAATATGGTGAAACCCCATCTCTAATAAAAATACAAAAATAGCCAGGCGTGGTGGTATGTGCCTGTAGTCCCAGCTACTTGGGAGGCTGGAGGCAAGAGTATTGCTTGAGCCCTGGAGGCAGAGGTGGCAGTGAACCGAGATTACGCCACTGCACTCTAGCCTGGGCAACAGTGCAAGACTCCATCTAAAAAAAAAAATAATAAAATTAAATTAAATTAAATTAAAATAAAAATAAATACAGTGAATACAGAGAAGAATCAAGCGGAAAAGCAAGAGAGACCGAATCCCAATGATACCTGGATCTAGCCAGGCTGGAAGATTCTCGCTATTTTCGGTTACATCACCCACCTTGTCTGACTTCCTACAGCTGCCATTGGTAAATAACAACCGTAATGCCAGATCTTTTCATATCTTTCTGTTGTAAAAATTGAGATTTTACAGATGATGTTCATTTAAACTATGGCATGCCATCCTTAAAGCACCTCTGTGAGGTAAATAGGCCAAGGGCTATTTTCCACATTTTACAAATGAGATACCGGAGCTCAGAGGGGAGTGATGCGTTGCCAGAGGTCACACTGCTCACCAACAGCAGGACAGGGACAATAAATCTGGTCTTATGATGCCAGTTGAGAGTGCTTTCCACTACAGCACTATGTCTAACCTGGTGGAAACGCAGCAACTTCACTCTCTCCTCACCTGCCTCAACTTAGGAAAAGGCTCTGCCTCTCCTATCACACTCAACACGGATATGTTTCTTGAGGCTGATTCCAGCTCAAAGCTTCATTGCAAAATTCTTCCAGGCTACCTTTTCTGAGTTATAGGAAATATCCCAAAGTGCCTATTTCTTACTATTCCAGGGTGCAAAAGAGCACGAACCCACAAGAAGATATCAGAAGATTTACTGAGTCACAAGGAAATGAGGAAATGAGAGCAAAGTAAGGAAGTTATATAAGGGCTACGAAAAAGAAAAAAAAAAAAAAAAAACCCCAGGGTTAAGGTTAGCTGCAGCATACAGAGCTTTGCAGCTTACATTTAGGAAGAAGCATAAATTTAAAGAACAGATAAATTAAAAAGACCTAAGGCTCCATAAATGTCAGAGCCCTGACTTAAACTCAACCATTCAGGCTCAAGTTAAACCAACCAAAGTGGCCAAGCGCAGTGGCTCATGCCTGTAATCTCAACACTTTGGGAGGCCAAGGCAGGAGGATCATGCAAGGCCAGGAGTTCAAGACCAGCCTGGGCAACACAGCAAGACCCTGTCTCTACAAAACATTTAAAAATTATCCAGGCATGGTAGTGTGTGGTGGTGGTATAGTCTCCACTACTCAGGAGGCTGAGGAGGGAGGATCGCTTGAGCCGAGGAGTTCAAGGCTGCAGTGAGCTGAGATCATGCCACTGTATTCCAGTCTGGGCAACAGAGCAAGACTCTGTCTCTAACAACACAAACAAATTTAAACTAACCAAAGACACCCTAACTTTCTCCCACTTCCACCCAGCTTCTCTCAAGTCTCTGCCTCTGAATCAGACCCTCTTGCTATGATCTCTCTCAATCGCATTCCCATGTAAAATTCTAGGGTCTCGTCCCTTTTTCAATTAGGTATTTAATACAACTCTGATCCTGGTGCCACCACATAATAATTTGCACAGAACACTTAATTAGCTTCTTAGATAAAAATAACATGTAATTTGTTTGGTAATTATATGTTTCCACAACTGCTGAAAGCAACTCATTATAGGAATTTGGTACACTTAGGATAGATTACCTTAATTCTATTTTCTGTTTATCCAATTAGATTTGTCGGTCTTAATTGTACTGTAAATTGTGTTGAGCTGGTGAAGGTGACTATGAAGTTGTTGTTCCTTCAGACTTCATGGTTGATTTGCATGTCCCTGGTGTTTGCTCCAGGCACTGACTAACTCTGTCAGGGTTGTGAAAACAAGGACACCATAAGACCTTCCACAGGATTCAAAGAAGAAAGTGGACAACACCTTCTGCTAAGGGCCTCCTTAACGTGGTGTACTCCAGTGTGAGGTATACTGATGGCGTACAAGATCATTTTAGATGGTGCAGGGATACATTTTCCTCTTACATTTTCAATAATTCAGGAGCCATTCTACTATATTAAAAAATATAAATAGCATATCTGAACCATAATTTCAAGCAAATTATTGCTTGGAACGAAGCTTAAGTAGATATTTGTGTTTAAAAACCTTGAGCTATTTAAGGATAGTTGATGATATTAAGGAATTATTAATTAAGAGGAATAATAAAATTGTAGTTACAGTCAATACAGGAGTTCTTGTCTTTTAATATACTTACTGAAACTTTAAATTAAAATGATACAAGTTCTGAGATTTGCATTAAAATAATCAGGGGGTTGGTAAGGTATTAGGGAAGAGGGAGTATTAAGAAACCAAGATTGGGTGGGGTGCGATGGTTCATGCCTTCAATCTCAGCATTTTGGGAGACCAAGGCAAGTGGATCTCTTGAGCCCAGGAGTTTGAGACTAGCCTAGGCAAAATGGTGAAACCCCATCTCTACAAAAAAAAAACACAAAAATGAGCCAGGCATGGTGGCACACACCTGTAGTCCCAACTACTAGGGAGGCTGAGGCAGGAGGACTGCTTGAGCTCAGGAGATGGAGGTTGCAGTGCACCAGTATCATGCCACTGTATTCCAGCCTGGGCAACAGAGTGAGACTCTATCTCAAAAAAAAAAAAAAAAAATTCTTTTTTAAATAAGATTGTCCCCAACTTGGCTATCTTGGATAATGCCATAATGAACATGGGTGAACACGAGGGTACAGATATTTCTTTGAGATCCTGATTTCAATTCTTTTGGATATGTACCCAGAAGTGGGATTGCTGGATCATATGATAGTTCTATTAGGTTGGTGAAATTACTTTTAATTGCAAAAACCGCAATTACTTCTGCATCAACCTATAATAAAAATTTTAAAAATTTTTGAGGAACCACCACACTGTTTTTCATATCAGCTGCATTATTTTACATTAGCACCAACAGTGTACAAGGGTTCCAATGTCCCCACATCCTTGCCAACACTTGTTATCTTTGGTCATTTTTGTGACAGCCATCCTAACAGGTGTGAGGTGTGGTCATTTTTATAACAGCTATCCTAACAGGTGTGAGATGACTTCACAATCACTCATTGTGGTTTTGTGTTGCATTTTCCTGATGATTAGTGATATTGAGAACCTTTTTAATACCTGTTGGCCATTTGTATGTCTTCTTTGAAGAATCATGTATTTCAAGTCCTTTGTCCATTTTTTAATTGCCCATTTAATAATTTTCACTACTGAGTCATAGGAGTTTCTTATATATTTTGGATATTAGCCCCTTATCAGATATATAATTTGCAAATACTTTCTCCCTTTCCATAGGATATCTTTTCATTCTTTGATTGTTTCCTTTGCTTCACAGAAGTTTCACTGCAGCGTTACTCAGAACAGCCAAGATACGGCAATTACCCAAATGTCCATCAAGAGATGAATGGAGCCTGGCCAACATGGTGAAACCTCGTCTCTATAAATGCAAAAATTAGCCAGTTGTGGTGGCGCACCCCTGTAATCCCAGCTACTCAGGAGGCTAAGATGGGAGAACTGCTTGAACCCCGGAGGTGGAGGCTGCAGTGAGCTGAGATTGTGCCACTACACTCTAGCCTGGGCAACAGAGCAAGACCCTGTCTCAAAAAATAAATAAATAAATAAATAAAATAAAAAAGAGAGAGAGAGATGAATGAATAAAGAAAATGTGACATATTTATACAATGGAAAATTGTACAACCTAAAAAAAAAAAAAAGTCCTCTATTTGCAGTAATATGGATGAGACTGGACCATTCTACTATGTGAAATAAGACTGTAACAGAGGACAAAAACTGCATGATTCCACCTATACAGGATATCTAAAATAGTCAAACTCATTGAAACAGAGAATAGAATGGTATTGCCAAGGGTTGGGGGTGCAGGGAAATGGGGAGTTGCTGTTCGATAAAGTTTTGTTTATGCAGGATGAATAAGTTCTGGAGATCTGCTGGACAACATAGTGTCTATAGTTAACAAACTGTATTGTGCCCTTAAAATTTTCTTAAGAGAGATCTCATCTCAGGTGTTCTCACTACAACAAAAGCAAAACGAAGAGACACAAGGGAACTGTTGAAGTGAAAGATATATCTATTATCTCAACGGTGGCTATGGTTTCACAGGCACATGCGTATGTCCAAACTCATCAAGTTATGTATATTAAACACACGCAGTTTTTAATATTATTTAGATGTTAATAGAGCCATTTAAAAAAAAATTGACCATGAGTTGAAGCTGAATATGGGTACATGAGTGTTCATTACACATTCTCTCTATTCTTGCCTGTTTGCTAACCTCCATAATAATAAGTTTATTCTAAAACTGAGTCGATTTAAAGAAAAATTGATTAAATAATAATGTACATCAAGGGCCAGCATGCTTTTCTGTAAAGGGCCAGAGTGTAAATGTTTTAGGCTTTATGGGCCATATGGTCACCATAGCAACTGCTTAACTCTGCTGTTGTAACATGAAAGCACCCATAGAAAGCACATCCACAGATGGGTGCAATTCTGTTCTAATAATACTTTATTTACAAAGACAGGTGGCAGGCCATAGTTTATAGATCCCTAAGGTAGGTGATACCCTGATATGGCAAAATCCATGAAGGTGATACAGGAAAGACTGAAAGAAGAATAGCATTCAATTGGGACTCTGTCTCCTCCCTTTAGAGTAATAAGTTCTTATCAATTCAGTCTTACTTGGAGACAGCTACAGGACACCTTTGGTGCCAGGTAGAAACACAAATAAAAGGAAGACAGGGACAAGATGGGAGCACGGATGCATATCCACTCATCCTTTCATTCAACAACACTTTTTTTTTTTTTTTTTTTTTTGAGATGGAGTCTCGCTCTGTCACCCAGACTGGAGTGCAGTGGTGCAGTCTCAGCTCACTGCAACCTCCACCTCCCGAGTTCAAGCAATTCTCCTGCCTCAGCCTCCTGAGTAGCTGGGATTACAGATGTGCCCCACCACACCCGGCTAATCTTTGTATTTTTAGTAGAGACGGAGTTTTACCATGTTGGCCAGGCTGGTCTCGAACTCCTGATCTCAAGTGATTGACCCACCTTAGCCTCCCACAGTGCTGGGATTACAGGTATGAGCCACCACACCCTGCCCATTCAACAACATTTTATAGAATCCCCTAAAGGTGGAGGTCATGTTTGTCTACATCAGAGGGTGGTACAAGGGGAAGAAGGTACTTAGCCTATTCCTCACCATCTTTAGCTCCCACTGAGATCACTTCACATACAGGTGGCCTTCCACTGTGCTTATCCAGTGAGGGACTAAAGACTCCCCCACAGAGTGTAAATTGCCATGTCTATTTCAAAGTGACAGCTACTAATATTATTATTGTTCCAACTCTGAAAGTCCACTCATCTTTGAGTCTCTGGCAAGAGGTGAAGGACAGGTGTTGGGAGGTGGCTCCTGGAGCGTCTGTAGACAGCATTTGCCTAAATAATGGAATCCACATTTAATAATCATGCTTAAGATAAAGAACTTCCCCATCCCTCATGTCCACTTGCTCTTGTAGGAACTACATAAGCAACATTCCCAAGCAGATGAGGAGGCATGAAGAAAGAGACCTTGATAGTCCAGAAGCCGCATGAGAAATGTCAGCTAAATGTAGCTAGCCATCCTCTTGCTAATAACTACAGAATCCTCTCCAGTGCAATTGGAAATCCTGAATCTCAGCAAAGATCAGGCATGCTAAACTCAACCCTGGAGACCTGCCTTGCTTTTACCTCAGACCACCCAGGTACCATGTGACTTTCTTATCAGATGATCAAAACAGTACTTTGTAAAGGAACCCCTCTATTCACCAACTCACTCAACAAAATACTTATGGCACCCCCTGTGTACGCCAGGCATAGTATTAAAGACCAGGGAGACCAAGAAGAGTAAATCTAGTACCACACTCTAGTAGTTTAATGAGCAGCAATGGTGCCCTCCCCCAGCAAATCATTGCCTAGCCCATAACGTCACGTTCAAAGACTGAGAAACTCTGCTAACATAAGACACAGATTTTAAACAAATGATAATGTGAAAGAATTAATTGTAGAAGTGTACTGTAATCCCAGCACTTTGGGAGACTGAGACAAGCAGATCGTTTGAGTTCAGGAGTTCGAGACCAGCCTGGGGCAACATGGTGAAACACCGTCTCTACTAAAAATACAAAAAAAAGAAAAGAAAAAAAAAAAATAGGCAGGCATGGTGGTGCACACCTGTGGTCCCAGCTACTTAGGAGGCTGAGATGGGAGGATCTCTTGAGCCTGGTAGGGCAGAGGTTGCAGTGAGCTGAGATTGCACCACTGCTCTCCAGCCTGGGTGACATAGTGAGGCCCTATCTTCAAAAAAATAAAGAAAGAAAGAAGTGTATACAGGGTACAACTATAGTAAAAGCATGAGGAGGTTCACCTCAAAATACAAGCATAGCTTCTACCATAAAAACAGAAATGAAAACCCTTATGTGACTCCCAAGTCCCTCTGTAGACAATTCTCCATTTCTCTCTGTTCCCTTTTATAGCAAAAATGGTCTAGAGTTGGCTATAACCACCCTGCCTACTTCTGTAATATTCTTTCCTCTACAAACCCTGGTCAGGTGTGGCCACCACGGTGCTACCGAAGGTCTCCTGCAACCTCTGTGTTGTCAAATCTACAGGACAATTCTCATTTCTTGTCCTACCAGCATCAGACATGATGGAGAATTCCTTTCCTGGACTTGCCTTCCTGGGCTTCACACTGCCCTGGTTTTCCTGCTACCCTACTAGTTGCTCCCTCTTAGCTTCCTTGATGGTTTGTCCTCATCTTCCCAACCTCTCAACATTGTAGGGCCCAGGAATTGGCAAAGTACAGCCTGTGAGCCAAATCCAGTCCACCACCTAGTTTTTGTACATAGAGTTTTATTATAACCCAGCCATGTCCATTCATTGATACATTATCTAGAGCTCCTTTTGTGCTAAAATGGGAGAGTTGAGTCCTTGCAACAGATCCTATGGCCTGCAAAGCCTAAAACATTTTCTACTGGTCATTTGTAGAAAAGTGTGACCTAAGTTATTATTTAATCATATTTCCTTAAACTGACTCAATTTTCAAATGAACTTTTTATTATGAAAATTACCAAATATAAAAGACCGGAGCATTCTGTGACCTTAAATACTATCTAAATGTCGACAGCTGCACCCACTACCCAGGTTCTCTCCTGAACTCCAGATTCATATATCTAACCAACCTGTTTGATATCTACTTCCACCTGAATGTGAAATGACTTGCTAACATGGCCAAAGCAGAGCTAGAGATATCTCCCTCTTCCGTCTTCCCTATCTCAACAAATGTCAACTCCATCCAGCATGTTAACCATACTATATTAAAACTCTAACTAAAAGTAGAGCTAACATGTGACCCAGCAATCCCACTGCTAGGCACATACCCAAAAGAAAGGAAATCAGTGTATCAAAGAGATATCTGCCCTCCTAGGTCTATTGCAGCACTATTCACAACACCCAAGATTTGGAAACAACCTAAGTCTACCAACAGATGAATAAAGAAAATGTGGTATATATACACAATGGAGTACTAATCAGCCATAAAAAGAATAAGATCCTGTCATTTGGAACAACATGGATGGAACTGGAAGTCATTATGTTAAGTGGAAAAAGCCAGACATAGATAGACAAACTTCACATGTTCTCAGCCATTTGTGGGAGCTAAAAATGAAAACAGTTGAATTCACAGACACAGAGAGTAGTGCAATGGTTACCAGAGGCTGGAAAGGGTACTGGGAGTGTGGGGGCAGGTAATGGGGATGGTTAATGGGTACAAAAAATAGAAAGAACAAATAAGATACGGTATTTGAATGCACAAGAGGGTGACTGTAGTCAACAACAACTTAATTGTACATTTTTAAGTAAGTAAATTACATTTTTAAGTAAGTAAAAAAAGAGTATAATTGGATTGTTTGTCACACAAAGGATAAATGCTTGAGGTGATGGATACCACATTTACCCTGATATGATTATTGCATATTTGCATGCCTGTGTCAAAATGTCCCATATACCTAACAAACATATACACCTACTATGTATGCATAATAATTAAAAATTTAAAAAATATAAGAAAGAACTCTAGGACTTTGACCACTAGTGCAACCTAGGTGAAGCATATACCAAAATTCTCTGTACTATTATTGCAACTTTTCTATAACTCTAAAATTATCCTCAAATTTTAAAGTTGATTAAGTAAAAGCCCTAAGAGTCATTCTTTCTCTCTCATTCTTTTCTTTCTCTTACTCCTCACATCAAATCCATCAGCAAGTACAGAGCAGTCCACTTTCTAAGCACATCCCCAAACTGGTCACTTTCACCACCTCCACCATCACCTCCTTACCCAAGTAACCATCCTGTCCTGTCTCCACCTGGATTATTGTAATATCCTCCTAACTGGCCTCCCAGGTGCCCCCTATCCCCTCCTCACTCCAGAATTCCTACAATCCATGCAGCATCCAGAGTGATATTTTTTAAAACCATAAATCAAGTTAGGTCAATCCTTTGTTCAGACCCCTCCAATGGTTTTCCATCACAGTTGAAATAAAACCCAAACTCCTTTTTTAAAAAGTTTAATAGTATTTAATTGAACAAAGAATGATTCAAGAATTGGGCAGACCTTGAACCGGAACAGGTTTGGAGAGGCTCCATTTCTACCATAAAGAAGATTTATGGACAGAAGAAGGAAAGCGACAGACAGAAAATGGAAGCGAGGTGCAGAAACAGCTGGATCCATTACAGCTTGGTGTTTGCCTTACTTGAGCCCAGTTTGAACATTTGACCACCCTTGATTGGCTGAAACTCAGTTGTTTGGACAATAGTGGGTTACAGTCTGTTTACACATCCAGTTAGGTCGCAGTTCCCTACTTATGGAGAAATCTTTAAAGTATGTAAAAAGGCAGCTTTTGGCTAAACTTAACAATTCTCCCTTTTGATCAACCTCTCATTTGAGAGACTAACCAAAACTTTAGGCATTGGCATCACTCTGTCACTATTTGGTTTCAAATCCCACTAGCAAATAGCAGAACAGTGGGTTTTATAAGGTGGGAACAAGGGCTTCAGGTTATTTTTCATAAGGGTTAGAGCAGAAGAAACCTTCTTGACCTGGAATCTCCTATTTTCAGGACAAAAACAAAACCTGGTCTGTTTTAAGATCTATTTGTTTTTAAAGTCTTTTCATGACCAAGTCCCAGGAGAGCTGCCCTCTCTCTACCTCTCAGAACCTGTTTCCTCCCACTTCTATCTGATCACTCTCCTGCAGCCACCCTAGTCTTGTTACTGCTCCCCAGACATGGCAAGCCCGCCCTCCCCTACCCACCCAGGGTCTAGACACTTGCGGTCACCTGCTGCCTATACTCCACATGGCTCACTTCCTCTCCTCCTCAGAGACACCTTTCCTGCTCAGCCTCTCTTAAATACTCCACCTTTATCCATCCACAGCACTCTGTCTCTTACCTCTCCCTACTTTATTTCCCTATCTAGTACTTAACACTACCTAAAATTAACTTATGTGCTTCTTCATTCTCTTTATCATCTAGCTTCTCTGAAAGGTAAACTTCCTGACGGTAGAGATCATGTCCATCTTGTTTATGGCTGCATCTGGTGCCCTGAACATGCCTGACACATGGTAGATACTAATATATCTTTTGAATATCATGCATGTTGAATGAACCCTACCCAGAAGAAGTCAAAGAAAGTTTCCCGAGGAGATGACTGTTGAGCTGGGGACTGAACACGATGAAACGGGCATGTGTTAATTTCCTTGGCTGCATAGCAACCACCACTGTCACGAATACCCTCGGGGAATCCTCACTGTTGCTGTCCGCCATCTTGATGAGTCTATTAAATGCACTTGCTTGATCAAGAGCCGAGATGCAAGATGCAAGCAGCCTTTTTGATTTTGAGTGGCATGTCCTCAGAGTCCTGCCTGGTCCCCTCAGCCTCTCAAGTTTGTGAGTTCCCCCTCTCTTTTCTTTTTCAACTTCAGCTAGCCAGAGAATGTGTCTGGTGCTTACAAGTGAAGAACTGTTCGTGACATTGCCAGTTAGGTGAGGAGGGGCATTCTGGACAGAGGTAACAATTTGCACCAAGGCATTGAAGCATGAAGCGATAGGAAACAACGGGGCATGAAAATCAAATGTTCCTTCAAGGTACAAACATATTACCCTAAAACTCCAAGGTTCCCTAGGGACTCAATTCAAAAGTTACAGGGCCATTTTTAGGACATCTCTTTGCTACAGGAAAACAGGACATTTTCTGCAAGATCAATGCTTGACCAACATCAGATTCAACTTTTGCATCCTTCAAGTCATATCAGGCTGGGAAATTTAAAGTTTCCTATCATTTTTATCATAATTACTATAATGACCACTACCATCTTGTGTTTGTCCAGTAATTTCAGCTTTTCAAAGAAATTTCAAATCCATTAACTTAGAGTGTCTACCAAGGCCTCCGAGTTTGAGGCATTAAAGGCCCCCCAAATGGAATTACCAACCTGCTATAAACAAAAGAATCTCCAAGTCACCAAAACAGCCCAGCCTCTGTCTGACCTGCGACCCTCCTCATCTGACACTGCAGCTTTTCCCAAGGCAGCTGCAGGTGAGACATTCATTCAAACCAGCAGGAAGAGAAATCCTGAATCTGCACAATCAGAACCTTCTGCTGACTTAGCATCATGTCTATAGAGATGCTGCTCTTGTCCTTCGTCCTGAGAAGGAGTCACAGTGTGCCTGAGTGAGACTATCTCAGACACCTTGCCCCTGGCAGCAGCCACCAGGGAAGCCAGTACAATAGTGGTCTCAGCAAGGGAGGACCTAGGACTGAGCAAAAATATCAAGCACTGTAACCCCAAAATCCAGATACCTGGGAGATCCAAGAATGTGGCTAGTGCCATTTCCATTTGCTCAAAATTAGCATCAAAGTTAAAAAGAGTTAGGGTTAAAATGCAAACACCCCATGCTCCAACCAAAGCGATCTGCATATGGCTCTCCATACGCACCATGTACTTGGCCACCTACGTGTCTTTATTCATGCTGTTTTCTCTGACTGGAGAAGCTCATGGAAATTGTTTATTTTTGCCAAAGTTAGCATTTAACATGGACATAATGATGGTTCGACTCCATGGATCCCATGTGCCAATCTTCCCCCGGCTCCTCTATTGAAATCCTACACATCCACCGAGTCCAGTCCATTTTTCCCCCCACTATCACTCACTCTGACCTAGTTCATTCTCCAGGAGCCTCAGCTGATTGTCCTCTAGCTTGATCACCCTTCTTGGTTTTATGTTCAGTTCACCATTGCCTTTATTAATAAACCCACTCTTCCTCTAGTTAAACCCATTTCACTTTCTTGACAAGCAATAGTGCTGAGGTCAGAACACTCCCCATAGCCGTACCCTAAAAGATGGTATATCCAGACAATAGAATATTATTCAATACAAAAAGGAAGTGTGCTATCAAGCCATGAAAAGACACTGAGTGACCTTAAATGCATATTTCTAAGTGAAAGAACCCAATCTGAAAAGGTTACACACTGTATGATTCCAACTATATGACATTCTGGAAAAGGCAAAACTATGGAGACAGTGAAAAGATCAGTGGTTGCCAGGAGGTAGGGACTTAGGGAAGAATAAATAGGTAGAGCATAGATTATTTTTTCATGAAATTACTCTGTACGGCACTATAGTGGTGGATACATGTCATTACACATTTGTTCAAACCCATAGAATGTACAACACCAAGGGTGAATTATAATGTACACTATGGACTTTAGGCGATAATTATGTGTCCATGTAGGCCTATCAATTGTATCAATTGATGTTGTTACAAGCTGGTGCTATTCTGGTGGGGGATGTGGATCACAGGGACAGCTATGCATGTGTGCGGCAGGGGGTATTTAGAATATCTCTGTACCTTCTGTTCAATTTTGCTGTGAACCTAAGACTGCTCTTAAAAATAAAGTCTGAAAAATGCTGCATAGCTTTCCCTCCCTCTGCCAACCAGTCCGCAGGTACTAGATATATTGGCCATCCATCACTTGCCAGGCAGTATCTAGGTGCTGGCGATACTCTATGAAGGGGATATGCTCCTGCCCAGTTGGAGTTTAGCAGGGAATCTGGACAGTCATTTCAAATATGATAAACCCATCAGGTATACACAAGGAGAAAAACTAGTTTTCATTTTTATAGGTATTTTATAAACATGCTTCTAAACGCTCTATACTTAGGGTGACTTTACATATTTCTCTCTTGTTTCTTGTGCTAGAACATAAGATCCTGGCCTTTAGTCAGAGGACAAGTCAAAATAAATTACGTAGCCAGAGATAAGTTCGGTATACTGACTCTAAGTCCTATAATTGAGATTGAGACTCCGATACCAAACAATCTTTGTTTGGGCTGGTTAGAATATTCCACTCTTACAAATGAACGCTCACCTCATCTAGACCTGCCACTTAGACAGCTGAGATGGAAAGATCTCACTAATGCAGAAACTCCTGGAATTCAAGATATTCATTCAACAAACACTGCCCGGTCACCTGCTTCATGTAAAACCCCGTGCTGAATGCCGGAAGGGTGTTGGGGTCTTTGCAAGTACTGTTTCCTCCACCCTCCTCCCACATATTCACAAGTCTCCTCTCCTTTCTGCATTAAGGTCTCTGTGCAAAAGTCCTCATATCGGAGAGGGTTCCTGTGCATTCATTAATGCCGTCCACCCCACAGTCCAGTTTTCCTCTCATTCCAGGCACATGGCAGGAAAGCCCTTTCCTGGCCCCTTGAATGAGTTGTGGCAATCAAATGTGAGCTGAAGCCCTTAAGAGCCAGTGTATGACTCACCACATCCCCCTCCCCACCTACTCCACGACAGCCAGCCAAGCTCCATCTGGGTCCACAAGTGAGGTGATGTGGCACAGAAGTTGTAGCCAACCCTCGGTGGGCCCATTGCATGAACGAGAAATAAGCCTTTATTGTTCTAAGCCACTAAGATACAGGGGCTATTTGTGCAGCATAGCCTCGCCCATCCTAGCTGATCCAGCTTTCCTGAAACCCTATCTTAAAGGGCATCTCCTGTCACTCTCAGTCTCTTTACCCTGCTTTACCTGTGGCGCTTAATGCAATCTAACATTATATATTTATCGTATTTACATTTTGTCCCTATCCCCTTGAATATAAGTTTGATAAGGGCAGGGACATTGTTCCCCCCAGGATCCTCAGAGCCCTGAACTATGTGCCTGCATAGAGGAGGCTCAGTGCATGTTTATGGAATGACTCACTAAATGAATGAACACATAAGACACTGTTCTGATCCTCACTGAGGACAGCTGGGAAGCTAAATCAACAAATAAATTATCAGAATGCAGGAGCCACAAAAGTACAAATATGGCACCTAAGCCTGTGTGGGGGTAGCAGTCCAAGGTTTCCCAGAGGGCATGGCTTCTGAGATGACTTTTGAAGGATATGAGACAGACAGAAATGGCAGCACAGACAAGTGCCAGAAAATGTGACAGAGGCACATTTAGAGCAATGTGGGGTTTTGTTATATTTTAGCAATCAGGGCAATGGTTTTTGTCATATTTTATCAAGCCAACAAGAACAAGTGTTGTATAAAAAAACAAAAGGGGAGGCTTGTGATCAAATAGATTTGGGAAACATTCGTTCAAACAGCAAGAAATAAGTTTAAACCATGTCTGTAGTGCAGGACTTCTCAGAGCTTTGAAGAGGCTAATATGCATTGTAAATATCCGAGGATCCCATGATGTACAGCATCTCTTAAATTTATTTTGGCTTAAACTCTTTTCTGTAGGGTCGTATTCCTCAGAGCCCTCTTTGGGAAGGTCTAGAGCAAATTGCAAAATGAGGAGAGAACTAAGTTGAAGCTCAAAAGGTCAGCAGGGGTCAGAAATCAGGTATTTGTGCAGCTAGGAGTTTACATTTACATCTGAAGGCAACGCAGTGCACGTGATGAGTCTGCGGGGAGAAGTTTTATTACCATCCGCCATCACAGAAAACGAATGTCTTTGTTGGTCTTTTCATCAGCACCAGTAATCAACATTTGATGGGCCAGGAGACCCATGGGACTGGTACTCAGGAAGCAGTGTGTCCCTCAGCAAGTCCCTGAGCCTCTCTGAGCCTCATATTTCACATCTGTGTGATGGTTCAAGTTAAATAGCGGACATCCCTTCCACAGTCCCTGCCAATTCTCCTGGCAGATAATGTGACTGCAACACCATCCATGATTATAATGTTTGGTATAATGATTTAAGGTACTATCATTTCCACTGAAAGAGCTCTGTATTAGTCTGTTCTCACACTGATAATAAAGACATATCTGAGACTGGTAATTTATAAAAGAAAGAGGTTTAATGGACTCACAGTTCCACACGGCTGAGGAGGCCTCAGAATCATGGCAGAAGGCAAATGAGAAGCAAAGTCACATCTTACGTGGCAGCAGGCAAGAGAGCATGTGCAGGGGAACTCCCATTTACAAAACCATCAGATCTTGTGAGATTTATTCACTATCACGAAAACAGCACGGGAAAGACCTGCTCCCATGATTCAATTACCTCCCACTAAATCCCTCCCGCAACACATGAGGATTATAGAAGCCACAATTCAAGATGAGATTTGGGTGGGGACACAGCCAAGCCATATCAAGTTCAAAGGCTCAAAGGATTTCAAAAGAAGAGACAAGAGTAAATAATCATGGAGAAATCCATTTTAAGTGATAGGAGGGACACTGGACAATGAAAGGGATGACTTAGCCCAGGGTCCAGGCAAACTGTCAGCCCGCTCTGTCTTACTGCCTCTCTGCCCGCTCTGCACCTGCACACATACCTGACTTCTTTCTCCCTAGAAGAGCTCCTGTCCCCTACAGTGATTTTCAACATTCTTGCTGTGGACAAGGTCAACCATTTCATGGCTCCACCCAAATCTTCTGATGCAAAGAGAAAGTGGAATGGACTCATGCCATAATGCTGGGCTGCCTGATCATCACATGTGGTCAGCTGTGTAGCAGAATATAAATTTTAAAAACCCAAAGGATTAAACTGCCACTTCCTATTAGAGAAAGCACATTCCAAGATGCAACTAATGAGGGAAGAAAAATAAGGAAAGAAAGTATGTTTGACAGAGGCAGTGTGGCTACAGTTTTCTCCACTTCTGATTGACAACAAGATGGTTTCTCCTGCAAGTAGGCACAGATTTGCTCTTTCAACCCACGTATACTGGGCACTGAGGGGAGGAAGATGAAAATGGCTACAGCAAGGGTATAGAAGAGGAATAAATTCACAGTCATGTGGGGAGGCCATTCTGTCTGTCTTCTGGAATAAAAAAAGACTGAGTGCATAGGAGGCAGAAGAAGGCGATTGCTTCAAGCCTGAGAAATGGAAAAGGCACCTTAGAGACCTTGACACTTAAAACTTAAAGGACTTAAAGGCAAAGTAGGGCTAACAATGACATGTTTCGCACTTGTATTTCTTCTTACCGTTTTCAGGGTTTTCATACACCTTATGTCATTTGATCCTAATAAGAACCCTGAGAGATAGATTTCAGCTGTGCTTTCCAAAAGTGAAGCTGGAGGTGGGAGGAAGAACTCAGCAATAGAGCTAGAACTATGGGCACGTGAAAGAAAGAAGAAATTATCTAATTCACCTGATGGGTGCTCTGTAGGAGACAGAGTCTGGTGGTGATGGGGGGCAGATAGAGGTGATTCTTGGATGCCTGGCTAAGGGTTTAGAATTTACCCTGAATATAATGTTGATATCACCAAAGCTTTAAGAGTGGAGAGTAACATGTTCAAAGCTCCCTTTTGAGCAGGAATGCTTCCCATATAAGCGGGAAAGTTAGAAGCCTGGAATCAAAGTTCAGGTGGAAGGTGATAAGGACCAGGTGCCAGAGATGAAGAGGAATGAGGTCACCAAGAGTTGGGCAGTGGAAGAATAGACAAAACCAGAGGGCCAGGTATAGTGTCAGAGATTGTTTTATGTCTTACATAGATGAGACACAAAATAATATTAAAGTATGCAGTATAAAACTCTGATTTCTTTCAATCCTTCTAATTAGTCAGTGAGGAAGTCTCATTTTGGTGCTAATAGGTCTTCAACACCTTTCTAACACTTGCTAATCTTTTAAAGGAGACAATAATACACTATATTAGTCCGTTCTCACACTGCTAAAAAAAAAAAAAAAAATGCTACCAGAGATTGGTAATTTATAGAGGAAGAGGTTTAATTGACTCACAGTTCTACATGGCTGGGGAGGCCTCAGAAAACTTACAATCATGGAAGAAGATGAAGGATAAGCCAATACCTTCTTCACAGGAAGACAAGAAACAGTGTGAGCATGCAGGAAAGACTACCGTTTATAAAACCATCATATCTCATGAGAATTTCCGCACTATCACGAGAACAGCATGGGGGAAACAGCCCCCACGATCCAATTACTTCCCTTCTTCAACACATGGCGATTGCAATTCGAGATGAGATTTGGATGGGGACACAGAGCCAAACCATATCATATGCTAAGTAAGACTTGGCAGGAACAGTAGTTTGTTATATTTTAATATTACTACTGTAATCTTATTTTTAGTTTTTTTCCTAGTGGCAGGATTTTGTTTATCTGATTGTTAGTTTGCTGTTATCTTCTACTTATCGTAAATGAAACTGGTTTTCATTATTGGCAGTGATATACCACTCTCTTTTAAACTATATTTCTTTTTTTTTTTTTTTTTTTTTTTTTTTTTTGAGACAGGGTCTCACTCTGTCACCAAGGCTGGAGTACAGTGGCATAATCACAGCCCACTGCAGCCTCAACTTCCCGGGCTCAGGTGATCCTCCTACTTCAGCCTCTCAAGCACTTGAGACCACAGGCATGTGCCAACACACCCAGCTAATTTTCACATTTTTTGTAGAGACAGGATTCCACCACATTGCCCAGGCTAGTCTCAGACTCCTGGGCTCAAGAGATCCATCCATCTCAGCCTCCCAAAGTGCTAGGATTACAGACGTGAGCCACTGTACCTGGCATCATTTTATTTTAAGATGTAAAGAAAAGTATCTGGTGGTGGGAGTAGGGGGGATATCTATCCTCAATACGTTAAGCATAGTATTACAATATGACTCAGCAATTTCATTCTTGGGTATAAACCTAAAAGAATTGAAAACAGGTGTTCAAACAAAAACTTGTACATAAATGTTTATAGCAGCACTATTCACAATAGCCAACGGGTGGAATGGGCACAAATGCCCATCAATGGTTGAATAGATAAATGTAGTATATCCATACAATGGAATATTATTCAGCCATTAAAAAGGAATAAAGTACTGATTCATGCTACGACATGGATGGACCTTGAAAACATTATGCTAAGTGAAAGATGCCAGATGCAAAAGGTCACATAATAGATGATCCTATCCCATCTAGAACGAGTAAATCCACAGATACAGAAAGCAGATTAATGGTTTCCAGGAGCTGGAGGGGTGGGGAAATGGATCATTACTGCTTGATGGTTACTGGTCTCCTTTTGGAGTGATGATGTTCTGGACCTAGATGGAGGTGCTGGTCACACAACATTTTGAATGTACTAAATGCCACTGAATTGTTCACTTTAAAATGTTTAGAATGGCAGATTCTATATTATGTGTATTATATCATAATAAAAAATTAGTCAAAGTGGCCAAAATATTGTGAAGGTGGCATGGAAGGAAATGAAACTTAAGAAATTCTTGTGATCAAAAAAACAGAGGTTATGGAGTCAGGAGACCTGAGTTCAGGGCCCAGCTCTGTTACCTGCCTACCAGCAGTGTCACCAAAAGTAAGCTTCTGTGATTCCCTGGGCTTCACTTTCCTCCTCTCTAGAATGAGGGTGGTGCTCCTCAGATCCCTGCCTGCAACACTCTGCCTGAACATCAGGGAGCTCAACACACATCTGTCCTTCATTTTCCTTCCAAGCAAGGAAGGCTTGAACAACAGGAATATCATTGACAGAGAGAAGAAATGCAGAATAAGCATGAATCAAAGGGGACATGCCTGGGCAGGTTCAGTTTGAGGCACCCATGGCCATGTCAAGGAGAAAAACCCACCAAGCACCTAGGGGAACAGGTCAGGAACTCAGGGCAAGAGGTTGAGGCTACAAGTGTAGATTGTGGAGGCATCTGCAAAGCTCCAACTACTAAGGACTATATCTAGAGAAGAGGAGCTGACAGGATGCTTGGAGGAAGCCCTGTCTCACTGTACAGAGGTGTAGGTCCCCCAAGCAGTCAAAAGGCAGATCATCATCAACCTGGTTGGAATGACTCCTGACTTCCAAGAAGCAGTGGAGTCTATCAAGGAGTGGACCTTAGCCCAATCCCATTTTACAGATGAGGAAAGGTAAGGTCCAGAAGGGAGAGAGGAAGTAAGAAGATATACTATAAAAGTATTGTTTTAGATAGATAATAAATACTATTTTATAGATAGATAAATGATAGATAAATATATTATTCTTTGTGAGAGAGAATATGAAAGCTCAGATTCCATCCCACATCTGCCTAACTCAAACCTCCATATTTGTGCAATACAAGCTATGGTTTTTATTATGTGGAACTCATTCAAAGAAGCCCAGATATTAAAGAAAGCTGGAAGAGCATTTAGCCCAGCTTTCTTACTTGCAGGAGAAACTGAAATTCAGAGTTTGCTACAAGTCAAGGAATGCAGTTCTGGAAGCTAGTAAAGGAAAGGAAACAGATTCTCCCCCAGAGTCTCCAGAGGGAGCACAGCTTTGCTGACACCTTGATTTTGGTGCAGGTAACCTGATTTCAGACTTCTGCCCTCCAGGGCTGTAAGAGAGTAAAAGTGCATTTTTTCAGCCACCATGTTTGTGATGATAATTTGTTACAGCAGCTGTAGTAAACTAATACAGTCCTGGACCTAGCCCCTTCTCCTAACCCACTATTTTGTTTGAACATCTACTAAGTACCTACTCTCCCCCAAAACAATGTTCTGAGTGCTAGAAGTATAGAATGATGAAGTCATCAATACAAGTGGGATATGGTCTCCCCAATCCAAGAGAACAGGAGCACCCAGCACAAGTGGGTGTGGACCAAGGGCATGTGAACCGTGGATGGGATGTAGACTTGGGCAGGTTCATTTCTAGCTTCTAAATTCCACCCCAGACCTGGCTTTAGGAACTATGATATGGCTGCATGAAATGGGGACCTCATGATAACACATTCTAAGTAGGATTTTGGTAACAAGAAGGATCAAAGCCCCATCTGCATCTCTCATGTCATCTCTGCACTGCTGACAATCCATCTTTTTCACACAACTGCTTGGAGGGCATCAGAGACTTTCCCACATTCAGCGGTGCCAGAGATTTTGGCTGCTTTAATGAATTCTTCTAACCCATTGCACCACCCCAAAATGACCGTAAAAGTTAAGATTTGTTTAAGAAACAAAACTTGATCTCAATATATTGTAGAGAAATGCTCAATCTAACAGAAAGCTCACTGTTAATTCGCTCTTCCTCTTACTCTATTCTCCAGCTATCCTGAATTTCTTGAGTCTCTTCTCCCCTCCAGGCACAAAAGTGATGAGGAAACTTTGCTTGGGAAGAATTTGGTGGAGGCACATTTATGGAGCCAGATTTTGGAGTTTTACAGTTCAAAGTACATACCACCCCAGGGTTCTCAAACAGAGGCACATACAGCCCAGCAGAACACACGTGCAAAGCACAAATACAGTAGAACTTTCTAGAGCATTACTTCTACTTGTGATATGGTTTGGCTGTGTCCTCACTCAAATCTCATCTTGAATTGTTCCCATAATCCTCACGTGTTGTGGGAGGGACCTGGTGGGAGGTAATTTAATCATGGGAGCAGTTACTCCCATGCTCTTCTCATGATAGTGAGTGAGTTCACACAAGATGGTCTTATTAGGGGCTTCCCCCCTTTTGCTCACACTTCTCCTTGCTGCTACCATGTGAAGGATGTGTTTGCTTCCCCTTCTGCCATGATTGTAAATTTCCAGAGGCCTCCCAGCCATGCTGAACTGTGAGTCACTTAAACCTTTTTCCTTTATAAATTACCCAATCTTCGGTATATCTTTATTAGCAGTGTGAGAACGAACTAATACAATTTGACTATTTGGTGAAGGGGAAAATGGACACACATATCTTGTAAGTCGTTTTAAATTATTTCACCTTAGTACCATCATAGTGACATTATGAGGTACGAACCAAAATCTGCATGAATGTTTAAGACAAAACTCAGAGAAGAGGCCACAAAGGGCACAGCCTGATGTGCAGAGCATGTATTTATCAGACACTCTCCCAGTATTGGCTTCTTACTGCTGTTGTAACAAATTACCACCAATTTAGTGGCTCTAAGCAGCACAGATTCTTTCTCTTATGGCTCCAGAGGTCCAAAGTCTGAAATGGGTCAAGCAGTTAGCAGGGCTGCATTCCTTCCGGAGGCCCTAGAGGAGGACCTATCTCCTTGCCTTCTCCAGCTTCTGGAGGATGCTGGCATTCCTTGGATTGCAGCCCCTTCCTCCGTCTTGAAAGTGCATCACTCCAATCTCTGCTTCTGTTGCCGCATCTCCTTATCTGACTCTTACCTCCCGGCCTGCCTTTTATAAGGAGTGATTATAAATTGGACTCACCTAGGCTAATCCAAAACAGTCTCTCCATTTCAAGATCCTTAATTTAATTACATTTGCACAGTCCCTTTAGCCATATAAGGTGAGTATTCATGGGTTCCAGGAATTAGAATGTGGATATCTCTGGGTGGGGAAGAGGGGGTGGTGGGGGCATGATTCTGTCTACCACACCCCCTAGGGCTCCTTGAGTAAAAATTCCTGAGAAGCACTGAACCTGGAAGTCCTAGAAGGGTTTTGGGAAGGATTCTAAGACAGGGACTCAGTTCCTCAAAGCAAGAGCCTAGTGTCCAGAAAGGGAGAGCCCACATGAGAAGAACAAAGTCAGTGTTAGAGCAGGTGGAAGTCTGGGTTCTGAGCTGAGGTGTCATGACTCCCCTGAGGCTCAGTTATAGAAGAGGAGTGAGGAGGAGGCTTGGAATTAAGCTCCAACTACCTCCCAACCTCTCTGTATTCATTTTCCCAGGCTGCTGTAACAAAGGATCACAGTCTTTGTTACAGCAAAGGTGGTTTAAACAACAGAAATGTAATTTGTTCACAGTTCTCAAAGCTAGAAGTTCAAGACAAGAGAGCAGCAGGATTGTTCCTCTGAAAACTGTCTCCGTGTCTTACAGATGGCCATCCTCTCCCTGTGTCTTCACATGGTCTTCCCTTTGTGTGTTTATGGTTTCTCTTAATCTTCTCTTCTTATAAGGACACCAGTCATGTTGGATTAAGGCTTACCCATATGCCCTCATTTTACCATAATTACTCTTAAAGACTCCAGCTCCAAAGTGTCACATTCGGAGATATTGGGGATTAGGACCCAACATAGGACTTTTAGGGAAATACAATTCAGTGCATTCTCAAGCAATAAACAACATATCACAGGGTTCTCCTACCCTCAGATGAAACCAGAAATGTGCTTCTTTCTCCTGAAGCCCATTTGAAAACCTCCATGAACCAGGACAGGGATGGAGGATTTCCAACTTCGGAGGAGGGAAGGAAGACACAGACTCTACAAGTAAACTAAGCACATGATCCCACGAAGGCACATCCAAGGCTCTCTTTTGAAAGTTGATCTTTAACAAAGTTAATTTAGGCTGTGGAGTATTTTTTGGTGAGTTACAAGATTATTTTTATGCTTCTGCAAATGAGCACATCACACCCCAAAACCAGAGACTAAAACAGGCCTCTTCATTCAACCCCAATGAAAATAGGAATTGTTTGGGAATCTCTTGCCCTAGAAGACAGGGAACATGGGAGTGGGGAGTGGGTGGTGGAATGGACAGCTGGCTTCAGCTCCTGTGCTTTTCATGGAAGAAAGGCATGCTTATGACAGACAGCTAGAAAATTAACCCATAAGAGACAAGCCAAAGCAACAGGCTCAGAAGGTGGAAGGTTAGAAGGAAGCACATTTCTATTTGCATATTTTAGGAAAGAGATATTTAAAATGCTCTCAGCCCTACCTCCCTTTTTCAGGGCATGGCTAATGTATGGCAGAGGAGACAGCCATCCTGCCTCCTTTTCTAGACAGTTCCCCGAGAAAAACTTCTGCATACACACTGGCATAAATAACACGTGAGAGCTCGCTGATATCCTGGCTGGTGTGCACTGGTGCGGCAGAACTGGTTATTTAAAAACTGAAATGCTTCTGTTTTGCTTGTGAATAGCCACATCTTCCAGGAGCCCCAAGTGCCCCCTGGCACTCAGCCCCTCCCTCAGGAACCCCCCACCTCCCCATAACCAGCCACTAAAGGATTAACACCTCACATAATAGGTGCTCCGGGATTCTTGAGTGTCTATTCTGATTCAGCTGTGATCATGCTGTAGTGGTTAAATATTTTAAGTATTCCTCACAGCCGTTAATATCAAACCTAAATCTCTCCCACTTTTGTTTAAAACTCATTTTACTGCCCCCCTGCCACCCAGGCAATATCCCTTTCCTATCGCAAGGCAGTTCCTTTTACAACCTTGTGGGGATTCAGTCAGGCTGGTGGGAAAAATTTTAGTTATAGAGAATAACCAAAAGCCTTCTTGGAAGGCCTGAAGGTTTTTGCAAAAGTCTCAGGATAAGGTTATGACTGAAGGCAACCTAATCCTTACCTTGAGTAAACAGCTTAAAATGGGTACAAAGGAAGGCAGAGTAGTTTGTCTAACTAGCTTGTTTACTCACGCGGTGTTAAGACCAACCTTTGATCATTCTCGGGTGCATGATGGCTCTCTCTGGGGTGGGGGTGACCAGATTAATTACCCACCACTGTGTTTACTCACAACCTTTGTCAATTAATCTTTACTCAATAAATGTGAGTTTCACTGGCAACTCGAGGCCATGGCCACTGACTCCGTACAGTACCTTCCTTGGTGTCTATAAATGGCACGGACACTCAGCTGGACTGGCAAAGCAGAATATCTGTGCATCAGTGTACTTTATTCATCTGTCGTTGGGTCAGAGTCTGCAGGACGGACCCCGCACATCCTCACCCTGCCTCTGCTTTTTTAGAGAAAGGAACAAACAAGGGCTTCCCATCCCTACCATTCCCCACAAAGCCTGGGACACGAACATGACTCCAGCCCACTTGGACGTGAGTCTTTACCTAGACTTCTGGCAAATCATAACAGTGGGGTCCCATAAAATGATTTTCTGCTGGGAAAGTTTACATATTAAAGCAATTCTTGAAACAACATTGATACAGAGACAACGGTTGAGCAATGCCTGGTGATGAAAAATGAGTAATCATAGAACTCCCTGCCAGGCTTCAAAATATTTATTATTTTTTAGAAATTCAAATTATTCCAGTGTACTTTATATTGGAAGTCATTGTTCTCTGAGGTTTTCCATTTACACAATGGGAAATATCAAAGCAGTTAAAATATGCAATACCTAGGGAATATAAAAGCGATGATTAAATTAAAATATATTCCATGGCAGGTGTCATAAAAGAGATGCAAACTATAACGATGAGATAATATTTTTGTCTAGCCAATCAGAAAAAGTTCTGTTTCAAGAGCCAGCCAGAGTTAAGTGATGGAGATACTTTAAGACTTAGTTATTGGAAGTGTTCAGTGGTTCAATCTTTCTGGAAACCTATTAACGGAACCTTAATTGGTTCTGTATTGATAATTTTAAAATTCTTTAATTTCAGTAATGGATTCTATTAAAAGCCAATAACCTGTGATGCAGACATTTCATTACAAAGATGTTAAACCAGGTGTTGGTTTTCATAGCAAAAAATGGGGAAAATCTAAATTATCAAGTAAATCATGATACATCCACAGAATGGAAAACAGAATATAAAAATATTTACAAGTAATTTGAAAGTTTCATGATAAAATGTTAAGCAAATTACAAGCTATCTATAAAATTATATAGTGTATATTTGTAAATAAGGTATAGGAAAACAGATTAGAGGGAAATAAACAAAAACGTTAATAGCAGTTGTCTGTGGATGGTGAGAGTAAAGGTGATTTTTATTTTCTTTATACTGCCCTGATTCTCACAAAATCCTCTAAAATACATAAGCATTAGATTACTTGTACATTAGCTGTGACTATTTTGACAGTTCTTAAAGTTTTTATCTTTTATATATATACATATATATACACACATACATATATATACTGATATATTTACTGATGAATACAATGATGTCTTGGATTTGCTTTAAAATGATCCAGCAGTGGGTCCATGATAAAAATATTTTTTTAATGCTGCTAAACAGGAGAGAGACAGAGAGAGAGAGAAAAGGAGAGAGAGAAGAAGACAGAAGACGAGAGGAGGGGAGAAGGGAGGGGAGGGGAGAGAAGAGAAAAAGAAGAGAGGAGAAGAGAAGAGGAAAAACTACTATCAATTAACCAAGGCAAAACCAATAGCAAATTTGTTTTTAACTAAAGTGCAAATTTGACCATGAAGCTGAGGTCTTCACCCAAGGCCTGCCATTTTCAAAATCCCATTCGTGGAAGTCATGCACTCACCCTAGCGCCAGAACTACAGCAAGCCTGCCTTTGTCCACAGCTCCACAGTTTCTTCACACGGTTCTGAGTCTATTCACCCAATTCAGCTAATACTACATTTCCTCAGCCCTACAGATATCTTAGCATTAAAACAATTTGCCTGGAAAATATGTCTTTTCCTTTCACCCCTAGGATGGCAGACTGGCAAGAAAATATGGATTTCAAATGCCACTCACTCTTCCTGGGCAGGTATTCCTAATTGGAAGAGACAAGATAGAGCAGGAGACATTCAGCCATTTGTGACAACAAAACAGAAATCTGCAAAAAGCTCAATGTTTGATGGTAAGCCATCCAGAGGAGAATTTGGAAGCTATCAAGACATCACTCAAGACTGGCAGCCTTGAGGAACAGGTTAAGAGGAGAGGAAGGCTTAGATTGTGAACTCACTCCTGTTTCTCCATGAGACAGCCTTCCCTCTGCAGCTCATCCTCAGCCATGGGGGATGACGACCTGTAGGGGCAGGAACACAGGACACCAGCCTCTGCTAGACCAGCTCTCCAGTTGGACCCCAGATCCTGACCCTCAGACCTGTGGATGAGGCTGCCCCTCCTCTGCATTCCCATGGTCCCATGAATACAATCATACTGGACTTGCATTATGAGTCTCCCCAGCTAGATCCTGAAACAAATTGATCACAGATGCATCCACAAAGCATTTTGGCCCAAGGACAAAGCCAAGAAATGTATGAAGAATGAACATACATTTGACCCATTAACAACACACTGCATGGGTCTACCTATACATTAATTTCTTCTCCCTCTGCCAACCCCTGAGGCAGCAAGACCAACCCTTCCTCTTCCTCCTCCTCCTTAGCCTCTTCAATATGAAGACAAGGATGAAGACCTTTATGATGACCCACATCCATTTGAATAGCAAACATATTTTCTTCCTCATGATCTTCCTTATGATTTTCTTTTCTATGGCTTACTTATAGTACTTAAGAAGCTACTATATAATATGTATAACATACAAAATTTGTATTAATTGACTGTCTATGTTATTGGTAAGGTTTCTGGTCAACAGTGGGCTATAGTTGATGGGGAGTCAAAATTTATACGCGGATTTTAAACTGCATGGGGCTTAATGCAGCTAACTCCTGAATTGTTCAAGGATCAACTGTATTAATAAACCAATAAATAAATTAATTCCAAGGAAGTCTATGAATGGGTTTCAGAGGGTCTGTGATCCCAAAATTGCACATAATATTGACTGCATGTTTATGCTGAAGTTGGCATATCGAAAGGATCTTCTCTTAAACTTCAATTCCCTGGAAGGGTCCATAGTCTTCATTAGATTTTAAAGTGGTCCCTGACTCCCCCCAGATCATCCCAAATTATCTTAAATTCCTTGAGTGAGTTTGTGAGCCAAGCTTCAAGGTGTCAGTGATTTTTGGAAATCACAACTTACATTTTAGAGTGAGTTTATTTTTGTTTTGGCAAAAAAAGTCATTATTAGGGACCAATGGAAACAACCTGTTTTAAGTCAGGGATTGAAGTTTAAGAGAAGATCCTTTTGATATGCCAACTTCAGCAAAAAAAAATCACAAACAGAAATAAACTGCCATTCCAATCAATATTTCCCGTCCTGAAATGGGTAACACAGCCACCTCCATGGAAGGGAACCTGAGTCCGAAGATCTGCAGTGAATTAATGGAGCAAACACTCTTCCTCTGAATGCTCTCTTGTATTATTTAGATTTTTTTTACTCTGTACATCAACATCTATTTCAAAATTTAAAAAATGGAAACAATATATCAATTGCCATCCCATGGAAAGTTACAAGATTTGAATGGAAAGAGAAAGCATTTGGAAAGCAATTTCAGGTTCGTTTTTCTTTAGGGGCATGTGGAGGAATAGGAGAAGTGAATAAACAACAGAATACTATCTAGAGCGTTTTCTGCCACAAGCAGATGTTCCAAATGCAGAAGAGTACAATTGACAAAAAAGAATAATTTGCCAACTGAAAAACCAGAGAGGAATCTGGCTGGCTGTTTAGAACACAAACATATTACTACAGGAAGATGTGCAGAACAAGCTGAAAATACTTTATTAGGTAATAATGATTAACCTGATGCAAGTGCAAAAATACCCCATTTCGAGATCATTGGCAATTTCTCTAAACATTGTCTTCTGTAGATGAGCCTCTTAGCCAAAAAAGATTTTCACTAGTAAATATGACACCGGCTGACCTACTTACGTTTATATTTATATATGTGTGTGTGAGTTGATATATACATAGGTTTCCTGCTTTTCAAATATCTTCTACCTTCACGATAATGTAAAGTCCTTTGGGAACTTGAGGTGATGATGCAGGGATTATAAATTCCTCCTCCATGCCAGGCAAATTTATACTGAATTACTCACACATTTGGAAAAAGTGAGGATGTTGGTTTTCAGCCAAATGCTCGGTCTAAAGCACCAAGGCTTAGAGATTTTTTTTTTTTTTTTAAATCAAGGATTTGAGAGGTACAGAGTGTCTGAATAAGAAAGAGCCTCAGAGGTGAACCAACCCAACCTTGCAAGCCCAATTTTCCACCCCGTTCCTGAGGGACAGACAGTCACTGTTAGCTCAGTCATATCCTTCCTATTCCATGACACCTCACAGTCTTCTGTTAGAGAGCTAACTGCCGAAGCTTATTCCTCATATCAAGATGAAACTTTACTCCTTATAATTTCACTCTTGGCCAGGTGCAATGGCTCATGCCTGTAATCCAGCACTTTGGGAGGTTGAAGCAGGTGGATCACCTGAGGTCAGGAGTTCAAGACCAGCCTGGCCAATATGGTGAAACCCCATCTCTACTAAAAATACAAAATTAGCTGATGGTGGTGGCAGGTGCCTGTAATCCCAGCTACTCGGAAGGCTGAAGGCAGGAGAATCACTTGAACCCAGGAGGCAGAGGTTGCAGTGAGCTGAGATCGTGCCATTGCATTCCAGCGTGGGCAATAAGAGCAAAACTCTGTCTCAAATAATAACAATGATAATAATAATTATTATTATTTCACTCTCATGTCTGTCCCCAGAAAAACAATAACAAAATTAAAACTTAACCTTCTACCTTGTAACAGCTCATGGGGTATCTGAACACTACTCCCATATCCCCTCTGAGATTTCCCTTCTCCAGGCTAAACATCCCTAAATGCTTCTTCTGAAACTCTTAACATATTTCATTTAGAGTCTATGCAATCCTAAAGGCCCTTTTTCTGCATGCATTGCAATTTTTCAACATTCATCTGTAGATATTACTCCTCAGAACTAAGTGCAATTCTACATATAATGGTGTTAGTGTTGCTGGAGACATCACTAGTTGTACCACTGAGGCATCACCCCCCACCCTTGCTAACAGAAGCAATTTTACTCAGTGGCAATTACCCATTCTCAGAGAGGAATCCTGGATCTCTATCATTGTTGTTTGAGTGGTGGGAATGTGACCCAGTTCTGGCCACTGAAATGTAAGAGGAAGTCCACTCCAATGAAAGGAGAGAGGCCCTAGAAGAAGGCTTAGTTTTCTCTCCCTTTTTTTCCTGTTCTGAATGCCAGGAGGTGAAGGCGTGACGGCTGGAACAGAAGCAGCCACATTGTGACTGAGATAAACCAGCAGCTGAGGAAGGCAAAGTAGAAGAATGGGAAGGATCTGAGTCCTCAATAGGACATTAAGTCAGTAAGCTAGACCTGAGGCTCCTTACTAAGCAAAAAACTGAATGTCTTTAATGGTTTAAGTCACTGTTGGTCAAATACTCTGTTACTTGCACCTAAAAGCACTCCAAACAACAGAAGAGGTATAACGGAGCTATCACCTCCCTTGATTTAAACATTATGTTTCTATAAATGTGGCCTCCACTTTTTATAAGGCCACAATATATGTGGCCTCCACATGTATTTCTAGATATGTGGCCTCCACATATGCCCACTTAGGATCTGCTGAGCTTCTGGTCAAAACAAACAAGCAAACAAATATGAAGTCTGTATTTGAGTACCATGATCTCAAATACTCACAGAAACCATATCATCAACATAAATGTATGAAACACCCTAGATATGGGATAACAGAGTGGGGGCGGCTGTAGCAAATTTGAAAATGCATGCCTGTCTAAAGACATTAAAATTTCAGCATTTAAAAATGCTGTACTGGTGAAACAAAATGCATCTATGAGCCAGATTCAGTGTGCGGTACACCAGTTCATGACCCTTGTAAAAACCATTCCCAAGTGAGTTGGATGTGATAGCTGGAACCGAGGCAGCCACATTGTGACTAAGTGAGTTGGAAAGTCTCATATCCCCCTTTCTGCAATAGTGAAAATTCTTCTTAAAACTATTGAGAGAGGTTGGTCAAAAGGCACGAACATCCAGTTATAAGGTAAATACGTTCTAGAGACCCAATGTATAGCATGGTGACTGGTGATACCATGGTGACAATACAAAAATGTATTGTACACTGGCAATTTGCTAAGATAGTACATCTTAAGTAATCTCATCACACAATAAAGGTAACCATGTGAGGTAATGGATATGTTAATTAGTTTGATTGTGACAATCATCTCACATTTACATGTATATCAAAATATCATTTTGGCTCATGCCTGTAATACCAGCACTTTGGGAGGCCGAGGGAAGAGGACTGCTTGAGTCCAGGAGTTCGAGACCAGACTGGGCAACATGGTAAGACCCCCATCTCTACCAAAAAATTAAAAACTAGCGGGATATCATGGCATGCACCTATGTTCCAGCTACTTGGGAGGCTGAGACGAGAGGATCACCTAAGCCCAGGAGGTTGAGGCTGCAGTGAGCTATGATCATGCCACTGCACTCCAGCCTGGGCAACAGAGTGAAACCCTGTTTTCTTTAAGAAAAAAAAAAATTGTGTTGTACACCTTTAATACATACAATTTTTCTTTGTCATTTAACCTCATTAAAGCTGAGCAGGGTATGGAGGGAACCTCCAGTGCAATCTTTAGCGTGGCTCCATCACTTCAATCTGAAGTTTTGAATTTTAATTCCATCATCCAATATCTTAATCCTTTTAGTCAAGACAACCACAATATGAACATCAAAATCTATTATTTGTCTTGAATCTGAACCCCTTCCCTAAACCAAATGGATTCGTAGTCATTAACTTGAAAGGGCAATAAAATAAAAGCAAAAGAATAAGAGTAAGAAGCCAAAGCTCTAGGTTCCAGTTACAGCTTTGAACAATGCACAAATTACTGCAATTCCCAGATCCTTTATTTCCTCATCTGAAAATAGAGATTCTTTAAACAAATACCTTTGGAGCTGCCAGGTTCCCCAGGCTATCACTGAGTTATTAATCCTTGGCAGAGACAAAATGAGAAACTGTATATGTCCACACTCTAAATCCCTAAGCCCCGTGCAAACATATGGTCCACTTGGTGGAGTCATTTAGTGCAAAGGTCAACGAGATAGTCTTCTCCTACGATCACTTTCACGCCGGCCACATTTAGCTTTGGTTTGCCAGAATAAAACTCTCAGCAAGTCCTACAAAGGCAAAGGAAGCTTCTGGTTTTCCCGTTGAGAAAATATAAATCATTTCACATTAGACCCTCCACTTCTGACAGTTCTGTGGGATTCACTCCCAGTTTCTTGCAGAGCATACCCTCATGTAACCACATCATCCTTAATCACTCTTTCTGGTTATTAAAAAGTACATGTACACTGGAGAAAAATAAAAACTACAAAATGTGGACACAATAACAATAGCATTCCTGTAATAAGCATTTATTATAAGGTAGGCACTGAGACATGGACTAATATCCATGATATCATTTAAATCTCACAACTCTATAAAGTGGATGCTATTATTGTTTCCATTTTAGAGATGAAGACATTGAGGCTTAAGATATTAAGAACTTTCCCATGATCACCCAGCCAGCAAGAGGTGGAATCCCTGAATTTAAATTCAGGCAATCTAACTCAAAGTACAATATGTTAACCACTTGATAACGACATTCTTTAAAAGATTAAAGCAGCCATGAGTCTACCACCCCAAAGATAACTGCTATTCATATTTTGGTATGTTTGTTGCCAATCTTTCCTTGATAGGGCATAAAATTTTCAGAGCTGGAAGAGATCTTGGTGATAATTTTGTCCCAAATCCTCATTTTGCAGGAGAATCGGAGGTTCAGACAGGTAAAGGGCTTTTTCTAAGGTCACACAGGTATTTTTGGAAATTGAATTTCATTCTTCAGACTCTTTGTCCAAGGTTTTCTTAGATCTTCCAATTCAGGTTGATTCATCATGGCTGCCTGGAGTACTGTGTTGAGAAGGCCAGTGGACCCAACAAGGCCAGGCGTTACAGGAAATTAATGACGGCAGCAGTAAACATGGCATCCATGGTCACATACACGCCATAGATCTGCCGTCTTACCCAGGAGCAGCCCCTAGAAGAGCTACTTCCCTCACCTACATCATAGGCCTCACAGTCCAGTGCCTTCAGGACACTGTGTATGTAACATAAATGAGTGAAGTGAAGTGACTGTTGGGAATTTAAGAAAGGAGGGGCACCTGTCTTATCCCAGGATGTCAATGGGAGGGCAGGGATCGTGGCGGGTGGGGTGGGGGATGAGATTCATCTCCAGCCAACTGTTGCCATTGGGGGGAATCAGGGCCAGTGCGGCCAGGCCTTCTGACTGTTTCAAAGCAGCATGAAGTTTGGATTTTCTTTTCAATGGGATGTCTTTAAAACGTTGGCAACTTTAAAACGTTGGCAAAGAATTAGGATTTGAAAGATCAAGGGTGCGGGATGCAGGACAAACAAAAGACACCAATTAATAGCCTTATAATGTCTCATTTATGTGATGTCTTATCAGAGGCTACCAACTCTCTATCACAAACCAGAGATTCAGTTCCTGTTTCTCTTCTGCACAGCCCTCTTTCTCTCTCATTCCGCACTCACTCTGCCTACAGTAGCATTTTCCATCTGAGGCCATGAGAAATAAGATAAACACCCCTCCAAACCCACCAGACCACAGCTCTTAAGGGCCCAAACAATTACGAGCAACCCCTGACGGCTACTTGGAGTGTGAGTCACGCTACTGGGAGGATGCCTGTTGGTCTCTGATGACTTATGTGAGGAGGTGTTGATGATCGCATCTGACATGCCTCATGGAAAAGACTAAAGATAGGTCTCCCCACTCTCCCAGGAACTACCTGATGCCTCTTTAGCAGGAGCTGAGTGGGCTCCACCAACATTCCGATCTGCGCGTCTGCCCTTTTCGAGAGCTTTCAGTGTTTAACGGGAAGGCCTGTCACTCGCATCCAAACTGTGGAGCTGCCAGGTTACAAGAGCACCAACTTTCACCTCCTGCTGATGAGCTGTTACTCAGCAGTTCTCTACAGGCCTTTTGTATGTAACCCCCCAATTTATGGTAATCCTTAGGATGGCTGGTAATTATCTGCCTACTAGAGAGAAGAAAAAAATTGGCAAACACCTATGAAATCAGTCAGCATTGAGGGAACAAACACTGCACGAATGCCCTGAACCATACTGTGATATGTTCATCCGGAAGCTCCAACAAGCTGGCATCAGAGCCAATGGCTTAATTCATTCAATCAACAAACATTTACTGTGTAACAAACGCAAAGGGCAGGACAAGTGCAAGGTGCCGAAAAGGAGATGCCCCTATGGAGCACAAATGAATCTTATTAATGGTGGAAAAAGAGAGAAATGGTTAAAATAATTGTGGTATGAACTGAACACTCTGCAGCCATTGAAAATCAAGTTTGAGAAGTCTATGTAGTGATAAAGGAAAATTCCAAGAATACATAATCAAGCTTAAAAAAATACATAAAAGCAGGTTGTGAAATAAAACTGGGTCAAAAGCTGAGTGAACACACTCAGTAACCTTCCTTTTCTGCTCCTAAGACATAGAATTTATAAAGAAATCTTTAGTTATTTTTAAATTTACATAGTATTGCTTGGAAATAAGAAAAGGGAATCACAGATCAAAAATAGAGAGCAATCCCTAAAAATAAATGAACTGAAAGACGGGACTCTAGGGTTTCAAGTAGGAATCAAAGCCACATAATCAATAGAGGGTAGGTCCAATATGAGCCGTAAGAACAGAAGTGTCAATGTCCGTCCAGGGAAAAAGGGGAAGAAGTGGACCTAGAATCATGCTGCTAGCTGTGGATGGCGCTGGAACATCTGCACCATCCACCAATAGTCACAGCCAAAAAGCAGGACCCCATCTGTGTCAAGGAGCCAAAATGAAGTCACCTACATGAGACGGACTCCCAAGCCTGCACCACAGGCAGTGTAGAATGGGAAGAGAGTACAAAGCTGAGCTGTTGACATGGGCTCTGGCTTAAAGCACACACCTTCACAGATGTAGGGCATAAGTAATCATAAAGCTGCCTTGAAAATAAGTTCACAAACAAAAATTAAAGAACATGTGAACGTCCAACTAACTGACTCTACAAACGAAGGAATTCACAACTGAAGAAACAAAGACGCTAGAGCAATCAGAGAAGAACTTTATAATACATATTTTTTAATCTTTGAAGGGACAGGGGAGAGAGTTACATGCACAAAATGAGAATCGTTTTTTGTTATTTATAAAGCAAAAAAACAGGGAGGTATAAAAAGGGACCAATTATTATCTTGGAAATAAAGTATATCCTTGTTGAAATCCATAACTCAACTGATAGTCAAAATAATAGAACATCCATGCTGCTTCTTTCTAAAATAAAATAGACCAGACACAAATGAAATGATGTAGTTAACGGGAATATAGAATTGAGGAAACCTTCCCAAACACAGTACAGAGAACTGAAAAAAGAAAAACAACTTAAGATACATGGAGAATTGATTGAGAAATGACATATATATATATAGAGTACAGTCATATGCTGCATAAGGAGCTTTAGGTCAACAATGGACCATAAGTACACAATGCTGGTCCCATAAGACCAGCATTCTAAGTTTTTGCTGTACCTTTTCTATGCTTAGATATGTTTAGATATACAAATACTTACCATTGTATTACAGTTACGTACAATATTTACTATAGCATTTATACAGTAGAGTATGCTGTAGGGGCTTTAGCCGAGGAGCAACAGGCTATAGCACATAGCCTAGGTGTGTAACAGACTATACCATGTAGGTTTGTGTAAGAGCACTCTGTGATGTTCACACAATTAAATCACCTAACCGTGCATTTCTCAGAACGTGTCCCATCATGAAGCGACGCGTGACTATATATATGCATATATATTCAGACAGAGAGAATAGAAATAATGATGGAAAGGAAATATCCAACGAACAGCAGTTGAGGTATTTCCAGAATTAAAGAAAATCTTGAAGCCTCTAAGGAAGTCCACAGAGGGCAAAGCACAATAAGAAAAACCATATATACTATAAAATCCTGAGCATGAGACTAAATAGATAAAAGGAAATACACCAAAGTGTCAGTAGTGTTTACCTATGGTGATAGGATTTGGAGAGAGATTTTTATCTTCTTTAAATTTTAATGTACTTCCTAAGTGCTCTACAGTGAAAAGACATTATTTTTATATGTCTGTGGAGGAGAGAAACATTTGTTACGTCAAATACACATACACAGATAAACACAGTTTTTTTAAAAAAAAAAAAATCTGCCCTCAAACGACTTATACTCTAGTAGGGCAGATGAGGTTTGCATAGAAATAACATAGAAAACAAAACCTAAGTGATAACTGGCATGGATGGATATAGCTAAAATCTGAGCCTCGTCTTTTCCTGCACGGAGCAGTTAGGAATAAGGAGAGAAGTGGTGGGGGGGTGAGAGGGGTTGAGGACACTGAGTAGAAGTGTAAAGATCTAACGCATATGCTGGGCTTACTAGGGACTATTACTGCAGCTGGAGTGTATTTCACTTAGACAGGGTCAAAATGGCCAAGCCAAGATAAGATTCGAACTTTATCTACATCGAGCATTGTTTTCACCTTTAATTAATTAATCTATTTATTTATTTTCTTTTTTGAAACAAAGTCTCACTCTATCGCCCAGGCTGGAGTGCAGTGGCACAATCTTGGCTCACTGCAACCTCTACCTCCTGGGTTCAAGCAATTCTCCCTGCCTCAGCCTCCTGATTAGCTGGGATGACAGGGGCCTGCCACCACATCTGGCTAATTTTTGTATTTTTGTAGAGATGGGGTTTCAGCATGTTGGTCAGGCTGGTCTTGAGCTCCTGACCTCAGGTAATCTGTCCGCCTTGGCCTCCCAAAGTGCTAGGATTACAGGTGTGAACCACCTCAACCAGCCTTATTTTCACCTCTAATTTAGTTGTATTGCAAGACCACCCAACAATGCAAGCAAAACATTAACACCTCAGTTGTAAATTAAATTAACACCACAAAAATCTGCCACATTTGCATGACATTTCGATTGTCATAAGGCTTTGTTGTTTTCTTTAAGGGTCAAGTAGACAGAGAGAAGGGTAAAAAAAAAAAAGTGTGTGTGTTCATTTTAACTGATAACCAAATTGACTACCTTTCTCATCAGCAGGGGCACTATCATGTTGCCAATTTAGAAGTAAAAATAACAAAAGTGTGTTCTGGGTGGCTTTACCAAATCAACATCATTTTATCAGGAGGCAGAGGTCTTATCAATCTAGGGTGGTTGAGGCTGTAGTCATAATACCATTGGCACACCCAGGCTAGGCAGAGTTTTAAGCAATGCACCATGACTGTTTCTTTGGAGCCAAATAAACGGAATGTTCAGCTGTAAATGAAACAGGTGGCAGAAGCACAAGCCATCTACATATGTTACTAATGGAAGGAAGGGATGTTCACATCTCAGACAATCTCCTTTCTAAACACATCCCCAGTGTCTCAAAATACCACCTTTTAAACCAACTCCTCTCAGTATCACCCAACTCCTCTCAATATCACCCAACTCCTCTCAATATCACCGTTCCACATAGGGACTAGACATATGCCCTGATGTTACCTCCACTGAGCTCTTTGCTTCCCTGCCACCTTGCCTTATCTCCCTAGAGTTCCACCAGAATCACAGAGAGGGGCCAATCTCTCCAAGACCAACTCTGAAAGTCCCAACAATAATAGGGAGTATCAAATCCCCTCCCCCATTTTTGAACTAATGGACCCTTTCATTCTTCTGTCTCCAACTCCTCTTAAACCTCTATTCTTGATTTCTCTGGAAATGTCTTTTCTCATCTTCCTCTTGTCCTTTCCTGATTCCTTTTCTCTTCTTACTCTTAAGTGAGGTCACATTTTGGTCCACATCCTCAAAAGGCAGTTTCATCACAGAGGAGAGAAGAATGTTTCCACCCATACTCCCTGGACTTCTCAGAACCTTCTTTCTAATGCCTCCTTCAAGGGAAGAACAGTTGCTGGTCTAGCTGGTCAGAGCCTGCCATTCATTGGGTCAAGATTCACTAGCAGGCAGGGTCCCTGCCTATCAAGGGGGTTCCTATCCATGACCCTACACTCTTCCTACTTCTCTCTGCCTACAGTTGGATGAATGCATTACATGAGAGCCCGAGCCACACACCTATCGGCTGAGACTTAGAAGTAAGAGCCAAAGCCTACCTGGAACCTCCCCATCTCATACCACCTTTTCCAATTCAGCTTTTCCCAGATTTCTCCAATGGGTTGTGCCAAACCCTCATGGATCCAGAAATTTCACTTTCAATACGGCTCCTGTTTCTTGTCTATAGCTACTTCAGAAAAACTCAAGAAGGAAGAAGGGATCTGTGGTAATATTTAAATCCCAAAATCACACTGCAAGGCCTGGCTGGAAACCGGCTGTTCTTCTTCCTCAATGCCTTCATTAGAAGATTGGCCCCTCCTATACAAAAGCCCTCTAGGCTGTGATTCATCACAGCTCTCCATGCTCAGCCCCTCCCACAAAACAAGACTGGTTCCTTGGCCCTCCTGAAGATGGATGACATCATTAAAGTATGGGCTTGATTTAGTGGAATGGAAGATCACAGCTTGGGACCAGAAATTCAGCTACCTAGCTACATCACCCACCATGTGGTCTTGGCAAAGTCCCTTAACTCCCCTACGGCTCAGTCACTTCATCTGAAAGTTACAGGTTGCTCCAGGAAACCCTAAGGTCCTCTCCAGTTCTGAAATTGTCAGTGGTGGCAGAGCATGGCTAGTCCCTACTATCTTCTTCCCAGAAAGGAGCCCCCCAAAACTGAGAAGTGACTGGGAAAACGCTCAACCACACACAAGAATTCTGCTAGGCTGCAAACCATTTAAAATGAATGTTTAATAAGATACTGCATCAATTGTGTGCTTCAGCTGAATGTGCTGTAGCCCAGGAGACCCGAAAGAATTAATACGGTTCCCAAAGGAGCTGATGGGAATTGCTGAAACAGAAGCAAAAGCTGATGTGATGAATATAACAGTGCTTTGAGAGCATCAAAAGGTAAGTGCTACAGTGAATGTCTGCTCACCCCACTGGAATATCTCCTGCCATCTAAGGAACATTCTTCAAGAAGGTCTCAGGGCTAGAGACCATGGCACACAAGTACACTTACTCTCCCCTTCTGAACTCCCAATCCTTTCTCAGGACTTAGAGGACAGTACACACACAACTCCAATCTTTCCCTTTTTTCTTATTCCTCACTTTACTTCTTCCTTCCAGCCTTCTTCCTTCCCTCCACTTCTGTGTAATTCCCAAACCGAGCTGTCCTAACAGCTCCTTCAAATCTTCAGTCTCTCTCCCTTCTTCTCCAAACCGATGCTCCCAGGATGTCCACAAAAAAAGACCCTCTCTCATTCGAAGTCAACAGACTTTTTTACACTCTTTCGTGCATTTTGAGACCCTCCAACTTTAGTACCAAGACCCATCTTTGTTCAGGAGCCAACTCTTTCATCTGAGGGCCTTGGAGCCCCAGACAGAGAACGTGTAAGGAAAATGCCAGGCCCTCCATGCTCTGGCTTTGGAGTTAATTATCTCCACTCCCACCCACTCCCCTTGAGGAAGGAGTATCTCCTCCGCTCCTCTGGCCCAGGGTTCTCAAACTCCCTACCTCTGTTCCTCTAATTGCAGAGTCGGAGGAAGCATGACATTTTTTCTGCCCTTTTGTGCTTTACCTAAAAACTTTGCATTTTCTTCCAGAACCTACCCACATTTAATAATTTTTAGAAATAGTTTTAGTCACTTACCATAAAAGGATAAAATGGACATTTTCCCAAAAAATAATCAGGTAAAACTGGCATTGTGGAAACAGGAACCATATATCTCCAGTGCTCCTGGGCCCACCTCTGTGCCCCACGGTACTTGTAAATCTCCAAACATGCTACCACCACCACCACCACCCCACAGCCCACTTCTCAGTTTTCTGAGCTCTTCCTGGAACACCCACACCAAAGTGCTCCTGTGTACACCATTTTCAGAAACAAGGCAAAAGGCATTTCCATTCATTTCTGGGTTGGAGAGGCAAGACCTGGGCCAGCTGCCACGACCCTCCCACCCCCACCCCTACTTCACATCAAGACAGATTCTAGGGGTGTCCGAGGACCTGCAGCAGCTGCCTTGCAGCTGGTGGCTTCCCGGGTTCTGGCAGGGCATCAGATCCCGGCCTTACCTTGTCAGCCATGATCATAGATGCGCCCCCGTGAATGCCCAAGATGGGGATGAAGGTCTGGGAGGAGATAAAATCCAGCATCTGGGCCACGGCCTCCTGGTCCGTGTCGTCCCCAAACACGAGGCCGTGGATGCGTGCCCCGGACATGAGGTCGCACACGTGCGTGATGAGGCTCTTGGGGTCGGTGCGGTTCATCAGCAGAGCTACCACGTTCACGTCCAGGGGCAGCCCCGCCGCCTGCTCGGGGCCCCACAGGGTTCGAAGTTCGCGCTCTGTCATGTCGTGGCTGTGACCCAGCATCACCGCAATATTCAGCGCGGGGGAACCCTTCTCCGCCGCCGCGCTCGGCGCCGGACCGCGCCAGACCAGAAGGGCCGGCAGCACCAGCAGGGTCCAATAGCCCACTCTGCCCATAGTCGCCACTGACGGTCCCTGCAAAGTGAAGAGTGAGAGGCAGGGCCGCGGTGAGCAAGGCGACCAGAAGGAAGGGATTACCAACGGGGCCCCTGCTCTACGAGTCAGGGATGGAACTCAGCAGCTGGATAGGCTGCTGGGATCACAGACTCCATTCCCAATCCTCGACGTCATCCACGTCCCTCGATCCGTCTCTAACTCTGTCTACAACTCCAATCCGAGCTAATTCTGCATCCCCCAGCCCATTCTCACATCCAGCTTCTTCATCCCCTGTCTCCAGGCGCTTCCTCATCCCCAACTCTGTCCATATCCCCCACCGCATTCCCCAGGTTCGCTAAGGGCCACAGACCCTAAGCGCCGCGCGCGTTCTTTACCCCACCAAGCTCGTAGGTGCACAGAATAAACCCTCCACCCACCCCCTCCCACCTGGGATAGTGAAGACCAAGTTATCAACCCCGCCCCCTGCTGGCACGGAGCGAACTACAGACCCGGCTGGGCGTGCGGAGGCGGCGCCCAGACCCCGCGTCTAGGCCTGAGAGTGGAGCTAGTTGGCTGACCCCGCCCCCTGCGAGCCCGTCGCGTGCGCCACACACTTTGCTCTACGCCCAGCCCCAACTACAGACCCGGCTCCTCTCAGGCAGCGTACACCCCAGGTGCTTGGGAGTGAGGACGCTGCCTGGTGGGCCCAGGCTCCGCGGTGCCTGGGGGAACTTGGGGCTCGCCCCACCTCGCGCCGAGGGACCGTGAAGAGTCCTTCACTCAACTGCAAGTAGGCCCAGGACCCACCCCCTACACGCGCGCGTGCACACACGCACATGCACACACGCACATGCACACACGCACATGCACACACACATGTTCACACACACACACCCTCTCTCACGCGCGCCGTGTGCAGTGCTGAATTCTGGAGAGTAGGCGCGTCCCCCCGCGGGCCAGCGCGTGGGAGCTGGCAAAGAACGTGCGTAGGGGGAAAGGTAGGCTCCCAAGAAGCTCCCAGACGGACGTGGACTGTACAGCCCCTCCCTAGCCTTTCTACTGCGGGCGCTGTTGCCAAGTCTTAGGTGCACGTGGGCAGTGGGCCGCACACGCTCATAGGCACGCGCGCTTTTCTGCGCACTTCCTCAGGCTGCTGAAGCGGTGCCCACTGCCAGCCGGAGTCCTCACACGTCCTCAGGTGGGGCACACGCATGAACGGCGGCAAGTGCACAGCCCCGCGTACCTGAAAATACCAGCGCGGTCGTGCACGCGTGACCTGACGCGCGCCTCTCAGACCGGGCGCTGCTGGCGCCGGGGGAAGTTGAGGCGAACTCCTAGCTGCCTCGGCGTTCCTGGGTGAGCGTCGCTGAGCGCGGAGCCGCAGCGCCCCCTGGTGCCCCTACTGCGCCTCGCCGCTGGGCTCCCTCCCGCTTTCCCTCTCCCCTCTCTAGCCTGACCATCACCTCTGCCGCTCTCCCTCCGGTCGAGTCTCCCTCCTCCCCGGCCCACGGAGCCCTGATCTCCTGCTGGGACGTACCTGTAGCCCGAGAAGGTCGAGGATGCAGTGGGGCGCGCTGCGCGCACGATCATCTCGGCCGCCTCAGCAGCCACCGGGTTTAGCGGGTTCCCGCATGCTGCGGCCCCCGCGCGCTCCCCTGGCTGTCCCGCGCTGTCCGCATCGCCCCCACGGGGGGCGGCTATCCCAGCCGGAGGCTCTGCAGCAGGGCTCTACCGGGGTGGAGGAGAGAAGGAGAGGCAGGGTCAGCCCACCAGCGAGGGGAGGGAGGGTTGAGGGGAAGGCTGCAGTCTGCAGCGCTCACAAGCCCCCCTGTGCGCCCAGGGGGGCTAGACAAGAGGGGGGAAGCTGAAGCCCCATGCCCACGACGCCCCCAGTGCGGATCCTCAGCCCCTGTGACTGATAGCGGGAGCTCCACTCCAGGGTGCACAGGAGAATGGGAGCCCCAGGTTGGCAACCCACGAGAAGCTAACTGGGCACCTCCACCCGCACCCCCTACCACCTCCCCAGCGCCGGCTGCTGGGAGTTATGCGACCGGGAGCTGCTAAGCGAGGGGGGTAGGGAGAGAAAGAGGAGGTAACAAGGGTGGGGGGGCGCTGGCTGAGTTTGCGACGAGCCGGCAGTAGGAGAGGGGGAGGGAAGGACGCGGGCTCCCGCGGTCCCGGTTCCCCGAGGGAGGTGGATCGTTCCCACGCAGCGACCCTCTTGAGATCCTGCCGCTCCCTCCCTCTCCAGGCCTCCCACCTCCCCCTTCCCAAGGGGGCCTTCCAGGCCCGGCGTCCCGCGCCAGCACTCACCGCAGCCTCTCTCCACATAGTTCTCAGCAGTGGCCGCTCCTGGTCATCTCCAGGGCTGATGGCTGCGGCCGCGATTCTTAGCGCTCACCCGGTCCCATGATCCGGCCAAGCCCTAGGAGCTCCCCTCCAAGAGTCCTAGCTCTGCTTCCTGTCCCACTCCGGACGGCAACTGCCCGGTCCTCTGAGCGCGCCGGAGCACCCTCTCCGCAGCCCAGCTCCGGGCTGGTGTGTTTGAGGGCGAATGTGTGTGAGTGAATGTGGGAGCGTGCGCGCGCGTTTGGCCGGGGATCCCCGCGGTCCCCGGCCGAGAGAGGCTCGGGCGGGGAAAGGCAGCTCCCTCCGGGCCCTTCGCTGCGCGGCCAGCTCCGCGCAGGGCGTTCGGCTCTCCACTTCCCAGAGGGAGTCCGGAGAGCGTCTGGACACCCTGGTTCACAGCACTGGCAAAGCCGGGTTCCCGGGGCGTATTTCTGCTGCGGTCGCCTCCGAGGAAGAGGAGGGGGAAGGCAGGGGCGCCCTCCACACCAACTTAAGAGACTTGTTCTCAGCCGGCGAGACGCAGTAGCCCCCGCGCAAGCCCAAGAGGCTTGGAGCTCCGGCGGGCGAAAGCGTCTCCTGCGCGCAGCCTCTCTCCTAGGTGGGTCGAGACAGACCCCGCAGTCCCTCGGCGGCGACGCGGAGCGCGGCCACCCGTTCTGAGAGCGCACGGCGGCAAATAAGGCCAGGATAGGTGACTGGCTGGCGACGGGGGCGCCTGCGGCGGCGCGCGCTGCTGTCCGTGGTGTTGGAACCACGCTCTCCGCCCGCTCCCGGGCGTCTGGTGCGGCTGAAGAATCAATTATTCAGATCTCTGTACCGCTTCCTCCTCCCCCAGTGCCTCGCGCTGGGTACAGCTATCCCCCTCCACGCACAGGCGCGCCGACACACACACACACACACACACACAACGCGCGCGCGCGCGCAGAGTCTGCTCCAATGCTTCTCCCTGTGCCTTGCCACCCCCGTACGGGAACCCACTCCTCTGATCTCAGGGAGCCAGAATCCTAAAAGCAAAGACTTCTGCATTTCACACTTGCTTCCTTCTAAGTTGCACCAAAAAGAAGTCTCCCTGAGGCTGCGACTTCTAAGCTACCAGAAGAGATGAGCCAGAGAACATGGGACGGCCTGGGTGTGTGAGGGCTCGGATGACTTAAATTCTAGCGACTGGGCATGAAATGCATGGCCGAGTGAGGAGCTCTGCCCCTTTATACTCACCTGTATCTCCAATGCCTGTCTGCCTTTCAGGCCTTGGAAGGAAAGGGGTCTTAAATTCTAAGAGGTTTTGCAATCACTCCTCTAAGCCCGCCTCCTCCTCTTAACCTAATGTCACCTGCTGCGGTCTAAATGTGTGTGTTCCCACCCCCAAATTCACAGGATAAAATCCTAACTCTCAAGGAGATGGTATTGGGGCCTTTAGGAGGTGACTTCATGGCTTCATGAGAGTAAAATGGGATCTGTGCTCTTATAAAAGAGACGCCAGAGAATCAGCCAGGTCCTTCCACCAAGTGAGGCTTAATCAAGAAGGCATCGGCCTATGAGTAGGAACCAGGCCCTCCCCAAACATTGAGTCTGATGCCACTTCATCTTGGACCTCCCGGCCTCAAGAAGTGAGAAAAATAAACTTCTGCTGTTTATGATGTTTTGCTATGGCAAGCTGGATCAAACTAAAAACATCACTTTTGGACGTTATATTACCTCCTCTTGTTGATCACTAATCTGGAATTGGGGGGCAGTAAAAACATCTACTTCTCAGGATTATTTTGAAAAGAAAAGGAGGCAGCCTTAGTAAAGCAAGGTCTGGCACATAGTAGATGCTCAATCAACATCATGTGCCTTGAAGTAGCCTGGAAGCAGGGGAACTTCCTCCAGGAATGTGGATGTGGCTGCTGAAATGGAGACAGGAGAGGGGTACAGTGTCTGGAGACAAATGGATTCCTTATTGAGCTGGTTGTTCTATGTTGGGTTTCCTGGATTTTGTTGTTGTTGTTGTTGTTGTTGTTGTTGTTGTTGTTGTTGTTTTAATCCAAAAGACAGAGAAAGGGTGAGGGAAATCCTGGAAAGTACATTAAAATGGGGGATTGTATAATATAAGGCAGGGAGCAGGAAAGTGTTTCCTTTCCTGAGCCTATGGCTGGGCTGAACTGATTAGGCCACTCCTTGACACCCATGCAAGACTCTGGCTTGGGGTCTAAAGGGAAAGTTAGGCCATTTTATTTAAATGAGCTATAAATTATAGATAATAAAATTCATACCTCTTAAGGGTTTCATTTGTGAAGGTTTTTAGGTGTTTGGGTTTTTATTTTTGTTTTTGTTTTTGACAGGGTCTTGCTCTGTTGCCCAGGCTGGAGTACAGTTGTGTGGTCGTAGCTCACTGTGAACTTGAACTCCTAGGCTCACGTGATCCCTCTGCCTCAGCTTCCCAAGTAGTTAGGACTTTAGTGGTTAGCACATGCTACCACATCTGGTAAATTTTTTATTTTTTGTAGCGACTGGGTGTTGCTATGTTGTCCATGCTGGTCTCAAACTCTTGTCCTTAAGAAATCATCTGGCCTTGGCCTCTCAAAGGCTGAAATTACAGGTGTGAGCCACTGCACCCAGCCATTTTGTTTCTTTTGAAAATCTGTGTATCCACACAGACCATCATGTAAAACAAGGTACAGAGTATTTTCATCGCCACCAGGAAATTTTCTTGTATCCCTTTGTTGTCAATCCCACTCTCCCCACTCAGTGTAAACTACAGTTTTGATTTCTAATACCGTGTATTAGTTTTTCCCTTTTTTGAATTTCATGTAAGTGGAATTTTACACTATGTATTCTTTGGTGACTGGCTTTTTTCACTTACCCTGATGTCTAGAAGATTCCTCTGTGTTGTTGCATGTATCAGCAGCTTTTTTATTTTTTATTATTGAGCAGTTAGCTCTCTATTGCATGGATAAGCCATACTTTGTGTATCCAGTCCCCTGCAATGGATATGTGGGTTGTATCTATGGGACTTTTAAAAATACAGATGTGGCTGGGTGCAGTGGCTCACGCCTGTACTCCCAGCACTTTGGGAGGCCAAGGCAGGAGGATCACTTGAGCCCAGGGGTTTGAAACCAGCCTGGGCAACATGAAGAGAACCCAGGTGTTCAACTGCTGCACTCCAGCCTGAGTGACAGAGTGAGACTTTGTCTCAAAAAAAATAAACAAAATAAAACACAGACGCCTATGCCCACTCTAGATCTACTCCATTAGGATCTCCAGGTGTGGGGCCAGGCACGGACATTTGTTTTAAATCCATAGGGGATTCTGATGATGCCTCTGCACTTGCTGTTCTCATAAATTGATGCCAACCCTGAAACTGGATTTGTCTTTCTTGAAAACTATTGGTATTCAGGGTTTTAAGTTATTCATGATCAGACTTATAGAAAGATAAATCAAACAGATATGGCCTCTTTTGGATAAAGAAAAATGGCAGCCCTTCATTGGAAGGGACAGTGTGCCTCTAAACATAGGCACAGGCAGCTGGAGTTTCACTGGAGTGGACAGGTCACCAGGGTGGAGCACGTCGTGTGTCAGGCACCTGGAGCTTCACCATACATGCAGAGACTATGACAGCGTGTATAGGATCACGACAGCCTTACTCCATCTATGCTGCAAAGCTTAATTCTCAATGCAGCTTAGGATGCTGAGCAGAATTTTGCTGCTCAAAGAGTTTCAGATGCTAAGAAAACCTTCATAGCAGCTATACCAACTGTGTTGGTTAATACTGAGTATCAACTTGATCAGCTTGATTGGATTGAAGGATGCAAAGTATTGTTCCTGGGTGTGTGTGTGAGGGTGTTGCCAAAGGAGATTAACATTCAAGTCAGAGGACTGGCAGACCCACCCTCAATCTGGGTGAGCACCATCTAATCAGCTGCCAGCACAGCCAGAATAAAAGCAGGCAGAAGAACGTGGAAAGACTAGACTGGTTTAGTTTTCTGGCCTCCATCTTTCCCCCGGGGCTGAATGCTTCCTGCCTTGTAACATCGGACTCCAAGTTCTTCTGCTTTGGGACTTGGACTGGCTTCCTTGCTTCTCAGCTTGCAGACTATTGTGAGACCTCACCTTGTGATCATGTGAGTCAATATTCCTTAATAAACTTCCCTTTAGGCCAGGCACAGTGGCTCACGTCTGTAATCCCAGCACTTTGGGAAACCGAGATGGGTGGATCACCTGAGGTCAGGAGTTCAAGACCAGCCTGGCCAACATGGTGAAACCCCGGCTCTATTAAATACAAAAAAAATTAGCCAGGCATAGTGGCGTATGCCTGTAATCCCAGCTACTTGGGAGGCTGTGGCAGGAAAATCACTTGAACCCAGGAGGCAGAGGTTGCAGTGAGCTGAGATTGTGCCAATGCACTCCAGCCTAGGCAACAAGAACAAAACTCCGTCTCAAAAAAGTAAAATAAAAATGAAAATAAACTCCCCTTTATATATACGTCTATCCTATTGGTTCTGTCCCTCTAGAGAACCCTGGCTAACACACCGATAAAGACTTCTCTAAGAGAAAGAACAAGGAGCAGTTCTTCCACATACCTGGGCGGGCCACACTGCTACACCCCAAGAGGAAGCACCTTGGGTGCCCTTTCTCACACTCACCATTGGAGGGCAGCTTCCATGTCTGGAGGAGACCAGGCCTCTCTTGTAGGAAATGTCTTTCTTGTAGGTTCACTCACAATTGTATAGGGAAGCTGGCTCCATCTTAAGCTCTGTCACTCAGCCGTGACTGGTCAGAGCAGTCCCTCAAGACAGTGCTTTGATGGCTGTAAAGTCAGAGCATGTCAGGCCAATTTCCCAAGGCCAGCAGTGCCCAAAAGTCTCATCATTCACTCCGCAGATAAAGACTCTGTCAGAGTCTGTGCCTATGGAAAAAAAAACTTCTCAGGGAAATGTCTGGATGCTAAGGAGAGAGGTCATATTTCCTGGTACCAGGGATCATTGAGGCGTGCCATCTTGAAACTGTGGAGGCCCTTGGGGATGATCAAACCAACCCCCAACACTGCTTTTTTTTTCCTCTAATGAGGACTCTGGCTAGGCGCAGTGGCTCACACCTGTAATCCCAGGACTTTGGGAGTCAGAGGCAGGCGGATCACTTGAGGTCAGGAGTTTGAGACCAGCCTGACCAACATGGTGAAACCCCATCTCTACTAAAAATACAAAAATTAGCCAGGCGTGGTGGCATGTGCCTGTAGTCCCAGCTACTTAAGAGGTTGAGGCAGGAGAATTACTTGAACCTGGGAGATGGAGGTTGCAGTGAGTTGAAATCGTGCCACTGCACTCCAGCCTGGGTGACAATGAAACTCTATCTCAAAAAAAAAAAAAAAGAGGACTCCAAAGCTGAAGGCACTGAAGGTCACATAGCTACTAAGAGTCACATATGGTCTCTTTTTCATACCTTCCTGTCACAAGCACAGCCCTTTTCCTATTCATGAACACAGACCTCTCCACTGGATATGACTTCCAGTAGAGGTTGCCAGGTAGAAAGTCACAGCAAATTATTCCTCAAGAGGTGATCGTCCTTGGGTGCCCCTGGTATATGCAGCATAGCTAGGCAGGTCAAAAGATATTTGGGTGTCCTGTGCTCTTTAGGAGGGGAATTGGGATTGGGGTGAAGAGGGAAAGGAAAGATGACTCAGTTACTGAGTTCTCCATCAGAAAAATGACTCAGGGCATTAGCAATTTTACTGAGCGCATTTAGCGGTAGTAAAACAGGCTGGGTCTACCAGTCAAGAGCTGACTCTGCCCAGTGACTGGTAATTAGCAGAGGTAGGATTGGAACCTATTTTTGTCTGGCTCCAGAACCTGCAGTTTAAACCAATCCGATGTTATCTGCCGAAGTCACTAACCTGCTGGATCTCTTTATTTTTCTTATTTTATTTTACTTGTTTATTTAGACAGGGTCTTGCATTGTCTCCCAAGCTGGAATACAGTGGTATTATCACAGCTCACTGCAGCCTCAAACTCCTGGGATCAACTGATCCAACTGCCTCAGCCTCCCAAGTAGCTGAGACTACAGGTGGTGCATGCTACCATGCCCAGCATTTTTTTTTTTTTTTTTTTTTTTTGAGACAGTCTCACTCTGTCATCCAGGCTGGAGTACAATGGCATGATCTTGGCTCACCTCAACCTCCACCTCCTGGACTCAAACGATTCTCCCACCTCAGCCTCCCAAGTAGCTGGGACTACAGGCACATGTCACCACGCCAGGCTAATTTTTTGTACTTTTTGTAGAGATGGGGTTTTGCCACGTTGCCCAGGCTGGTTTCAAACTCACGGACTCAAGCAATCCACCTGCCTCAGCTTCCCAAAGTGCTGGGATTACAGGCATGAGCCACTGCTTTTTAAAAATATTTTTAATAGAGATGAGGTCTTGCTTTGTTGCCCAGGCTTGTCTTGAACTCCTGGGTTCCAGCCAATCCTCGCACCTCAGCCTCCCAAAGTATTGAAATCACAGACATGAGCTGCTGTGCCCAGCCTGCTGGGCCTCTTTAGACAGGTCACTTGACATCTTTGAGGCTCGTTTTTCTTCACTCTTAGGATGCAAGAATGTCAGATTAGCAATTCCTGCGTTTAAGCTTGCCTCAATCAGCAGAGCCCCTTTCATAAGCCAACTCCCCTACATTGCCCTAATATAGGAAGAAGCTAAAAGTGAAGCTTTGATCTCAGGTGAAAAGGTGGGTAAGAGATTGGAGTCTGATGCTCCTTAACTTCTGCTTCACCCCTAGCCTCCCTCCCACCCACACCAAAGCTCATCACAGAACTCTGGGACTCTGATGAACACATTTTGAAAATATGGTACAATCTCTGCATGGCACAAAAGAAGAAACAAGAACCAGAAAGAGTAAGAGACCAAATAGAATTACTCATCAGTTAGAGATGGAGCAAATATTGGAATCCAGGACTTATCACAGACAGCCAGACTTTTAAAAATAGCATCTGAACCTTAGCTCTGAAACTTACTGGCTGCATGATACTGGGTAGATCTCTCAGCCTCTCTGTGCTCCAGTTTCCTCATCTATAATGTGGGGATAGTAATAGTACTTGCCATTTAGGGATTTCTAAGGGGTAAATTGAATGAGGCAATACATATAAAACGTTTAGCATAGTGCCCAGTCATAGCATGGGTTTAATAAATGTCAGTTATTAGGATGCTTATTATTGTCTTATAGGGCCCTTGAGGGTTCCACTAAGATGTTGCTGTCCCCTGATGCTCAGATACCTCTCCTGGGCTGAGTGGCTCCTGGTGTGTGTTCAGGAAGGTGTGGTGTGCAGGGCGGAGGGGCAGCCATTGGTCAGGCCTAGCTCTCCAGCTCAGTGTGTCCCAGATGGTGCCCATGGGGGTGCTGGCCGGTGACATATTGGCAGCCTCCCTTCCCTGCACAGTTCACTGAGCCACGCAGTGCTCAGGAGCCTTGAGCTGTAGCCTGCTCTGCCAAGGAGGCAGCCTGCCCAGCCTGGACTGATGGACAACAGGCACAGCCAGCCCCAGGGAACTCGGACTGTGCCTCCAGCCTCCAGAGAAGGCGCAGGTGAGGCACTAGTCCAGCCGCCTCCCCAAGCTCCTGTGGCTCCCACGGCTTCTCTCTGAGAGGGAGAGGGAGGGACTTAGTCAACAGTCAGCCTCCTTTCCACATTACCTGAGTCCTTGCCTGTCTTAACCCTTTTTCTGGAAGTGACAGCTCTTAGAAAGCAACTATGGAGCAGAAAGGAAATGATTGCTTCACTGAACAAATGAGAAAGCAGTTTCTTCATTTGAAAAAAATGGAGATGATAGTATTGACTCCACAGAGTCATTGTGGGGACTCAATGATATATTGCATACAGTGATTGGAATCGTGTGCACCACGTAGAAAATAAATATTAGCTATTCCCTATATCGGTATTATAGCAGTAGCAAAAATACAGGCTCTGTAGCCCCTCTGCCCAGGTTCAAATCTTTGATGCACCTCTTCCTATCTGTGTGGCCTTGGGCATGCTGCTCAATGCCTGAAGCCTCAGTTTCCTCATCTATAAAATGGGGGGACTCATGGACACAGGGAGGGAAACATCACACACCAGGGCCTGTCGGGGAGTGAGGGACTGGGGGAGGGATAGCATTAGGAGAAATGCCTAATGTAGATTACGGGTCGATGGGTGCGGCAAACCACCATGGCACATGTATATCTATGTAACAAACCTTCACGTTCTGCACATGTATCCCAGAATTTAAAGTATAATTAAAATATATATATATATATATATATATAAATAAATAAATAAGAAACAAAATAAGGGATTCTTTGTGCCTCTCCCACAAAATTGCTGAGAAGATTAAATCAGGTGATGCACACGAGTTGCTTAGCACAACACCTGATACATAATAAGAAATCAATAAGTAAAGGTGATTATTATGACTAATTAGCATTGATATGAATGCCCAAGGTCACAGAGCAGGTTAGGATTTAAATAGGTGTTTTCTGACTTGCCACTTGGTACTCACTCTGCTACTCACTGCTGCCTCTCAGTCAATTAAAATTCCTGGCTCTGCCCTCTGAGAGTCACTGTTCCTAAAAAAGAACTCCATTTGTAGTAGGAAGCCACAAAATAAATTGTCACCAAGTCCAGCGGTCAGATCCAAACTGTATAAAAAAACATTTCTCTTAATTAGGCAAAGTTGTCCAAGGATTCAGGGTACAGGGAGAAGAAGAAAGACTAGTTCAATGACCAAACCTGAGAGCCAACAGACCCGGCTGAGACCTCAGTTCTGCAGCATCTCTCTTGCTGGGTGACTGTGGGCATGTCATTCTAGCCTCCTGGGCCTAAATTTCCTTGCCTGTGAAATCAGGGTTGTTGTGAGAATGAAATTAGATAAAACATCTTATGTATATTGAGTTTTTAATAAATGGTAGAAATGATTATGTTCACAGCCTTTGTGGTTGGGTGAGGAATTCGTAGGGCTTGTTGTGGTGGTCGTTTGAGGTTTTGGTTTTTGTTTTATTCTTTGCAAAAGGGTGAAGGAATTGTGTGATTTCCATCAATGACAAAGCATATATGCTAAATGCAACGTGGGATTCTGAATTGAGTCTTGGAACAGAAAAAGGGCATTAGGGGAAAACCCTGTAAATCCTAATAAAGCCTGAAGTTTTGTCAACAGCAATGTACCAGTGTTAGTTTCTTAGTTTTGACAAATGTACCTGCGTTGTGTAAGATGTTAACATGAGGGAACACCAGTCGAAGAGTTTATAGAAAGTCACTGTACTATCTCTGCAACTTTTCTGTAAATCTAAAAACATTCCAAAATACAATCTTTGCTTAAAAAAACTAAAAGCAATATATGCTTAAGAAAATTACCTATATGCTTATCTATGCATAGATTATCTCTGAAAGGGTACCCAAGGAACTAGCAATCGTGGTTGCCGCCAGCAAGGGAACACAGGTGACTGGGAGAAAGTGGAGAGAGAGGTGAAAGAGGGAGGATTCCTTCTCACTGTGAGGCATGGTTTGCTTTTGGCATGCACATATATTGCCTTCCTGCTTAAAGAATGAGTAAAAAGCTGAGATGGTAGAGAGTAGTGAGTGGGTGTGCTCGTGTGTGTCTTGGTGTGCCCCTAGGTGTCAGGGCAGAGTTCAAGCAACAGCTGCAATGGGAAGCAAAGAAGAATGAGCCCCCACAGTCATGGCAGGGCCTTGGGCTGAGCCCCCAGAGCTGCACTCTGCCTTACTTGATCCACCTCTGCAAGTGGAAAAAGATCCAGGTCTGCAAGGCGCTGAGGACCCCCCCTCCATGACAGCAAAACGCACCCAACTTTCTGTGTACCAAATCGTTTCTTAGATGCCTATCTACTTAAGCTCATCTAATCCTTGGAGCAAACCCAAAGGTTGGAGTTGGTATCCCCTTGTTACGGTGGAGGACACAGAAGCCTAGAGTGGTATAGTGCTCCCTAAGTACCTACCCAAGGTCATACTGGTACGAAGTGGTAGAGTTGGGATTTGAGCTTAAGCTTCTGGAGTTCAACCCACTGAGCCTCATAATGTCACAGCTGTCAGGCTGTAAGGAAGCTACCGCCTCCTTGCGAGATGGCCACATTGTTTTTTGGCAGGTGCATGGGACCCCATTGAATGAGGAGGGGGTAGGTAGGAAGCATCTCTCTTCTCTGGCTCCCAGAACTGCATTCCCACCACACCAATAGAGGCCAGCAAGCAGGGATTTAACCGCCGGGATGGATCTCAGCACTGTCTCAGAAGACAAGATATTAGAAGGACAATAAACCCCAACACCAACCTTCTGGCAAGGAAGGTGTTATAGACCTCATTTTCAAGATGAGGCAATAAGACAAATTTAATTTTTTTAAAAAGAGGCTTCTGTTATCACATAGCAAGGGGCAGTGTGACATGGTAGGGGTAGGGGTTTTGGAACCAAATTACAATCAGTTCAAATCCAAGTTCTCCCCATTCCTTGGGTAAGTCATTCAACCTTTTTGAACCTCAATTTCCTTCTCTGTGAAATGGGGTTAGTAATACCTGCAAATTCTAAGTAATAATGGGCTTGGCACTGAGAGAGCTGTAAACAAACAGTAGCTATGATAATTATAATAAAAGAGCACTTTAAATTGACAAAGACTTTAGCAATCATAATAATGTCATTTGAAGATGATACTATTCATTGAATACTCACTCAGCAACAGGTACTAGGCTAAGCATATTCTAGGTTTTGTAGTATTTAGTCCTGAGAATGACCCCCTGAACTGTGTATAATTATTAAACAGCTAAGAAGAATGAACCCTGAAATAGTAAGTTACTTTCCCAAAGTCACACAGGAATTCCGGTGCCTGGCCAGGACAAAAGCCTGTTTCCTATCTTCCAGTCAGCTACACCAAATGCTAAGTTAGCACTGTCTTATGGAGGCTGCATGTCAATCCTCACTTAGGGAATCTCAAAGTTCAGTGATCAATAGAAATTACATGGAAGAGATTGAAATGCAGATTCCTTGGCCCTGCCTCCATAAATTCTGATCCTGCAGCTCTGCAGTGGGGTCATGGGAATTTGCTAAGTGGCAGATTGTATTTTCCAAAGCTGGCCACAATAATACTTTCCATCCCACATGCTCTTTCTGAATCTTGACACTTCCCCCATCAAGAGGATGAATTTATGAACTCTTGAAACTTGGTGGGCCTTTTTTACTCCCTCAACCAATATAGTACAGCAGAGATGTAGATCAGAAAAGTGCAATATAATTGTATCTTGTTATCTTGGAACCCAGCCACCATGCTGTGAGGAAGCCCAAGCATCCTTTGGAGAGCCTTACATAGAGAAGAACCAAGGCCTGCAGCCCTCAGCCCCGGCAGAAATCCCAACCAACAAGTACACCAACCTGCCAGCAATGTGAGTGAGTCATTTCAAAAGAGAATCCCCCAGTCCCCAGTGGAGCCGACCCAGCAGAGACAGTCCTGATGAACTCTCCCCAAGTTGAAGATTCACTGGGAAACTAGTTGCTGTTGTTTTAAGCTACTACAATTTGGAGCAACGTGTTACACAACAATAAATAACCAATACTCTGCATTTTTAACAAGCCTCGCCAGGTGCTTCCATCACAGGCGATCAGAAGTCTACAGTGTGGAATAGACTGCCCTTTGCCAGATCTTTGTGGATGTGGAATGAACATTAGTTAACAATTTCTGCCCCTCACATTGCAGAGTTTCTGTTTATAACCACCAAAGCCATGTTTGCAGAGAGACTTCAAAAGTCCGCTTCTCTGACCAAGAGCAGTGGCTCATGCCTATAATCCCAACAGCTTGGGAGGCCAAAGCAGGAGGATTGCTTAAGCCCAGGAGTTCAAAACCAGCCTGGTAAACAGTGAGACCCCTCGCCCCCGCCAACTCTGCAAAAAATAAAATTAAAAAATTAGCCAAATGTGGTGGTGCATGCCTGTGGTCCCAGCTACTCAGGAGGCTAAGGGGGGAGGGTGGGGATCACTTGAGCCCAGGAGTTAGACACTGCAATGAGCTGTCATTGCACCACTGCACTCCAGCCTGGGTGACAGAGTGAAACTCTATCTCTAAAAAACAAAACAAAACAACAAAAGAGTCCCATCCATCAGAGGAATGGGACTCTTATTACCTTGAGTGTGGTGATGGTATCATAGGTATGTACATAAATCTGAACTCATCAAATTCTATACACTAAACATGTATAGTTATTTTTGTATGCAATTATGCCTCAGTAAAGCTAATGTTTTGAAAAAGAATTTCTTCCTCCACCACTGTGTTGATAAGTGAAACCCAATCAACTTTGAGCATCTTTGGCACCCATGCATGTTTGCACCAACACCTTTTCCAAGAATACTTGAATCCTTCTCCACTCCTGGGTAAGCAAACCCAATTTCCCATCCATATTTGCAGAGGTGTTTGCTACTTAAGCAAGGTGCAGCGTTGCAAATTCTTGGGTAAATAACACAAGGCTGAGAACAATATTCCCATGCCAGTAGCCACGAAGTGCAGGAAATGACAGATCTCTTAGGATTTCTCTGTCTCAGTCAAAGACTCAGCAAGGTCCTGGCTTGAAAGAGTGCATGGGCACTGTCACTCTTGGTAGAGCAGAAAGCCAAAGATGGGGCAGAGCATCATAATTAAACATGAGGACTCAAGAGTCAGGCCACTTGAATTTGGATCCTGACTCTATGACTTACTAGCTGTGTGACTTTAGGCAAGTTGCTTAACCTTTCTGAACTTCAGTTTTCCACTGTGCAAAATGAGAACAATAAGAACTTCTTTAATGGGTTGCTGTTAAGGTAATGCAACTGTCTTATATGGGAAGAAACTTAATGTGTACTCAATAAATAGTAAAAGTTACTGTTTTTTAATGTGGTGTGATTATATGCTGCCCAGATATACAAACAGGCAGATCATAGAGGTGAAAAAGACCCTGGGATGGAAGTCAGGAGATCTGAATTATTGTTTTGGTTTTGCCACCAATTCACTTACTCGGTGTATTAGTCTGTTTTCACACTGCTGATAAAGACATACCCAAGACTGGGCAATTTACAAAAGAAAGAGGTTTAATGGACTCAGAGTTCCACGTGGCTGGGAGGCCTCACAATCGTAGTGGAAGGTGAAAGGCACGTCTCACATGGCAGCAGACAAGAGAAGATAACTTGTGCAGGGCAACTCCCCTTTATAAAACCATCAGAGCTCGTGAGACTTATTACTGTCACAAGAATAGCACAGGAAAGCCCTGCCCCATGATTCAATTACCTCTCACGGGGTCCCTCCCACAACTGTGGGAGCTATAATTCAAGATGAGATTTGGGTGGGGACACAGCCAAACCGTATCACTTGGATACCCGAGACGAGGTAGTTGATGATGTTGAACTTTAGTTGTAAACTGAGGTGGAAGGATTAGGAGGTGCTCTCTAAGCTGCCTAAGTCACTAACTTGCTGGGCCTCTTTATTTTTATTTATTTATTTTTATTTTATTTTAAGATAGGGCATCACTCTGTCACCCAGGCTGGAGTGCAGTGGCACAATCATAGCTCACTGTAGCCTCAAACTCCTGGGCTCAAGCTAGGACTACAGCCACATGCCACCATGCCCAGCTAATTTCACTCCAGCTCTTCCCTTCTTTAGACTGCTAAGAGTGTCCTATTGCCTAATATACAAGACACTCTTCCAGACATAAATGGTAGCAAAAAATCCCAAAGAGGCTAAGCCAAAAATAAGAAATAGTTGGCTCAGAGAAACCAAACCTGTGGTTGAATGGTCAAATCCCACGGATGCAGCTAGACTCCAAGAACAGCTGGAGTCTGGGTCTCACTTCTCTCTCCCCCTCTTTTGCTTTCACTTGCTTGCTGCATTCACCCTCCCTCACAAACTGTCTTCCTCCACACTCAGGGAACATTCATAGTAATGCTTCCTATTTCACAGTTTAGACCTAAACCCACGGGAAAGAATGACTGACTGCCCTCCCTTCCTAAGTCCAAAAACCCCAGGGTGGGGATTCATTGGCCCAGTGTGGATCAGTTGCCAACTCCGTGGCCAGTCAATTGTGGCTTTGGGATGGGGCCATGTTAGACCACAGCAGCTCTCTTGGGAACCATGTGTTACCTACCTAGCCAGTCTGCACATCTGAATTTGCAACTTCTGCAGTACACCCTAAAGGGAAGCTTTTGTATTTCTCTTGTTAGTTTGCAAAGCACGTCCACTCTTATCTTCATATAATCCTTATAACAACCTCACAATGGAAACAGCTGTCAGCCTTAAATCCAACATAATTTAGAGGGTCCTTTGGCTCAGGGAAGCTGGGTGGCCTGGCCAAAGTCACAGCCTGACCATGGCAGAGGCAAATCCAGCTAAGAACCTGGGTGTTTTAACTTCTCTTCCAGTGTTTTCTCTATTTTTTTTTAAGAGACAGGAGCATCTTGCTCTGTCACACAGCCTAGAGTGCAGTGACACAATCAATCATAGGTCACTGCAGCCTCAAACTCTTGGTTTTAAGTGATCCTCCCACTCAGCCTCCCAAGTAGCTGCAACTATAGACACACACCACCATGCCCAGCTGATTGACTGATTGATTGATTGATTGATTGATTGATTTTGGTAAAGATGAGATCTTGCAATGTTGCCCAGGCTGGTCTCAAACTCCTGGGCTCAAGCCATCTTCCCGCCTCCACCTCCTAAAGGGCTGGAATTACCGGCATGAGCCACCACACCTAGCCTCTTCCAGTGGTCTTTCCCAAAACACACTGCATATTTGTTTTTTCCAGAATGTTCATCAATGAAGACCCAAGAATATAATATAATCACTGGTAGGGCCCATGTGTCCCCCACCCTGGTAGCTATGCAGGCACCTCCCTTGAGGCGGTTTTCTGGATCTGATGTCTCCTTGCCTGTAAATAGCAGCCCCAGGGACTGTCAAGCCCAGTGAGGGAAAAGCACAGGCTTCTTAGGGACCTTTCCAACCTGCTGAGAATGGAAGAAAAGGAAACAGGAGGAAACCCTGGAGAGGGCCCAGAACAGTTCCACAGTCTGGCAGAACAGATGCCATCACTGGTGCCACCACTTCATCACCTCCTCCAGGACACTCCCTGGACCCCACAGAGAATCTGGTCTTCGGTCTTCACTGAGTATCCCCAAAGGAAGGCAGGGTTGACCTCACTGTCTTCCTTCCTTTGCAGCTTCTCTTTCTACTCTTTCAATATGGCACGGTGGTTAGGTGTGCTGGCTTGAAAGCTGGTCTACCTGGCTATATGGCCTTGGCAAGTTTTCACCTGTGTATTTCATTTTCATCCTTGATAAAAAGAGTCCCTATGTCATGGATTTATTGAAATGATTAAATAAAATCATGAAAATAAAGCGCTTAGAACAGCACCCGGCTTGTGGAAGGCGAAGTTACAATTATCATTTATATGGCTAGGAGAGTGGCTAGGAATGATAGGGGCAAATTTGTATTGCTTGTTTTCATATTATACAAGCAACGCAACCACAAAGAAAAGGCAAAGGCAAAAGCAGGGACATCTGTGGAATAATTGGCATGGTCAGTTCAACAAGTCCATGTGATGGACAAAAGGGCAGGGGTATATTGTTCTAGATTTAAAGAGACTTAGAAGACACAACAGCTAAATGCAGTGTGTGGTTCTTGGTTGAATCCTGGTTCAAACAAGCCCTTTGTAAAAACATGGCCATGTGCAGGGGCTCACACCTGGCATCCCAGCAATTTAGGAAGCCAAGGTGGGAAGATTGCTTGAGTTTAGGAGTTTGAGACCAACCTGGACAACATAGCAAAACCACATCTCTACAGAAACTACAAAAAATAACCAGACATGGTGGCACATGCCTGTAGTCCTAGCTACTCAGAAGGCTGAGCTGGGAGGATCACGTGAACCAGGGAAGCAGAGGTTGCAGTGAGCTGAGATCACACCACTGCACTCCAGCCTGGACAACAGAGCCAGATCATGTCTCAAAACACACACACACAAACATATGCACACAACCATTTTGAAGGATGATTGGGGAAATCTGAATATGAACAATGTATTAGATAACATTTAAGACATTATTCTTAATTTTGCCAGATGTGATCATAATACTGTGGTTAGGTAGGAAAATTTTTTTAGAGACAAATACTGAAATATTTAAGGATAAAATATCCTGATGTTAGTAATTTTAAAATATTTCACCCAAAAGTAAAGAAAAAAAGATGACACAAATATAGCAAAATGTTAACAATCATTAAATTTAAATGATAGGTTTATGGGTGTTCATAATACTAGTATCTCCACTTTTGTGCATGTGGAAAAATTTTTATAGTAAACAAAACATGTTTATTGTAAAAATTTAAAGCTACAGAAAACATTCCAAAGAAAACATAGTAACTCTATCACCTAGGAGAAAATCATCTATAATGTTTTGATATATCTCCTTCCAAGTTTTGACTGCCTTAAAATTACTGCAATCAGAAGGCACATAAAATTCTGCAATTTATGCCAGATGCCATGTCTCATGCCTGTAATCCCAGCACTTTTGGGAGGCTGATGGGGGCAGATCACTTGAGGTCAGGGGTTCGAGACTAGCCTGGCCAACATGGTGAAACCCTGTCTCTACTAAAAATACAAAAATTAGCCAGGCATGGTGGCAAGCACCTGTAATCCCGGCTACTCGAGAGCCTAAGGCAGGAGAATTGCTTGAACCTGGGAAGCAGAGGTTGCAGTGAGTCGAGATGGCACCACTGCACTCCAGCCTGGGTGACAGTGAAACTCTGTCTCGAAAAAAAATTCTGCAATTTACTTTTTCTTAACTTATGTGTATAAGTTTTTTTCCTTGTTATTAAAAAAATGCAATCATTTTTAATGATTGCAGAATATTCCTTTGAGGAGATAAAATGGAGAAGTCATAAGTCCTTCTACCACAGAATTGCAATTATAATTAAAATGATGATGATGGCTAATATTCACTGAGCACTTATTACATGCCTGAGCTCTAACATACATTATCTCTTTTCATCTTCACAACATGTGAAGTAGTTAAGATTTTTTTTTGAGGGGGACAGGGTCTCACTGTGTTGCCCAGGCTGGAGTGCATTGGTGCAATCATGGCTCACTGCAGCCTCAACCTCAGGCCCAAGTGATCCTCCTGCCTCAGCCTCCCACTGGGACCACAGGCACACACCACTATGCCTAATAGCTACTATTATTATCAGAAGAAGAAAATGACAATCAGAGAAGTTAAGTGATGTATCTCGGGTCACACAGCTAGGGAGTAGCAGAACCCAGGCCATACTCAGGCTATGAGGTACAAATGTAAGTCCAGGCCTTTACTTTTATGTGTTTGTTCATTCACCAAACATTGACAGGGTGCCTGCCCTGAGCCAGATGTTGGACTGGGTTGTAACCCACACCAGAAGTTCACACTGCTGCAGGACACTAATAATTTGAAATTGTCAGACTAGGCCAGGCACAGTGGCTCATGCCTGTAATCCCAGCACTTTGGGAGGCCGAGGCAGGCTAATCACTTGAGGTCAGGAGTTCGAGAGCAGCCTGGCCAACGTGGCAAAACCCTGTCTCTACTAAAAATACAAAAATTAGCCGGACGTGGTGGTGGGTGCCTGTAATCCCAGCTACTCAGCAGGCTGAGGTGGAAGAATTGCTTGAACCCAGGAGGCAGAGGTTGCAGTGAGCCGCCGAGATTGTGCCACTGCACTCCAGCATGGGCAACAGAGTGAGATCTGTCTCGAAAAAAAAAAAAAAAAAAGATTGTCAGACTAAAGACCACAAGAGCCGTGATTCCTGGGGCCCTGGTCTACAATGCCTGCATTCCTTCTCCACAGAAAATAAGAAAGCCACATCTCAGCCTTCTAGTAATAACTCATCCTGCCCAGGAAAAAAGCATCCCTAGCAGCCAGAGAAGGGGTAGGGGGTAGTGATGATTTATTATTGATAATTAATGATACCAAAAACCTTTTAATATTCATATTATTTATTCTTAGCCCTGTCTGGCTGCACTGGCACAAACAGTTTGTTGTTAATGAGACTAGGAGCATTTTTAAATCAACTTAATTGATGTTTTTATGGTGTTCAGCAGATCCGAACACAGGATTTTTCAGCTGCGGAGCTGGATAAAAGCAATAGGAAGGGGGAAGAGCTCTGCAGAGACCTGGGCAAAGGAGAAGGTCACTGAGGAGCAGCCAGAGGAGGGAGGAGCCTGATGGAAACAACTGGATCTGAGAATTTTGTACTGTGGTTGTTTCCAGGTCCGCCACTTCATTTTCATCATAGCTGCACTACCCTGCAGGTTCCACCTAAGCCATGCAGTCTTGGACCTGGGACTTGACTGCTCAGTGCCTCAGTTTGCCCATCTGTAAAATGGGCATCATAATAGCCCCTTCCTCACACTTGTTATGATGATAACATGACATGGGTTCATTTACGTAAAAAACTTAGAACAGTACCTGGTGTTTTGCTACTCTTAGCAGCGTTGTTACTGTTATTGTTTCTCCTAATATGAATTTTATGAGGTCTCCATGGTTGACTTTAAAGCCATTTGCCAAATATTCTGGATTACCTCCTTGCAAGAAGATTTTAGATCTCCACCTTGTTGAACTCAACAAGGGCCATGTGACTTGTTTTGGATCACTATTAGGCAGGTGGAACTAACACGTGTCACTTGCCAGCAGATTTAAGAGCCAACACATTTTTCACTATGTCTTTTTTTCCTCCCGTCTGCCATGAGATTGGCAATGTTCCACTTAGAGGTTCTCCCATCTGCCAGGTCCCAGAGTGAAGATGGCACAGAGCAGAGTCACTGCCAACTGACAACGGATGTGCAACATGAGGAAGAAATAGACATTTGCTGTCAGAGGCCATGGAACCTTGGGGGTCATTTGTTACAGCAGCTAAACCTAGTCTACCGTAACTGGTGCAGCATCTTGCGTTAACCAGCTCTCGGCCCAATGGGAAAACGTAATCGGCAGATAAGGACTGTGATAGGGGCTTCTGAAGTCCCAAAGACCAGCACCAGATCTAGCCAGGGAGGACTGGGGGAAGGGCGCCTTTCCATTTGAGCTTGGAGAAAGTTTTATACAACAGAATGGTACTTTACATTTGTTTATTGCCTTCTCTGTTCCAGGTGGTCTACCAGTATTATCTCCTTTAATCCTCAAAACAGCCCTATGACGTAGTTATGATAATGAAGGTGATCACTCCTACATCTATTATGAGGCACTGAACTTTTAAAGTTGAAGTTTGCTGGGCGTCATGGTTCATGCCTGTAATCACAGCACTTTGGGAGGCTAAGGTGGGAGGATCACTTGAAGCTGGGAGTTTGAGAGCAGCTTGAGCAACACAGTGAGACCCTTGTCTCTACAAAAAAAAAAAAGAAAAATTTAGCCAGGCATAGTGATACATGCCTGTAGCCCCACCTCCTCAGGGGGATGAGGCAAGAGGATCCCTTTGAGCCAAGGAGTTTGAGACTGTGGTGAGCTATGATCACACCACGGCACTCCAGTCTGGGTAACAGAGTGAGACCCTGTCTCAACCAATCAATCCATAAAATTTTTAAAAATAATAGTAAGTAAATAAAATTTAAATAACTTGGCCAGGCGCAGTGACTCACGCCTGTAATCCCAGCACTTTGGGAGCCCAAGGCAGGCGAATCACTTGAGGTCAGGAATTCGAGACCAGCCTGGTCAACATGGTAAAACGCCATCTGTACCAAAAATACAGAAATTAGCTGGGCATAATGGTGGGTGCCCGTAATCCCAGCTACTCAGGAGCTGAGGCAGGAGAATCGCTTGAACCCAGGAGGTGGAGGTTGCAGTGAGCCAAGATCGCACCACTGCACTCCAGCCTGGGTGACAAGAGTGAGACTCCATCTCAAAAAATAAATAATAAGTAAAATAAAATAAAAAATAAAATGTAAGTAACTTGCTCCAAGTCCCAAGTGAGAGGCTTTGGACCAGGCAGAGTTCACATTCTTTATACTATATAACACTGTCCCCTGTATAGGTCTTCACCTTACACCTACATCTGAATCACTTGGGCAGGGAGAGGAGTGCATTAACATAAAGATTAACAGGCCCACCCAGACCTGCCATGGTGGGCAGAAGCCTCAACTGTCCCCCATGAGCTCTGCCCCCTGGTGTTGCACCTTGGTATAGCCCCCTCCCCTTAAATGCAATTAGAACCTGAGACTTGCTCCTAATCAATCGGAGATGACAGAGGTGACGGGGTATCCCACCTGTGATTACCTTTCATTTTATAAGACTTGGTCTTAGCATAGTAGAGATACTTTTTTGCCAGCCCCAAAAAAGCAAACAGCTATGGTGTGAACTGTCTATGGAGAAGGCAACATGGCATGGAACTACAGGATGTTTCCAGGACCTGAGAGTGGCCTCTACCTTATATGGCCAGTAAAAATCTAGGATTCTCCATCATACATACAGCTGCAAGCAAATAAATTCTACCAACAACTTAAATGAGTCTGGAAGTTGGTTATTCCCCAGTCAGACCTCCAGAAGAGAACATAGCCCACCCAATGCCCTGACTACAGCCTTACGAGACTCTGAGCAGAGGACCCAGCTAAGCTATACCTGGAATCCTGACCCACAGAAACTATGATACAATAAGTGGGTGTTGTGTTAAACTGCTAATTATGTGGTGATTTGTTTTGAAGCAATAGAAATTAATACACCAACACCAGGCACAGTGATTCATGCCTGTAATCACAGCACTTTGGGAGGCCGAGGCAGGTGGATCACCTGAGGTCAGGAGCTCAAGACCAGCCTGGCTAACATGGTAAAACCCCATCTCTACTAAAAATACAAAAGCAAGCCAGATGTGGTGCCACATGCCTGTAATCCCAGCTATTCGGGAGGCTGAGGCTGGAGAATTGCTTCAACTCAGGTGGTGGATTTTGCAGTAAGCCAAGATCACATCACTGCACTCCAGCCTGGGTGGCAAAGTGAGAGTCTGCCTCAAAAAAAAAGAAAGAAAGAAAGAAGAAAGAGAGAGAGAGAGAAAGGAGAAGAGAAGAGAAAGAAAAGAAAAGAAAAGAAACTAATACACTAGCTCAATCCAAATCTCTAAAGATAGGACCCAGGATGTAACATTTTGAGTAAGACGCCTGGGTGATTCTTATGTCCGCTAACATTTGAGATGTGTCAGTGTAATGGTTATAAACATGCCATCTTAAATCTGTGTGGCCTTGAGTAAGTTACCTAAATTCTCTGGCCTCAATTTCTTAATCTGCAAAATGGGGATAAACATATAGATCTTAATATAAGTAATAACACAAAGTGCAGTACCTGGAGCATGAGAAAGCTTCAAAAGACAGTAGCTACCACTATGCTTTTTTTTTTTTTTTTTTTTTGATACAGTCAATCTGTCACCCAGGCTGGAGTGCAGCTGCATAATCTCGGCTCACTGCAACCTCCACCTCCAGGGTTCAAGTAAAACTCATGCCTCAGCCTCCCAAGTAGTTGGGATTACAGGAGTGAGCCACCATGCCCAACTTTTGTGTATGTGTGTGTGTATGTGTGTGTATTTTTAGTAGAGACGGGGTTTCACCATGTTGGCCAGACTGGTCTCAAACTCCTGGCCTCAAGTGATTCATGTGCCTCAGCTTTCCAAACGGCTGAGATTACAGGCGTGAACCACCATGCCCGGCCAACTACTATGCATTGTGAAGGATGAGGAGGAGGAGGTAGTCAAGTGAAGGAGAAGGGAACAGGCATTCCCCCAAAAAGGCAACATCCCTGGGGGCATGAAAGATGTGGGGCTGTGAATGATGGAAGGGAAGTATGGATGCCCTCTAGCCAAAGACCACCAAAAGACACCCAGAGTTCAACAAAATTGGGTTTGTTGGCTTGTTGTAAAAAGGGTAACATACACCACGTAGGGCATCTCTGTAGGGGCATGTTCAAAAGAACTTATAGAACTTGGACTCCTGTTAGGCAGTTTGGAGGAGGGTTTAAGAAAGTGGGGCCTGAACTCCTGGCATAAGAATCGCTAGAACCTGGGAGGCAGAGGCTTCAGTGAGCAGAGATCACGTGACTGCACTCCAGCCTGGGCAACAGAGCAAGACTCCATCTCAAACAGAAAAAAAAGAAAAAAAGAAAGCGGAGCTTTGCCTGGTGTGGCGGGTCACGTCTATAACCCCAACAGTTTGGGAGGCTGAGGTGGGAGGATGGCTTGAGGCCAGGAGTTCAAAACCAGACTGGGCAACATAGCCAAGACCCCATTTCTACAAAAAATTTAAAAATTAGCTAGGTTTGGTGGCTGCTGCCTATAGTCCCAGGTACTCAGGAGGCTAAGGTGGGAGGATCACTTGAGCCCAGGATTTGGAGATTGCAATGAGCTATAATTGTGTGTGTACTCCAGCCTGGGTAAGAGAGTGAGGCCCTGTCTCAAAAAAAAAGGGGGGGGGGAGGGGCGCGGGGGGCTTTGTTCTGGTTTGAATGCTATCAGGAAGCAGGAGATAAGTCTCTAACTGGGTTATCTTAATAAATGTTAGCAAGAAAAAAAGGAAGTAAGGTTAAAGCTGTAATTGGTGGAGAAGTGGCCATCACTCAGAGGAGCCAGGATGAAGATTGTTTGGTTATTTTTGAGGTTTGGACAATGCTCATGTTTTCTGACATGACTGTGGAGTGGTTTTGTCTTGTCTGACTCATCACAGTCACCGAGTGACATTGCTCTTCTCTCTCCCTCTCCCTATCCACGCCTGTGAAAATCCTAATTGTCCTTTGTGGTTCATCTCAGAACCTCCTCCTCTACGAAGCCTTCTAGGTTCACCCTGACCCCTCTTGGGACCACTGCCCCCTAAAACCCTTCCCTCAAAACCATTTTATGCTCAAACGTGCTGCATAGTAGAAGGGTCTGATGGTCTTGATACTGGTTGGATATCAAAGACAGACAGCCTATATCAGAGGTCAGCAAGAAGAGTAAAAGGGCCCAAAGGGGCCGGTAAGGGCTGGGGGACATTGTTTCCTAATGACTATGAACACGCTTGACCGTAGTGGGAAGCCCCAGGCACTCAGCTGGCAGAACCTGCCCACCAGGGAGTAAGGGCCAAGGTGAGCCAGATGGAGGATCTACCCACCTGTGGACTCTATGAGTTGGAAGATAATGACTCAGAATTGAAAGAAGGACTTATTTGTTCATTCTTCTGAACTACTGATCAGTTAGTCATAAAGATGGTTAGTCTTGGACCTATGTCAGGTACAGAGTTGAGCTAATTATATTCAGAAATTATGGTGGTTTCAGGGTTGAGTTTCCAGTACACACAGGACTCTGGGCAAGCTGGAGCCCCTGGGGTTTGCCAGCGGTGACAGTGGTTCCCTCACCAGACAAGCTTAGGTAATGTTCCCAAACCCAGAGACATCCACTTGAGGACTGGGACTCCCTCAAATCCTTTTAATGAACTCCTTTTCTGCTTAATTAGCCTAAGTTGGCTTCTGTTAAGAATCCCAGTGGGTACACCTACACCCCACCTACTCAGGAAGGATCATTGTTAACTCCAAGGTGTTCAAATTTCCAAATCTTTTTCTGGTCTTATGTGAATTAATACTTTTTCATAAAAATGGAATCGCATTTTACATAATGTTGTATAACCTACCACAATTTATTTGAGCGATTCACCAATTGTTTGAAGTGTTAAGCTTTTTCCAACTAATCCTCTATTTTTTAACAATTTGTTCCAACTAATTCTTGATTTTTTCCAGATTTCAAAGAGTGGAACTATTTGACTAATAATGGATTACAAAGAAAGCTCTGTCCCACCTTCCAGTTCTTTCATCAAACAAAATATTGATGGCTAACCACCAGTTTTTGAGTGCTTCATATGGCACTGTGCTAAATTTTGTAAATTATTATGGTAAAAACAAAAAACACGTAATATAAAATGCACTATCTTAATCTTTTTTTTTTTTTTTTTTTTTTTTTTTTTTTTTTTTGAGATGGAGTCTCCCTGTTGCCCAGACTGGAGTGCAATGGCACGATCTCAGCTTATTGCAACCTCTGCCTCCTGGGTTCAAGCGATCCTCCTACCTCAACCTCCTGAGTAGCTGGGATTACAGGTGTGTGCCACCACGCCTGGCTAATTTTTTGTATCTTTAGTAGAGACAGGGTTTCACCGTGCTGGCCAGGCTGCTGTCAAACTCCTGACCTGGTGATACACCCGCCTCAGCCTCCCAAAGTGCTGGGATTACAGGAGTGAGCCACCGCGCCCGGCCATCTTCATCATTTTTAAGTGTACAGCACAGTAGCATTAACTATATGCACACTGTCATATAGTTCACATGCACAATCTCTAGAACGTTTTTATCTTCCAAAACGGAGATTCTATATCTATTAAACAACAGCACCCCTTTTGCCCCTCGCCACAGTCCCCAGCAACTACCATTCTACTTTCTATTTATATGAGCTTGACTACTTTAGATACCTCACATTCTATAGTTTGAATGTTTGTCTTCCAAATCTCATGTTGAAATTTGATCCCCAAGATTGGGGGTGGAGCCTAATGGGACGTGTTTGGGTCGTAGGGGTAGATCCCTCATGAACGTCTTGGTGCTATCCTCATGGTAATGAGTTTCCACTCTATTAGTTTCTGTAAGAGCTGATTATTAAAAAGAGGCTGGCATCTCGCCCTCTCTCTCTTGCTTCCTCCCCCACACTGTAATCTTGCACATGCCAGCTTCCCTTCACCTTCCACCATGATTGGAAGCAACCTGAGGCCTCACCAGAAGCTGAGCAGATGCTGGTGTCGTGCTTCTTGTACAGCCTGCAGAATCATGAGCCAGATAAACCTTTATTTCTTTATAAATTACTCAGTCTCAGGTATTACTTTATAGCAACACAAACAGGCTAAGACACACATATAAACAGAAATATGAATATTTGTCTTTTTTTTTTTTTTTTTTGAGGTGGAGTCTCACTCTGTCGCCCAGACTAGAGTGCAGTGGCACGATCACGACTGACTGCAATCCACCTCCTGGGTTCAAGCAATTCTCATACCTCAGCTTCCCGAGTAGCTGGGACTACAGGTGCTGTGGCATATTTGTTGTTTTGTGACTAACTTATTTCAATTAGCGTAATGTCCTCAAGGTTCATCCATGTTGTGACATATGACAAGATTTTCTTCTTTTTTAATGCTGAGTAATATTCAATTGTATGTATATACCACATTTTCTTTATCCATTCATCCATCAATGGACATTTAGGTTGCTTCTACCTCTTGTCTATTGTGAATAATGCTGCAGTGATTATGGGTGTGAAAATCTCTCTTTGAGATCTGTTTCCAGTTCTTTTGGGCATGCAATCCTTGACTTACGATAGTTCAACTTAAAATTTTTCAACTTTATGATGGTGCAAAAGCAGTATAGATTCAATAGAAACCATACTAAAAGTATCCATACAATCATTATGTTTTTCACTTTCAATAACACATTTAATAAATTACATGAGATAATCAACACTTTATTATAACATTGGCCTTGTGTTAGATTATTTTGCCCAACTGCAGGCAAATATAAGTGTTCTGAGCATGTTTAAGGTAGATGAGGCTAAACTACAACATTCAGTAGGTAAGGTATATTAAATGCATTTTCAACTTAATGATATTTTCAACTTATGATGGGTTCATGAGGACATAATCCCATTATGACTCAAGGAGCATCTGTTTACCCAGAAGTGGTATTGCTGGATCATATTTTTTTTTTTTTTTTTTTTTTTTTTTGAGACGGAGTCTCACTCTGTAGCCCAGGCTGGAGTGCATTGGTGTGATCTCGGCTCACTGCAACCTCCGCCTCCGGGGTCCAAGTGATTCTCCTGCCTCAGCCTCTCGAGTACCTGGGACTACAGGTGCGAGCCACCACGCCCAGTTAATTTTTGTATTTTTAGTAGAGACGGTGTTTCCCCATGTTGACCAGGCTGGTCTTGAGCTCCTGACCTCGTGATCTGCCTGCCTCGGCCTCCCAAAGTCCTGGGATTACAGGTGTGAGCCACCACGCCTGGCCTATTAATTCTACTTTTAATCTTTTGAAAGGCCTCTGTACTTTTTTCATAGTGGCTGCACCATTTTACAATCTCACCAACAGTGCACCAGGGTTCCAATTTTTCCATATCCTCACCAACATTTGTTATTTTCTGTTTTGTGATAATGGCCCCAACAGGCATGAGGTGATAGTTCATTGTGGTTTTGACTTGTATTTTCCTAATGATTATAATGTTGAGCATCTTTTCCTGTGTTTGTTGGCCATTCGTATATTTTCTTTGGAGAAATGTCTATTCAAATCCTTTGACTGTTTTTTAATCTAGTCATTTGGTTTTTGCTGTTGTTGTTATTGCTAACTTGTGGGAGTTCTTTATATAGTCTGGATATTAACTCCTTATTAGACATATGGTTTGCAAATATTTTCTCCCATTCCATAGGTTGCCTTTTCACTGTATTGGTGGTTTCCTTTGCTGTGTCTAATTTCTTAACTTGTGCTATCTCATTTAATTCTCATCAAAATCCAGGGTGACGGGGGGGATTCAGAAGGGGAAGCTGAGACCTAGATAGGTCCATTGCTTGCCCAAGGCCACACAGCCTGTAGTGCCAGAGCCAAGATTCAAATTTGTATTTTCTAATAAAACTCTCTTGCCACTCTAGAGCAGGGACAATCCACCTGTCTTGGAGATGCTTAGAAATTCACTTAGGTCCGGGCACGGTGGCTCATGCCTATAATCCCAGCAATTTGGGAGACGGAGGAGGGCGAATCATGAGGTCAAGAGCTCAAGACCATCCTAGATGGTGAAATACCATCTCTACTATAAAAAAAAAATACAAAAATTAGCTGGGCATGGTGGTGTGTGCCTGTAGTCCCAGCTACTCAGGAGGCTGAGGCAGGAGAATCACTTGAACTGGGGAGACAGAGATTGCAGTGAGCCAAGATCGCGCCACTGCACTCCAGCCTGGCAACAGAGTGAGATTCAATCTAAAAAAAAAAAAACAAAACAAAACAAACAAAAAAGAAATATTCACATAGGAACAGCTCTTAGGCAGCCCTGACCCCTCCAACATTTGCCCCAAATACCTGATAAGGTCTGACTCTGTACTCCTCTAAATTCCTTACTCTCCTCCCACTCCTGTCTCTTTTCCTCTCCAGGACTAAATCAGTAACAAGGAGACTCAATGCTAGGCATATGTGCCACCTCTACCTTCTCTAGAACCTAATTCTCATCAATCATTCTCTTTTTCCTGGTGGTCCTAAACTGATTCTCAGAATCTTTCTTGATACAGTATTCCAAGCAGCCTCTATCGAGAGCTGACATGTGAGGTGAAACCCCTTCGCCATCTCTACTCTAGACTAGGAGTTTTTCCAGAGCAGAAACTGTACAGGATTCATCTCTTTAATGAAAATTTTTCAATACTAACAGCAACACTTTGTTAGCTGTTAACATGCCTGAAGTATGTTAAAGGCTTTGTTTACCTGTTTATATGTATTCTCCCCATTAAGTTACAAGGAAGATAATACTCATTTCTCAGATGAGGAAAGTAAGGCACAGAATGCTTAAATGATGCACAAAAAATTGTATTACTGGTAAATGGTGGAGCCAAGATTGCAACTGATGAAGCTTGACTGACACAACACCACATCAGCCCTGCCCCATCCCTGTCTGTGTCCCCGAGCTCCACACAGTGCTTGGCATGCAGTAAATACATAATCGGCATTTTGTAAATGAATGAATGCATGAATGCTTGCATGAATGAATGAACTGGCTTAAGGTCTGGTGCCAGGGTAAGAGGGGACCAGCTGCTGCAGACCCATGGCAGGCTGGGCTGTGGGAGATGGTTTCTGACTCAGACCTAGCTCCCAAACCAGGCAGGAAGAATGCCTCCCTGCTTCTCAGCCTGAGAGTCAAACCTTCCAAGATTATAATTATCCTGCTTGCCCCACCCACGGCCCTGCTTCTCCTCAGAGCCACAGCTCACAGGCCTGAGGGCTCCAAATGAGAGGGGGCGGGTGGGGGTTGACAGATGGAGGGGTGCCTCAGGGGTTCTTTTAGTCAGAGAGCTGGAGAAACCAGGGTAGGGGGAGGCTGCGGCACTGGAATGGAGGAGGGAAGCTGCGCAGGTCACCGCGCATCCCTGTGGTATTCTCCGAGTTACCCAAGAGGTGGGGCACAGGCAGAGTGGTAAGCAAGTGCCACGGAGAGCAGATATTCAGTGGGCGCAGCCTTGAAAAGAGGTGGGGTCTTGGACTGTTCATTGCTTCTCTCCAGGCCTCCATTTCCCCATCTCTAAAGTGACAGAGGAGCTCAGGTCCTCTCTAACTGGCAGGCACGTCTTGCGTAAAGAAAACAAATTTGCATCACCCTCGGTCTGCCCCACCCTCTTTTTCCCCCAGTTCCAGGCTGGCACTTTGGTGCAGACTTCCCTCTGCCCCTAACATCATTTTCATCACCCAGGGCTATGTCGGAGTCACCTGTGATCATGAGTCCTTTCTCAATCCCTCCCCGCACGAGGCATATATAAGGGGGCCATAACAGCTGGTACCATACATTTGGTCATGTATGTTAATATCAGTAAACCATTTGTTATGCACGTTCACCACTGTTGCTGGACTTTATGGCCACTCTATAAACAGCACCCTGTAAAGGCTAGAGGGGAAGCTCATGGGTTTTGCAATCAAGTAGGCTGAATTCCATACCTGGTTCCCACACTTACCACCTACGTGGCATGGGTAAATCTCCACTTCTTTTCACTGAGCCCGGTTTTTCCTCATCTGTCCAATGGGCATTGAACAGGTACAGAAATGACAAGCATATAGTAGTTATCCAAGGTTCAGTAACTCCTACTATTACTTTATTATTTTCCCAAGTGCTAAGAGTTGTCTCCTACTCAAGACTAAGCAGGTAAGTAAAGGGCCCTCAAGAAACAACCTCTAGTGAAGTTATTAGAAGAAACCTCCAGCCTGGGCAACATAATGGTACCTCATCTCTACAAAAAAATACAAAATACAAAATACAAAAAATTCGCCCAGCATGGTAGCACATACCTGTAGTTCCAGCTACTCAGGAGGCTGAGATGGGAGAACCACCTGAGCCTGGGAGCTTGAGGCTATAGTGAGCCATGATTGTACCACTACACTCCAGCCTGGGTGACAGAGCCAGACACTGTCTCAAAAAAAAAAGAAAAAAGAAAAACAGAAGAAGAAGACACCAGAGGTGTGAGTTTCTATGTACAAGTCACGTTACAAAGAGATGAATGCACACTTGCTTAAAGAGGGGAACAAGTGATGTGGTGAATACTGGAGCTCAGTTCTGTGTCATGCTAAAAGATGGCATACCCTGAGCCTCAATCTCCTCATCCATACAATGGGAGTGTTCATAGAACCTAGCATGAAGGGCAATAGTTAGAATTAAGTGAAACAAGGTAAGTACTTAGCACAGGACCTGGCTTACAGGAAACAATTAATGCCAGTCACAGGGGAGACATTAGCATTTGGGTCACCTGATTGATAGAGCAATAATCTAGTGATGGCCTGGGCTCACAGCCTGTGTAAGTGGATTAAGATGTGATGAGGCTATGGCTCACACCTGTAATCTCAGCACTGTGGGAGGCCAAGGTGGGTGGATCTCTTGAGGTCAGGAGTTCGAGACCAGCCTGGCCAACATGGTGAAACCCCAACTCTACTAAAAATATACACAAAAATTAGCTGGATGTGGTGGTGCATGCCTGCAATCCCAGATACTCAGATGGTTGAGGCATGAGAATCACTTGACCCCAGGTGGCAGAGGTTGCAGTGAGCTGAGATTGTACCACTGCACTCCAGCCTGGGTGACAGAGAAAGACTCTGTCAAAAAAAAAAAGAAAGAAAAAGAAAAAGAAAAAAGACATGATGAGGATGAGGAAAGAAAAAGCACTAGCTTAGCCTGCAAGGAGCCTGGCAGGGTCGGACTGCCAAGAAGTGTAGCTCTTGTAGCATTTCCCTCTGACCGTGGCCAGCTGCTCTGCACCTCCTTTTAGGGCTAGCAAGAAGAGAAACAGGAAGAAAATGCAGCAAGCAAAATTCACTGTAGAATAAGGGAAAACTTCTGACCACAGTGGAAGACGTGAAATCACAGGACAAGGGCACCATGGCACGGTGTCATCCTCGTTTCTGAAACAAATCTCTCGTCCACTCTTGCTTCCCTTGACCCGCCAGCTTCAGCTTCAGCTGCAGCTGTGTGTCTGGTCCCCATGCACCTGACACAGTTCCTCCACAGCCTTCCACGGCCCTCCACATTTCTCTTTTGGGGCTTTTTCCAGAACTACAGAATCTCACTCCTTTGGGCCTCCACGCACAAGGCAGCCTAGAATTGCAGAGTTACGCCCTGGACAACCTTCAACCATCGATGGATAAATGCCCAAGCTCCCTCGACACACAGAGGAACACTTCCGAAGTTTATTCTGGTGGCTTCTCCAGGTCCCCAGAGGCACTGAGACCCAGTTTCCCACAACTCAATAACATGCCTTTTATTGGCTTCTTCCCCTTTGGAGATTTACACTACTTCCTCCCTCACTCCTGCCTCCTGGGGTCCCCTCCCAAATAAAACACCTGTACCAATGTCCTTGTCCCAGGCTCCAATATCAGAAGAATTCAAACTAGGACATAAACCTGGCAGCACCACCTCTCTACCTGGTCCAGGATGTCCTTGCTGGCCTCTCCCCCAGGCCGATTTGATCCTGCCTCTCCTGCTCTGTCCAGCATCTGGTGCTGACATCTGCATGGTAGACACATCCTATCCTATTGTCACAGTGCATCTGTGAGCTCGTGCCCCACTCAACTCCAAGGTGTTCACAGGACAAGATAGTCTCCTGGTCACCTGAGGGTCAAGTAGGTCAGGACACCCTTGTTTTTATTGCAGTTGTGATCATTATCAACAACCACATGGAGTCTGGTGACTTCTGTGTTGATGCTTTGCATTTCTAGAAGGTAATATGGCGTGCTATAGAAAAAAACCACTGAGTTAAAAGTTAAGATGTCAAGGCTGGATGCGGTGGCTCATGCCTGTAATCTGGGCACTTTGGGAGGCCGGGGTGGGTGGATCACTTGAGGTCAGGAGATCGACAGCAGCCTCGCCAACATGGTGAAACCCTGTCTCTACTGAAAATACAAAAATTAGCCAGGCGTGGTGGCAGGCACCTGTAATCCCAGCTACTCAGGAGGCTGAGGCAGGAGACTCGCTTGAACCTGGGAGACGGAGTTTGCAGTGAGCCCAGATCACACCATTGCACTCCAGCCTGAGCGACAAGAGTGAAACTCCGTCTCAAAAAAAAAAAAAGTTAAGATATCAAGATTCTTAAACATTATCTGTAAGTTCAATAAAGGAATAGTTACATGAATAATGACATAGTCACTCAATAGACTACTCTGCAACCATTTATGATTTTAAAGTATGTTATTATAATAATTTTTGCTAAGCACTTAGTATATTCCACACAGTGGGCTAAAAGCTTTTCCACACATTTTCTCATCTAATCCCCACAATAACCCATAATATAGGTACTAGTATTATCATCATCATCACTATTACTATTATTCTCATTTCACAAGTGAAGAAATTGAGTCTTTATAAAAATCATCAGCTAATGCTTACAATGCAATGTTGAGGTAAACAGTAGGATATGAAATGGTATGTTCAATATATCTCAGTTATATGTAAATATATATGTAGAGAAAAAAAAAGATGGTGTATTACAATGTTGGCCATTCTTGTCTCTGGGTAATGGGATTATAGTCACATTTATTTTCTCCCCATCTAACTTGCTCAGTGGTTATGGGTAATTCACTTTCAGGCTGAGGCTCTGCTGCCCTGCCGTCACCTCCACGAGATACAGGTTAGGCCCCCATGCTCCACCTTCTCCTCCTTAAGAAGCAGGGGCCAGAGCCCATGAGCTCTGAGGATTCTACAGTTTGGATGTCAAGAGGAAACTGCCAGGAGCCAGAGCCCAGCATCAAGAGAGGTTGCAGCAATTACGCTGGGTCAGATCATCAAAAGGACCTAGAAGACTCCAACAAAGTAAAAGGCCTGAAAGGTTTTTCTTTTCAATTTTTTTTTTTATATTTCAAAGAGAGACAGAGTCTCGCCATGTTGCCCAGGCTGGTTTTGAACTCCTAGGCTGAAGCCATCCTTCTGCGTTGGGCTCCCAAAGTGCTGGGATTACAGGCATGAACCACTGCCCCTGGCCCTGAATGGTTTTATTACAGGCAAAGGATACAGAACAATAAGAGTAAGAAAACTCACAGCAACTTCAGGAAGATCCACAGCATCCATGAGCAGTTGCTAAGGCCCCCCTCAGTCGCACAGGACTGGTTTGGCCTCTGCATCGTGAACCCCCTAGTGCATGGGGAAGAGCTGGGCTTCAGGGAACTTCAATGAGACTTTTGCTCATCTTATTTCCCTCTGGTCACATAGCCCAAACCAGGCTAAGTAACCAGGCATAATAAATGAAACCTGGTGCCAACCATCCATCTATGTTTTTCCAATAAACTACGTAGTAAGTTGGTACAGGGCACCTCCAGGCAGCTTTGGACTTCTGACAGCATGTTATAAATCACTGATTAGTACATCCCATCCTTTCTTCGCCAAGCTTCTGGTTCCAGTGTCTCTGGAGAAAATGCACAGAGTTACACAGACTAGCTTCAAATTGGCCCTATTCTTACAGAGGCTTAGGATGAAGATTAGCCTTCCTGGTCCCCTGGAGTCACACCCCAGCTTTGCTCCAGATGAAGACCTAGAATCCTGAAATCACAGCTTGGGTACCAGGTGTGCGAAGTCATGGATAAATGCCCAAGCTCCCTCAATGCACAGAGGACCAAGTGCATGAACCTCCTGGTCATGGAGATGTGCTTGGATATGTCCTCCTGGAGCCTGAGCCCAGACTGGCATGGCTCATTCAGTTGCCACTGATACTCTGATCCTGGAGAAGTGGGAGCAAGGAAGGTGAGGATGGAGACTGGCTTTTCTTGCCTCCCTTACTTCTTAACCCTCCCCCATGCCCCACCTCCCTTAAAGTCCTCTGCCAATATCCCATAGCCTAACAGAGTAGAGTAAGCTTGAGATGCAGGAGAAACTGACCAACCTGAATCACACCTTCATTCAATGAATATTCATGTCTCATATGTAAGGAGCTTGCGGATACTCTAGAGCTCATGGAAGTAGACAGAAGTTGTCTCTATTCATGTGGGGTTTATAATCTAAAAGGAGGCAGGTAATTAACAAATAAACATTCAAATGAATACACAACTTCAAATAGTACAAGGAAAAGGTAACAATTTGTTGTGAGAGAGAATAAAGGGTGTTGGAACCTGCAAGAGATCAGAGACCAGGAGGAAGTGACACTCTCTAAGGGAATGGTATTTAAGCTGAGAGCTATAGGAAGGACTGATTGACACAGAAGAAGGGGAAGGCGGAGGGAACAGCATGTGTGAAGGCCCTGAGGAGGGATTGCTCAGCAAGTCAAAGAAAAGTGACTGGAGGCCAGTGTGGCTGGATGTGGCAGGTGTGGGCAAGAGTGGTAGCAGATGTGAGGTTGGAACGGCAGAAGAGCATTGTGCAGGGCCCTGCAGCCACAGCAAGGAATTTGGAACTTATTCCAGATGTGATGATCTCATGGGTTGACTTCTCCAAAAGCAGAGCCTGAGACAAGGATTTGGGTGCTGGTGGTTGACTTGGAAATTGATTTCTGGAAGCAGGAACAAGGAAAGGAAAAGATTTAGGAGACAAAGCCATATACATGTCCATCATCAAGGTCACCACTGAGAACAACAAAAGCTCTGTGCTGCAAGGACCTCGCAAAAAGCATGCAGGAAGCCCCCTGGAATTTTCCACCTGAAGGAGGGATAGTGGCACAATTTATCTTGATGATCGCCTCCTGGGCTGTTAACTCAGTACTTCTGGGCTAGACTTTTGCACAGACTAAGCAGGTTTCAACAGCATCCAAGAAAACTTGAGGGCAGAAAGCAGAAAGACTCAGGGCACACTCTTGAGGTGGAGTGAGAAGTTACTAACAGCGGCCAGGTGCAGTGGCTCACGCCTGTAATCCCAGCACTTTGGGAGACTGAGGTGGGTGGATCACCTGAGGTCAGGAGTTCAAGACAAGCCTGGCCAACATAGTGAAACCCTGTCTCTACTAATAATGCAAAAATTAGCCCGGTGTGGTGGTGGGCATCTGTAATTGCAGCTACTCAGGAGGCTGAGGCAGGAGAATCACTTGAACCTGGAAGGCAGAGGTTGCAATGAACGGAAATGATGCCATTGCACTCCAGCCTCGGCAACAAGAGCAAAACTCCATCTCAAAAAAAAATAAAGAAGGAAAGAAAGAAAAGAAAGAAGAGGAAGAAGAAGAAGAAGGAGAAGAAGGAGGAGAAGGAGAAGTTGGAGAAGGAGAAGTTGAAGAAGGAGAAGAAGAATAAGAAGTTGTTAGTATCAATGCAGAGCAGGAGCATGGGGGCAAGACATAGGCATGGAGTACCTCAGCCACCAATGGGGAGCCTAAGACAGTCTTTAAGTGGGAGAGGGCCATCTGATTGCACCTTAGATGCCATCTGCCCAGCTGTGCACACAAAGGGAACAAGAACCTTGTATGTGTTAAGTACCTACTCCATACACCAATACTGGGAGCTTTATATGCATTATTCTTAATTATTCACAGTAGGAGTGATTATCTCCATCCGTCATGATCAGGGATTTCAGGTGGTCCTAGCTGACAAATTTCCCCAGGGGCAACTTCTCTCCCTCCATTTGATCCATGCCAAAGATGAGTCTTAGCATGTGAGTCTGATGCTTAAGGAGCTTATTCTGGCATATTCTTACGAGACAGGCAGTGGGAGGAGGCTGGTGGCATGGCCAGACACAGCCGCAGGTCAGATGACTGACTGACCAGGAGGGTGTCCATCCAGAGACCATTATCAAAGTTTGGGGGATCCTTCCCCTTCCTTCTATCCGTATTCAGTCCAGGTCCCTTACCAGGTGTTTCTTACATAAAAGGAGTTTAAGCTATTCTTGTGAGAATAAGCTTTATTTTAAGATTTATGAAAGTTATATCTGTGCCGATTTAACTTTGTCTCCTGGAAATCCCCAGGCCAGGCTGCATCACACTAAGTGACAGGTAGTCTCAGCCCCACAAGATGCTCAGATAGGTTTTATGGCTACCATTAATCTTATAGCCCCTAGATGTCTTTTATCGTATACTACACCAGCTTACAGATGTGGAAACTGAGGCTCGGAGGACTGCACTAATTTGCAGGTCTCACAGACAGGGAGTAATGGAGCTGGGAGCTCCTACCAGCCCCTAATGCTCTTGTCTGCAGCTGCAGCAAGATCAGGGGGCCCCACTGTGTTCTTATCTGGGTTTCTTCACTCGGCATGGGTCTTCTCTGGCTCCGTTGGTGCCAAGAAGCAGTTCTGGAGAGCCCTGGTCCCCGGCATTTTGACTTTCTGCCCCTGCAGGTGTTCGCCTCCCCCACACACAGAACTGTGCCGCCATGAAGGCTAATTATAAGTGCCGGGTATTTATAGTGAGTTTCTCCACCCAGTGCTTCCAGCACCTCGAGGGAACTATTTACAGAATCCTCCCAGCACCTCAGAGAGAAAGGCAGAGCCAAGCAGGGGAAACTGAGGTGAAGCGACAGGGCGACATCTCCCATGTTAAGGACCCTCAGCCAAGGAAGGCTTGCAGGGTGTTCTCACAGCAAGCACCGGGATTTGACTAGACAGCTGTCAGAGAGAGTGAGAGGAAACCCATGAATGCACACTTCCCAGATGTCTGGCAGCCACGGACTGGGCCATTTCCAAGCACCAACTCATTTCATCTCTGTGCCTCGATTTTCCAATCTGCAAAATGGGGCTGTGAGGCTATGCCTCATAGACTTGTGAGATTTAAATGAGTTTAAACAGGTGAAGGAGAGAGTCTGGCAAGGAGTAAGCTTCAAAAAATGCTATCAACTATTTATTATTTTTTATCACCTTTACAACTAATCTAATAAAGTAGGCAACCATCCACTGGGCTTGTTGAAAAATGAAAATAATAATTACATTTTTAATCATTTCTTCTCTAATGCATAGACTGCAAGACTATTTCGGAACCAAATTTATTTTTCTGCTACGCTGATGTGTTGCACTGTGCTGAAGTCAGGACCTTCAGTACGTCCATCGCTGGAGCCACGTGCGTGTTTTTTTGGGTTTTTTTGGGGGTTTTTTTTTTTGTTTTTTTTTGGTTTTTTTTTTTGAGATGGAGTCTCGCTCTGTCGCCCAGGCTGGAGTGCAGTGGCCGGATCTCAGTTCACTGCAAGCTCCGCCTCCCAGGTTTACGCCATTCTCCTGCCTCAGCCTCCCGAGTAGCTGGGACTACAGGCGCCCACCACCATGCCCGGCTAGTTTTTTGTATTTTTTAGTAGAGACGGGGTTTCACCGTGTTACCCAGGATGGTCTCGATCTCCTGACCTCATGATCCGCCCGTCTCGGCCTCCCAAAGTGCTAGGATTACAGGCTTGAGCCACCGCGCCCGGCCGCCACATGCGTTTTATCCACCAAGCAATCACCAATCACCTGCTCACCTGACACCTTCCACACCTTCATGTCTCCACGGCCCATCACCCCACACTCTGCTTCCATGTGTACACACTATTTAGCCCTTGCTTACAAGTGAGAAGATACAGCATTTGTCTTTCTGTGTCTGAGATGTTTCATTTATGATCATGGCCTCCAGTCCCATCTGTGTTGCTACAAAAAAAAAAAAAAAAAATCATTCATGTTTACAGCTGAATAGTATTCCATTGTGTGTGTATACATAGGTATATATACAACATTTTATTTATCCAGTCCTGCATTGATGGCCACTTAGGTTGATTCCATATCTTTGCTATTCTGAATAGTGCTGTGATTAAACATACGGGTGCAGGTATCTTTTTTGTATAATGATTCAGAAACCAGAATTAAAAAGGGAAAGGCAGGTGGTTTGTCTCCACCCAGATCAGAGGGAAAAGGGGAGAAAGGGAAGAGGAGGGAAGGGGGAAGGAAAGGAAAGGGGAAAAAAGGGGAAGAAAAGGGAAGGAAGGGGATGGGAGAGAGGGGAGGTAAACAGGGGCACATATCACCTTGTTTCTGGTTCTCTGCTCCTGGTCAAAGTTCAGTGATCCACAGAGCAAGCCATAAGTGGAAACAGGAAATTGTGATAAGATCTTTAGGAGCTGCTGCACACATACACACCTCCTACCTCATAACAGGAGCCAAGCCAAGGGCTAACCACAGGTCATCCAAGTTTTCTGCTTTCAGCAAGATTCCAGTGCCTAAACCATAGAACCCTGGAGATCCTCCCCAAAAAAGTGAAAAATGGAACGACGATTTCCCACCTTGGAAAGACACAGTGAGGATAACATGAACAAGTGTGTACAGAGTTCCCAGCCATGTAAGGGCCTCAACAAAATGGTCACTATTACTAGAATCCTGAGTTTTCTTTATTATTTATTTTTTAACCAGCATATGAGTCCATTCTCACATTGCTATAAGGAACTACCTTAGGCTGGGTAATTTATAAATAAAAGAGGCTTCTTGATTGGCTCACAGTTCTGCAGGCTGTACAGGAAGTATGGCTGGGGAGGCCTCAGGAAACTTACAATCATAGCAGAAGGTGAAGAGGAAGGATGCACGTCTTACACAGCCAGAGCAGAAGGAAGAGAGAAGGGGGCAGGTGCCACACACTTTTAAACAAGCAGATCTTATGAGAACTCACTCACCATCCTGAGAACAGCAAGGAGGAAATCCATCCCCATGATCCAATCACCTCCCACCAAGCCCCTCCTCCAACATTGGGGATTACAATTTGACATGAGATTTGAGCAGGGACACAGAGCCAAACCAGTCTTTAATACTTTTTATGTATTAAAATTACAAAATACTTGACATTAAAAATAATTCGAACTTTAAGGAAGGATAAAGACAGGGGAAAGTCCTCTTCCTCTCTCCCATCTCTCCACCCAAATTGTTGTTGTTGCTATTGTTTTCGTTTTCTTGGTAGGAGCAGAAGTCCGCAATCTAGAAAGTCAAGAGACCTGAATCCTCTCCCAGGATGGCCAGCAACCCTCTGTGTGACCCTGGCCAAGTCACTTTCACTCCCTGCGAAGTTTCCTCTTCTGGAAGGATAGACCAGACGAGCTGTTCTCAAACTCTACTGCACATTAAAATCACCCAGGAGATTCGAGAAACTCCAACACCCAGGTGGCACTCCCAGGCCAATGAATCTTTGGTAGGACCCAGGCTTCAGTATATTTCAAAGCTCTCTGTATGGTTTCAACAAACAGCCATGGTGGCAGGAAACTACCCACCTCCCCTTCCAGGTCCTTCTCAAACTTCACTGTAGGCACAGATCATCCTGGTCTGTGCTAAGATGTAGACCCTGGCTCAGGCAGAGATTGGACGTTTCTAACAACCTGCCAGGTTCTCTTGCTGCTGGTCCAGGAAAAGGGACTAGACCATTGGTTGAAAAGCTTTTGTTAGCTTTGCAATACTTTCTATAAAGGAAATGTTGCATGGAAACAGATACTTAACAAAACTACTCTGATTAAAGTCAGGGTTCAGAAAGGATGGGACAACCGGAGTCTCAGACTCAGATTCACCCCTAAATCCCTGAGTTAGGCAGAATTATGACCCCATCAAAGACATCACGTCCTAATTCCACAAACCTATGAATATGTTCCGTTACCTGGCAAAGGGGAATTACGTTTTCAGATGAAATTAAGGTGGTTAATCAGCTAACCTTAAAATAGGGAGATTATCTGGGTGGGCCCAATCTAATCAGAACAGAGTGTTAAAAGTGGAACAGAGTCACTTAGTAGTCCCTATCTGCCTTCCCTGTATTTTCTCCCCCATAGAACTCATCTTCTAATATCTTTTATAATATGTACACTTATGTTTTGTTTTTGGGTTTTTTAGAGGCAGTGTCTCACTGTGTTGCCCAGGCTGGAGTGCAGTGGCTATTCACAGGCGTGATCCCACTGCGGATCAGCATGGGAGTTTTGACCTGCTCCGTTTCCAACCTGGACCAGTTCACCTCTCCTTAGGCAACCTGGTTGTCCCCCACTCCCAGGAGGTCACCACATTGATGCCGAACTTAGTGCGGACACACGATAGACACAGTGCATTGCAGCTCAGACCTCCTGGGCTCTAGCGGTCCTCCCACCTCGGCATCCCCAGTAGCTGGGACCATAGGCATGTGCCATGGTGCCCGGCAACATATTGATGTATGGATTGTTTCTATTGTCCTCTTTCCTGGAAAATACTCCATAAAAGTTGGGATTTTGTCTGTTTCACACACGCTGGATCCAAAGTGCCTACAACAGTGCCTGACGCAGCGTAGATGTCTAACAAATATTTATGGAATGAGAAGTTAAAAAAAAAAAAGTAGAAGAGGGAGGCAGAAGAGTGATGTAATGTGAGAAAACCTCACACCACTGTTGCTGGAATTGCAGATGGAGGAAGGGGCGCCGAGCCAAGGATACAGGCAGCCTGTAGAAGCTGAAGAGGACAAGAAAATGGAGTCTCCTTCAAAGTCTCCAGAAAAGAATTCCTTGGTTTCAGCCCACTAACACCTGTGCCAGACTCCTGATCCCTAGAACTGGAAAATAACAAACCTGTGTTGTTTTTACCCACTCAGTTTGTGGTCCTTTGTTACAACAGCCAGAGGAAAGTAATGCACCCTCTGAAGCATCTCCAGTAAAGCCCTAGGTCACTGAAGCACAGCTGGGCTAGATGAGCTTCATCACTGTGGATCGTGAAGGGACTGAGAGTCACTAGCTTAGTCCTCTACCCCTTTTCTTGCACAGTTATTGGTAGACACTCGGTACTTCAGGACTTGCTGACACAGCCCAGCCTGGTGGGATCAGCTTCCCTGGGATTCCAGGGCCCCTACTTCCACGCTTCCTGGCAGGAGGGGAATCCCAGGTAGCCTCCTCAGCAATGCCGAAGTTATTTTCAGCTTGGCAGCTGAACATTTCAGCAAAGAGCAGCTTGGAAGTGTCTCCTGGACCCCCAGAGGAGACTTTGTTCCTTTCCTTGTGCTGTACCCTGCCAGATGTGGCCTTGCACCTGCCTACTCCAACTGGCGTGGTACCCAGAGCATCTCTGGTCCAATCAACTAGCTCAGGACAGGACAGAGAGTCAAGGGAGTCCCCAAGTCCATCCCAGTCTGGTCTTCACTATGCCAGAGGTGGGGGTTGGACTGTTCTGCAGGAGAACAGATGGGCAGGAATCTCAGGGGGTCCTGAAACAGATGAAGTCTCAACAAAAGCCCTAGAACAGTAGTTCTCAGCCCAGCTAGCACCTGGATTCACCCAAGGAGTTTTCAAACTCATGATCAGGCCAAGCACAGTGACTCATGCCTGTGATTCCAGCACTTTGGGAGGTCAAGGTGGGAGGATCACTTAAGCCCAGGAGTTCAAGACCAGCCTGGGCAACATAGCAAGTCCCCATCTCTATTTTAAAAATGAAAATTTTTTTGCCTGGACACGGTGACTCTCATCTGTAATCCCGTACTTTGGGATGCCAAGGTGGGTAAATCACCTGAGGTCAGGAGTTTAAGTTAAGACTAGCCTGGGCAACATAGCAAGACCCTGTCTCTATTAAAAATACAAAAATTAGCCGGGCGTGGTGGTGTGCACCTGTAATCCCAGCTACTTGGGAGGCTGAGGCAGGAGAATTGCTTGAACCCAGGAAGTAGAGGTTGCGGTGAGCCAAGACCATGCCACTGCACTCCAGCCTGGGCAACAGAGCAAGACTCTGTCTCAGAAAAAAAGAAAAGAAAAAGAAATAAAAAGGAAAAAAGAAAAAAAAACTTAAAAACCTCATGATGCCCAGGCTGCTACAATTCAATCAGAATTTCTGGAGGTACAGCCAAAGTGGCAGTTTTTAAAAGATCTTCAGTGATTCAGTCAGGGGTGTGACCCTCTAGATTAGTTGTTCTCAGAGTGTAGGGGACAGGTGGACAGCATCGGCATCGCCTGGGAGCTTGTTGGAACTGCAGAATCTCAGGCTCCACCTCAGACCTAATGAATCAGAATCTGCATTTGTACAAGGTCCCAGGAGACTCCTGGGCACTTTCGGTTTGAGATGCACAACAGTGGAGCATAATAGTTAAGACTGTCAGCCCTGGGTCAGAGGTCGTGGGGTGTCTCCCCCACTTCTTATTCACAAAGCCTTGGGCAAATGACAGTCGGAGCTCGCATTTTCTCCTTCCAGCTTTCTCCCACGTCCCACAGGTGGGGCTAGGCAGGAAACCCCAGAAATCCACAAGAGTCCAGGGGGCCTGGTGGAGACACCCAGGAAAATTCACAGCCTTTCTTGGAGGAAGAGGTTCAGGAGGACCCTGAAGCTGAAACAGCCTGGAGGACCTCCTGCAGTAACAGAACACGAAATTCCATGTAAATATGAAAACAGCTACATCCAATTTAAAATATTCCGCCCCTCTGTCTCTTTAAATGAGTACCCAGGTCGTATGTCCTGACACATTTATCCATCTTGGCCTCATGAAAAATTGACAACCCATTCATGGTAGCTGAAGAATGACAGAAGCTTCAAGGTGTTCAAGAGGGGTGTTACAGGAAGTCAGCACTTATTTGAAGCTCCTCCATTGATGCGATCAGAAATCTGGAAAAAACACTGGAAAAAAACAGTGCCTTAGAGGGAAAACCAGGCAGCTCTCTGAAGAATTTTAAAAACAGGAACAAGGGTTTCTCAATTTGCAGGGCTCTCTGGAAGCGGGCCCTTTCGGATGAAGGCGGCAGGCTATAGTTAGAAAGAGATCCATGGTGAAGAGCATTCTGTTACTATAAATTCACTTCCAAAAGCCAAACATATGTGTGTGCACACACACATAAATACCATATCTATGGAGGAGATAAATCAGCGTATGACATTTAGCCCTTCCTAAATTTGGAAAAATATGAAATTACTACTTTTTTTTTTTTTTTTTTGGTAGCGTGAGAATAAGAAGGAAGGCATCTCACTCTAATAAGATCGATCTGGGAGAGCGTTATCTACATTCCTGAGTGCAGCTCATTCAGTCATTCACTCATTCAGTCTCCAAATAGTTGTGGGTGTCCACATGCCAATAAGAAACAAGACTGAGGCCTGGAGCAGTGGCTCATGCCTGTGGTTCCAGCACTTTGGGAGAGCAAGGCAGGTGGATCACGGGGTCAGGAGTTCGAGACCAGCCTGACCAACATGCTGAAATCCCGTCTCTACTAAAAATGCAAAAAAAAAAAAAAAAAAAAAATAGCCGCACATGGTGGTGCATACCTGTAATCCCAGCTACTCAGAAGGCTGAGGCAGGATAATCACTTGGACCCAGGAGGCAGAAGTTGCAGTGAGCTGAGCTGAGATCGCGCCACTGCACTACAGCCTGGGCAACAGAGTGAGACTCTGTCTCAAAAAGAAAAAAAAAAGAGAGAGAGAAACAAAACTGATATCATTCCAGTCTTCATGAAGCTGGCTGGCTAATGCCTACATCTCAGAATATGGTCCCGGGCTAGCAGCACTGGCCTCTTCTGGGCACATGTCAAAATGCAGATTTGTGGGTCCTACCCTAGACCAACTGAATCATAATCTCACCCAGCGGTTCACATTCAGGTTTGAGAAGCACTGACCTGGTACAGGCTAATTTCTAAAGGTTTGCCACGAAGGAGGGTGATCTGGAATTTCTGTTTCACCCATGACTTACAGACAGAGAATCATTAAATGGAAAGATTAATAAAGTTAACTATTTACAACCCAAACACCCCCACCTCACCAATGGAGATTATCAATCTAAGACATTGCTGATTTGTCTAATTGCAAAAGACCGTGGAAACCAGCAGCTAACTCCACAATAGCACTAAGGGAATCTGGGAGGTATTATACAACCATTTCATGATTCATCAGTATCCAGGGACCCTCCCAGGAAGGAAGAGATGGGTTCAAGTTGCAGGGTGAGGGTTTGGAGGAAAAGTTTGCTTGTCTTGGTACAGAAACTGAAAAGTCTCAGATTCCAACTCCAACACTCAAGCCCACTAATGGATGGATTGGCTCCAAGATCGGCAGAGTAACAGATGGAAGTGGAAGAAAAAAATATCATTTTCCCCAAACTTGCTGAGTCTGATGAAGATGTCGGAAGATTTGGATGCAGCCAGCATGATTAATCTTACCAACTTTACCTTGAGTTTCACTTTTGGCGGGGGAATGGCATCAGCTTAAAAGTTAATTACCAGCAAGAAACAAATCATGCAGCTGATGTGCACATTATAAACAAATTAAGTTCTTAAAATAGGCAACACGCCACTTGGAACAATGGTTTACAAGCCCAAGGGTGCATGAAAATAATTGCAGAAGGTGAGCAAACTAATAGCTAAACTATGTGAATTAAATGAGGGCAAATTGCAGATATTAATGAAAAAGCAAAGGAAAACACGGTCAACCTCTCATTTTGTAAAAGCAAGCCAAGCAGAATGATCCAGGATGCAGCCCCCTGTGGAATGAGGAGGGAGGCCCCTGATGGAGACAGGGCTCCCCAAAGATATAGAAGCAGCTGGAGTGTAGAGAATCAGGGCAAGAGGAGGGGGTACCCAGCTGGGGAACCTCAGATCAAAGCTGAGAGCAGCAGAGCCCCACCAAAAGAGGGTAAATTCATAGGTGTGTGGGAGGGGAAGTTTCTTTCCATTGTAGAAAGTTGGAAATTAAGTCCAAAGTCTTCCATTGTATTTCCAATGTAGAAAGTTAGAAATTCAGTCCAAAGTCTTCATTGTACAATTGAAGAGACCAAGCACAGAGAGGGGAGGTAACTCTCCCAAAGTCACACAGTAAGTGTCAGAGCCAGCACTTGAACTTTGGCCTCCTGACTCCAGGTCACACTTCCTTCCCATTCATCAGGGGTTCCAAACTCCTATGCCTACAAGGTCAGGCAGGGAGCAGAAATGCAAGAAGCTGGCTTGATGTGAAGACTGTGGGCCACTAGGGTCCAATGGAAATCCAATGTAAACCCCGTAAGAATTTTCTAATAGAAATAGAAAAATACCTCCCAGATTCCCTTATACCTAATAGCCTTCCCAGTTTGGACTAGCCACGTTTCAAGACTCAATAGCCCCATATGACTAGTGGTTACCTTATCGAACAGTACAGCTATATGCAGTGATAGGGAATGTTGAAAACTGGAGAGAGGGTGACCCATCTAAAATGGGACGGCAGCCACAATCCCAGCCAGGAGGGAATGTGAAACCAGATGTTCAGTTTTCAAGAAAAGCCAGACATCCAGATAGTCATATGAAATCATTCAATGGTAAAACATCTGTGAAATGAAAAAATATTACCGTGCTACCCAGAACACATCTGATAACTGGAATTGGCATGCGGGCCCACGGTTTGCAATCTTTCTCTTAAAGAAGCAAAGAGCAACCACATTAAATAATCATCTTAAGCATCCTTAGGAACCTAGTCAGTATCAGCCACCTTTAGGGACAAATTCAAGTCCCCATTCTTACTCCTCCACTATATGAAACTTAATGAGTTCATTCCTCTGAGCCCCAGTTTTCTCATCTTCACAATGGAAATAATCTCTTTCATGAACGTGTTTTCAGGACCCAGTGAGGAAATTAAATGTAAAAGCAACTTGTCAATGTCAAAACACTGCACAAACATGGACGTTCTCAGAGAACAGGACATGGCTAACCATCACGATGACATCTGAGACCCCACCGCTATTGTCACTAGGAATCCAAGCCCTGCCTGTCTGCATCCTAATCCTGAAGCTTAGAAGAGCTTTCTACAGGTAGAGTTCTCTGACTTTCTAGTCTCTTCACACCCACTGTAATCCACACCAGCCCGTATGTAGCCTTGGACACTAAATTCACTAATTCATTCAACAAACGCCATTGAGCACACACCTTGCATCAGTCGTTCTGGGAACTGGGGATATTTACTGGAGAGGATAGGGTGGGCGCTCTGCACTATTTTGGCGAGTTATTTGTGCCCATCTCTGTACACCTGCTGCCTTTCTCTGAAGACTGACTGTAGGCTATGGAAGCTCTGCCACTCATATCTGGGAATTTATATCACTGCCAGGGTAGTCTTTAACCACTGACTCATAGGGGCGGGATGGAAAGCCCAGCTTCTCCTGGACTCGAGGTAGCACAAACTCTAAGGTGTCAGGTACCCACCCCGCTCCCAGAACATCCTGCAGAATCAGGCTGAGGCTGAACTTGATCTGAAAACTTACCCTTGCTTGGCTACTGCCCATTCTGATCTTTTTGTCAGTTTCTCTTGGAAGCACTTTCCTAATAAATCACTTGCCGATGAACCCTCATCTCAGGGCCTGATTCTGGAGAAACTTGACCTAAGGCACAGACATTGTTATTATCCATACACAGCCCTGCCCTCGGGGAGCTCTTCAGCTATCTGGAGAGGCTGACATGTCACAAATCAGATAATGCTTCATTTGCCAGATGTCCTTTTGGGGAAAGTGCTGTATTTGTTTGGGAGGATGTTTTAACAAGTTCACTGAGGGCAAAATTGATTCCCTAAGGGTATGAATGCTGCTGGTGCCAAGACTTCAAGGGAAGAGGAGGAAACTGCTGTGTGTGTGAAAATGAGAGGGCTTTGTTTGTTCCCCAGAGCAGAACAGGAAGGGGAGTGCCGGGACCTGGAGGGGAGGCCAGGACATACGTGGTGTGATGTGAAACCTCTCATCTTCAGGGAGCTGGTGAACAGCACGCAGGCACAGGGACTGGAGATGGAAGAGACAGTTAGGAACTGACCTCTTGAGAAATCTAAAGGAGGGATTTGGACTATCTCAAGCCATAGAATCAGGGACATTTGAGGCCAGTTTGCAAGCTGCCACCCACGCCCACCAGGAAGACTACGGCAGCCTCCTACATGGTGTCCTGCTTCTATGCCTGCCCCCTCCCACACTATGGACTCCCCACCAGCAGCCAGAGTGAGCCTTTAAAATGCAACTAGGTCTTGACACCTAAATGTATTCAGTTCTTGAGGCCAGGTCATTTTGTGCCTCTAAAATCCTCCAATAGCTTCAAAGCCAGGCGTGGTGGCTCACGCCTGCAATCCCAGCACTTTGAGAGGTTGAGGAGGGCAGATCACTTGAGGTCAGGAGACCAGCCTGGCCAACATGGTGAAACCGTGTCTCTATTAAAAATACAAAATTAGCCAGGCATGGTGGTGCACACCTGTAATCTCAGCTAGTTGGGAGGCTGAGGCAAGAGAATCACTTGAACCTGGGAGGTGGAGACAGTGAGCCGAGATCCCGCCATTGCACTCCAGCCTGGGTTACAAGAGCAAAACTCTGTCTCTAAATTAATTAATTAATTAATTTAATTTAATCCTCCAAAAGCTTCCCATTGCATTTTGAACAAAATCCACATTTCTTACCCCACCTTCATGGACTCTGTAAGATCTGTCTTTCTGATCTTCTGAACATACCTATCTTTTTCTGACCCCAGGGCCTTTGCACTGGCTGTTTGCTCTGCTTAGACCACTCTCTCACCCCTACCCCAATCTTCGCAGGGTGGGGTCCTTCTCATTATGCAGCTCTCAGTTCAAATATCATCTCCACACTCGAGTCTTTCCTTACCACTGTGAATTTTAGCAACTGCCTCGATTTATTTATTTATTTATTTTTGAGACAGAGTCTTGCTCTGTCGCCTAGGCTGGAGGGCAGTGGCATGATTTCAGCTCACTGCAACCTCCACCTCCCAGGTTCAAGCAATACTCATGCCTCAGCCTCCTGAGTAACTGGGATTACAGGCGTGTGTCACCATGCTTAGTTAACTTTTGTATTTTCAGTAGGATAGGGTTTTGCCATGTTGGCCAGGCTGGTCTCAAACTCCTGGCCTCAAGTGATCTGCCTGCCTCAGCCTCCCAAAATGCATGAGCCACTACTCCGAGCCCCTGCCTCAATTTATCCACACAACCCTACATCAGTTTCTTCATAGCACTTATCATCCCCTGAACTTGAACTGTTGATTCATGCATTCATGTGTTTGTTTTCTCTCTGCTCCAAGAACATAAGCCTCATGAAGGTGGGGGCCTTTTTCTATTCACCAAAGTGTCTACAGAATCTGGCCTATAGTAGGTACTCAACAAACATTTGTGGAGTGACCCAATGAGCCCCTGAGAGACAGGGGACCTCCAACAGGCATTTGGATGACACAAACAAGTGATGTTGACATAAGTGTGCATGAGGGAAGGGTGTACCAAATGCTGTGAGATCCCAGAGGTGGTAGAGAAGGTTCCAGAGAAGAGAGGATATTTGAGCTGAGCCTTGATGAGCTGGCCTTCCTCTTATTTAGGGTGCCTTTACTGTTTCTCAACAACTCTAGGCTCCTTATGACTCTGGATGCTCTGATTTTGTAGATGATGTGTTCTCTCTCTCTCTCTCTGGTCTCCCCCACTAGACTGTAAGCTCCATGAGGGCAGGGACTATGTCTGTCCTCTTCATCACTGTACCCTAGCGTGGGTGCCTAACACTCAGTAGGGGTTCAGTAAATATTTGTTGGTGAAAAAATCTGTGGACAGATTTATTCATGGAAGAAACAGAAGACAGAGGAGAAGGGCATGCCTCAGCCTCCTGAGTAGCTAGGATTACAGGCATGCGCCACCACACCCAGCTAATTTTTGTATTTTTAGTAGAGACAGAGTTTTGCCATGTTGGCCAGGCTGGTCTCGAACTCCTGACCTCAAGTGATCCACCTGTCTCAGCCTTCCAAAGTGTTGGGATTACAGACATGAGTCACTGTGCCCAGACTCTGCCTTCCTGCGTGACTTAAACAATGTATTTTCATGCAGTTCTGGAGACCGGCAGTCCAAGATCAAGGTGCAGCATGGCTGGGTTCTGGCAAGGGCCCCCTTCCTGGTTTATAGATAACCACTTTCTCATTGGGACCTCACATGGCACAGAGGGAGTAAGCTCTCAGATGTCTTTTTGTTTTGTTTTGTTTTGTTTTGTTTGACAGAGTTTCACTCTTGTTGCCCGGGCTGGAGTGCAATGGCCCGATCTCAGCTCACTACAACCTCCATCTCCCAGGTTCAAGTGATTTTCCTGCCTCAGCCTCCCGAGTAGCTGGGATTACAGGCATGTGCCACCATGCCTGGATAATTTTGTATTTTTAGTAGAGACAGGGTTTCAATATGTTGATCAGGCTGGTCTCAAACTCCCAACCTCAGGTAATCTGCCTGCCATGGTCTTCCAAAGTGCTGGGATTACAGGAGTGAGCCACCTTACCTGGCCACATGTCTCTTCTTATAAGGGCACTAATCTCATCATGGAGGCCCCACCCTCATGACCTCATCTAATTCTAACTGACTCCCAAAGGCCCTGTCTCCCAGCAGAGTTCGAGACAGAAAATACTGGTGCACTTGGAAAGTCACAAATTGTTTGGTATGCTAAGAGAACAATGTGTATGGGCAGAAAAGGCATGAGATGGGTAGGAGAGGCAAGGAGATGGGACACTTGGATGCAGCTTTCCATTATCCCCGTTTTCCCTGCCAACTGGACAGGTCTCCACAACTCTCCTCTGCACCTGCATTCCTTGAGTGATGAAGGAAGGAGTAGGTTTGGTTTTTCCAGGGTTTCCTGAGATAAGAGAAGAATGATTCTCTGTAGCTGCCAAAGGGAAGAAACCTCCCACATGCCAAGAAGGCAAAAGATAAAGAAAGAATGAACGATTGTTTCCTATGATGAGTTGAGGACCACTGTGGGTCTGGACCAGCAGACCAGGAAGCATGCTCAACCCAAAAGAGATCCAAAAAGAAAACCAAATGAGTTAGGTGAAGCTGTCTTGCTTGAGACTGCCTAGTTTGTTCCCATGATAATGGCTTTCTGGAAAAGGATGATTGGATGAAGAATGCTTAAAGGTCAGGAGACTCTGGGCAGGGAGACCCTGGGAGAGGTTTATTAGTAAGCTGAGGTTGCCCTGACAAAATGCCATAGCCTGAGTGGCTTAAACAACATAAACTTGTTTTCTTGTGGTTCTGGAGGCTGGAAGTCCAAGATCAAGGTGCAGCATGGTTGGTTTCCAGCGAGGGCCTGTTTCCTGGTTTATAGATAACCACCTTCTCACTGGGACCTCACATGGCAGAGAGGGAGAGAGGGAGCAAGCTCTCACATGTCTGTTCTTACAAGGGCACTAATCTCATCATAGGGGCCCCACCCTCATCACCTCATCCAACCCTAATTAACTCCCAAAGGCCCTATCTCCCATCACACTGTGAGTTAGAACATCAAGATATGAATTAGCAGGGTACACATTCAGTCCATACAGGAGGCATTTATGATCGTTCCAGTAGGAGAAGATTTGAGTCCCAAAGATGCATACCATGGTAATCATCAGCACTGCTTAGCAATATTTTCAGCTTTCTAGGCTCATAATGGGATACCATTCCCTGGGCCCTGTGCAGTCAAGTGGGGCCATGTGACTAGTTCTGCTCAGTGAGCTGTGAGCAGAGTGATGTGTGTCACTCCTGCCTGGAGCATCTATGTGGCAGTGCAAGACCCTCCAGAGCTCTGCATAGCATTGTCTTTCTCCAGGAGGCACCGATGTTTCTGCTCAACTCCCTTTTCTCTCCTTTCTCTCCTTCCTCCTCAATCTAGGGAAAAGCCTCACTCTTCTTAAACTCTAATTCTAATGATAAACATTACAGAATCCCTAATCTTTTTAATTTTCCTAAGGACTTAGACTTTGGGACACTAAAGACAGGCACTTGCAGACTTTCTTGTTTTTTTGTATAGTCCCATCTCCTCCCTTATGCAATGAGCCCAGCCATCTGCTTAGATTGGGACTGAAGGGAGCATGGAGGAAAAAGAGGAAGACAAGGAGAAAGTACATCAATGAATATTTCAAAAAATACTATTGACATCTTCAAATTCATAATTCATTCCTTTGTCATCTTTATTCTGCAATAAACCCCCTCCTGTGAATGTTTTATTTTAGACATTGTATGTTCTAGACCTAGAAGTTCCCATTGTTTCTTTCTTATTGTTCTATTTGAGGCTGAAATTTCTTATCTTTTCATTTATTGTGAGCAGAGTTTCCCTTACATCACTAAGCATTGTTAGAATAGCTGCTTTAAAAACCCTTGTCTGCGCAAGGCATGGTGGCTCACACCTCTAATTCCAGCATTTTGGGAGACCAAGGCTGGTGGATCACCTGAGGTCAGGATTTCGAGACAAGCCTAGCTAACGTGGCGAAACCCCATCTCTACTGAAAATGTAAAAATTAGCTGGATGTGGTGGCAGGCACCTGTAATTCCAGCTACTCAGGAGGCTGAGGCAGGAGAATCACTTGAACCCAGGAGGAAGAGGTTGCAGTGAGCCAAGATCACACCACTGCACTCCAGCCTGGGCAAAAGAGCGAAACTCCATCTGAAAAAAACAAAACAAAACAAAACAAAACTTGTCTGCTAATTCCAAAGTCTGGGTCACCTTGGAGTCAGCTTCTATTCATTGTCTTTTTGCTCAAGAATGGGCCACATTTTCCCATTTGTTTGCATTTAGAGTAGATTGTATCCTAGATATTGTGAATATTACATTGTAGAGACTCTGGATTCTGTGCTATTTCTCCGAAGAGTGTTGATTTTTTAATTTGTTTTTGGAGGCGATTAACTTGGTTTGACTCAAATTGCAAACTCTACCAGTAGGGCAGCAGCTTAGTTCTCAGACCATCTCTTTTAGCTTTATCTGGGCTACTTATGGTTTGCCTGGTGCATAGATACTTCAGAAATCACCCAGAGATTGGGGCAGAATTTACACACAGAGTTAAACCTTGCCATCTCCAGTTCATTCTCCCATGAGAACAGATGTCTGTAACCATGTTCTCTGGCTCTTCAGGCCAGATAGAGTGCAGATTTTCTGTTGGAGTTTTAGCCACCAACACCCATCCATTAGGTAGGTGAGATTTTTTTTTTTCAGGCATTATATTTGTTATCTGAGGGAAGGTCCACCCAATACGCACCTACTTGGCCATTATCAGAAGCAAAATTCCACATTTCTCTTTAAAAGGGTGTTTAGCTCGTAAGAAAACGTACGTCATAGTATGGAACAAGCCTTTACAGACATATGTCTCTCCATTCATAATAGCCTACATCATTGTTTTTCACAGCCCCGTGAAAATTCCCTCTGGGATATGCAAGAGTCAAAAAACCAGTTTGGAAATGACTGGGTTTGCTAGATAATTTGCCAGTTTAAATCATAGCTTTGCTCCCATTTTACTGATAAGGAATCCTGTGTTCAGAGAAAACATGTGGATTGGCAAAGTCTCAAGGTTACAAAGGAATGGATCTGGAGTTTGCTCTTAGGTGACTGGGATATTTAACAGATGCAGGTACTGTCCACAAAGACGATATCTCCTGGGCCATTCTCCTGAACTTTAAAAATCAGATTGTGTCTACCTTCTCTAAACAGTACTACTCAGGTTTTAGCCAGAAATCACACAGCTAGAAGTGACTGGGCAGGTCAAGAACACTGGGGTTGACTGGGAGCAATGGCTGACATCTGTAATCCCAGCACTTTGGGAGGCTGAGGCAGGCAAATCACAAGGTCAGGAGTTCAACACCAGCCTCGCCAACATGGTGAAACCCCATTTCTACTAAAAATACAACAATTTGCTAGGCATGGTGGCTCACACCTGTAATCCCAGCTACTCAGGAAGCTGAGGCAGGATAATCTCTTGAACCCGGGAGGAGGAGGTTGCAGTGAGCCAAGATCGTGCCACTGCCCTCCAGCCTGGGCAAAAGAGCAAGACTTCGTCTCGAGGAAAACAAAAAAGAACGCTGGGGTCCTATGATTCATTTCAAGGTCACCCCTCAATGTCACATTTAAGAGAATTCTTATGATTCCAAGTTGATGGTCCTGTGTCGAGACCCCAGTCCCAATCAGTCCACTTTAAAATGTCCCCAGTGTGCCTTTGAAAATTACAAATACCAGACTCTTTCTTACTCTGCTGGCAGGGTGATAAATTGCCTTTTTAAAATTTTTTTTGGCAATACCTTATTAAAATTGTTTGAACCTTTTCACCAAGGAATTTCACTTCTAGGAACACAGCCTAAGGGAACAATCACAGAAGCACACTGAGATTTATGTACAAAGATGAACATTGTAGCATCATTTGTAATGGTGAAAAATTGCAAAGAATTTAAATGTCCAAAAGTAGGAAATGCTTAAATAAAATATGATACAGCCATACCATAGAATATTAATATGCAGCTGCTAAGAATCATGTGCCTGGAGAAATTTAAGGACATAGGGAAATGCTGATGTTGTAATGTTGAGCTAAGTAAAATAATGCAGAACACAGTTCTCTATATAATATGATCCCATTTATAGTTGTGTGCATGTTTGTATATGCCTGTACAGGTATGTATCTATCTTGGTTTATATCAGAAAAAAATATGCAACAAGATGTTAACAGTGATTATTTCTGGGGGTCGATATTATACATAATTTTTAAATTTTCTTGCTTTTCCATATCACTTTCTAAATTGAGTATGTAATGGCCTTAAAAGCCCCAAAAAGAAATATTTAACCTGTAAATGTCATCAAGAGAAACCAGAGTTTGAAAGGGCAGACACATGATAATATAAACCATTATATACTGCAATTTCAATTATCCAGGAGAATGATGACATTTCAAATCAAATTAACAGTCATGTATCAGTTAACCTCTGCTATATAACAATTACAAAATCTCCGTTGATGAAAGAAAAAGCTCACGTGTCTGTAATTGACTGGAGCTGTCTAATCTAGGCTGAGCTCTCACTGGTGTATCTTTGGCTAGGCTGGGACTAGGGTGGGTTGGGCTGGGTGGTGTAGTGTCTTGTTCCACTTGCTTCCCATCCTCTCCTGGGACCAGTGGGCAGGTGGCCATCCAAGTTCTTCTCATGGTGATGAAAGAGGCACAAGACAGCAAGCCCCATCATGCAAGTGCTTTTCAAGCTTTTGGTGGCATCAAACCTGCTGCTGTCCCATAGGCTAAAGTGAATCACATGATCAAACCCAAAATTAAGGGGCAATCCTGCCTCCAATGGCAGAAACTGCAAGGGGACAAGTCAAAGATCATGGATACAGAGAAGAATGAAAAACTGAGCCATTCACTCAATTTGCCAGTGGTCACTCTCCTAGGGGAAAGATGCTTGCATATAGTGTGAGTTGGAAATCATGACTTCATAGGCCTCTTATTCAGTTAGAGACAGATTCCTCCAACTCCATCTTCAAAACCACCCACCCAAGACTTTTTTTTTTTTTTTTTTTTTTTGAGACGGAGTCTCACTGTGTTGCCCAGGCTAGAGTGCAATGGCGCGATCTTGGCTCACTGCAACCTCCGCCTCCCGGGTTCCAGCAATTCTCCCTGCCTCAGCCTCCCAAGTAGCAGCATTTTAGGCACCTGCCACCATGCCTGACTAATTTTTGTAATTTTTAGTAGAGACAGAGTTTTGCCATGTTGGCCAGGCTGGTCTTGAACTCCTGACTTCAAGTGATCTGTCCACCTCAGTCTACCAAAGTGCTGGGTTCACAGACGTGAGCCATTGCACCTGGTCCAGCCAAGACTTTTTGTTCCATGGGTATCAAGCATGCCAACTTTCTCACTGACTGGTCATTTGAGTTGTTTATTGTTTGGTTTGTTGGTTGGTTGGTTTTGTCTTTTTCCCATCATTCAAACCATTAATTATCTCTGAGATGCCTGCTAATTTGTTCTGTTTCATGTTTCACTGTAGCAGAGTCTCAAAGACACAAAGAAAAATAACAGCGTTCTGGAAGGCAAGTGATTTCCCCAAGGAGCATATAGGTCAATGCCACAGCGTACAGCCACACTGACAGGGCAATGCAAGACTCCAGGGCTGCGCTGTCCAAATGCTAGCCACTAGGCACAGGCAGCTATTTGTATTTAAATGTTAATTAGTTAAAAATAAATAAAATTTTAAAATTCTGTTCCTCAGTCACACTAGCTACATTTCAAGTACTTAATTCCCACGTGTAGCCAGTGGCTATTGTAATGAACAGCATAAACAGAACAGGTCTGTCTTCGCAAAAAGTGCTAGTGGACAGCATGGCTCCAGAGAGCGCTACTGACCCAAACTGGATGGTGCTCCCTGGAGCTGTGCAATCCGGCAATCCTGACACAGCGAGCCAGATCACTCATGCCCAGGTCTCCTGGAGCTCACTACAATTCTGTCTGTGCTGAGTTTTTTGGTCAGCGATTCTAAGGGCATTTGCTTTTTTCATTCTTTCAACTTAATAAACGCATACCTGCTATTCTTCTACTTTAACCAGGTCCTGCAAACGCAATCCATCCAGGATATTTTTTGCAAAGTATTGGATTTCTTTGATGTTCTAGTTCCTATGTGTGGCAGCCTTTGTGATCTGGTCCTGAAGCACCTCTTGGTTCTCATCTCCCAATTCTCCTTGCCTCACACTCTTGGCTGCAGTCATTTGTGGTTCACCACATGCATATTGTGTTGTTCTATGGCTCTGGACTTTGAGAGATTTGTTTTTTTAATTGATGAGGTATTGCTCTGTCGCCCAGGCTGGAGTGCAGTGTCATGAACACAGCTCACTGCAGGCTCGAAGCCTTAGGCTCAAGTGATCCTCCCACCTCAGCCTTCCTAGTAGCTGGAATTATGGGCATGCACCACCACACCCAGCCAACTTTGGCACCTTTGGATATCTGGTCCCTGCAGCCAGAATGCTACTGTCCCATCTGTCACCTGCACTTTTAAAGCAGATTTCCCAGCCTGCCCTCTGAAAGATGCTTTCCCTGACGACACTGACACAGATGCTTCTCCTCCACTCTCGGGCCCCACAGTTCCCCTGGCTTACTTTTATCCTCACCTCTTTGCTACCATCCTCTGGCTTCCCTTCCAGGCTGTGGGCTCCCAAAGAGCAGAACATCTTATCTAATTCAGATCATTAAAGTGGCCCTGGAGCCAGACCCACCTGCGTGTGAACTTCTGTTCCTCCACTTGTTGGCTGTGTACTCATAGACAACGTGCTTTAACTTTTCTGTACCTCATTTTTCTCATTTATAAAATGGGGATAATATTATGTGGGTGTTCTGGCCAGGTGCAGTGGCTCACACCTGTAATCCCAGCACTTTGGGAGGCTGAGAAGGGAGGATCGCTTAAGGCCAGGAGTTTGAGACTAGCCTGGGCAACATAGTGAGACCCTGTCTCTGCAAAATATTTTAAAATTGCCAGGCATGGTGGTGTGCACTTTCAGTCCCAGCTACTCAGGAGGCTGATGTGGGAGGATTGCTGGTGCCCAGGAGTTTAAGGTTGCAGTGAACTGTGCTCACATCACTGCACTCTAGCCTGGGTGACAGAGTGAGACCCTGTCTCTAAAAAGAAAAAGAAAAGCGGGATGTTTTGTGAATATATTAATAAGGATTCGCCAGAGAAACAGAACCATAGGTTAAATGGTAAAAAGGGGGCCGGGCAAGGTGGCTTATGCCTGTAATCCCAGCACTTTGGAAACCCAAGGTGGGGGGATCACTTGAGGTCAGGAGTTCGAGACCAGCCTGGCCAACATGATGAAACCCCATCTCTACTAAAAATACAAAAATTAGCCAGGTATGGTGGTGGGCACCTGTAGTCCCAGCTACTCCAGAGGCTGAGGCAGGACAATCGCTTGAATCCAGGAGACGGAGGTTGCAGTGAGCTGAGATTGCGCCACTGCACTCCAGCCTGGGCGGCAGAGCGAGACTCCATCTCAAAAAGAAAAAAGAAAAAAGGAAAAAAAGGAGATGCACAAGAAGAAATTGGCTCGAGTGATTCAGAAGCTGATAAGTCCCACTCCTGGCCATCCGCAGGCTGGAGGCTCAGGAAGGTCGGTGCTGTAATTCAGTCCAAACTGGACGACCTGAGAACCAGAGGAGCTGAGTGAATGCCAGTCGGAGGCAGGAGAAGATGGGAATGAGAAGGGGCAAATCCCTCCTCCCTCCACCTTTGGTTCTATTTGAGCTCTCAACAGATCGGATGCTGCCCACTCACACTGGGGAAGGCGGATCTTCTTCACTCAGGCTACTGATTCAAATGCTAATCTCTTCCGGAAACACTCGCAGTCAGAAATAATGTTCTACCACATATCTGGACACTCCTGATCCAGTCAAGTCGACGTGTAAAACTATCACAGAGGCTGAACTGAGATGACACGGCTAGGAAACTTAGAATAGAGCCTGGCACCTTTTAAAGGCCTGCTGAGTGTTAGCTGTTGATCATATTGATCTTTTTTTTTTTTTTTTTTTTTTTTTTTGAAACGGAGTCTTGCTCTGTCACCCTGGCTGGAATGCAATGGCGTGGTCTTGGCTCACTGCAACCTCTGCCTTCCAGGTTCAAGCAATTCTCCTGCCTCAGCCTCCCAAGCTGGGACTACAGGCATGCACCACCTTGCCTGGATACATTTTGTATTTTTAGTAGAGATGGGGTTTTGCCATGTTGGCCAGGCTGGTCTCAAACTCCTGACCTCAGGTGATCCACCTGCCTCGGCCTCCCAATGTGCTGGGATTACAGGCGTGAGCCACCGCACCCGGCCTCTGTTGATCTTTATATTGCAAGATCTGGCACACAAGAGGTGCTCAGTTATTGCTGTCTGGATTAATAAAATGATAGGAAACTCAAACTAGTTTTTAAAAAGACCCCATGATTTGTCATGGTGCCGCAGAAGACCCAGGCACTTCTAAGTGGTCACCACTAAAGGAAGTGGAAACAAAGCTGCTTATTATCACCAAGGAGGAAGTATAGGTCTGTGTCTGGGATAGTTTTCCCTTCAGACAATCCTAGCCAGGCAACAACTCCATATTCCCTTAAGAGGTTGCCCTCCTAGCTTCGAGCATGGTTAAACACTTCCGCAAAGTACTTCCATTATCAGACTAGCTTTGAGACAGCCTAAGGCCCTGTCAGAATTATAATCATAAAATGCCTAACATGGATTGGGCACTTACTATGTGTCATTGATTCTCAAAGGGAGGCAATCCCCCCACACATACACCCTGTGGACGTTTATCACATTTTTGTGTATCACACTGCGGGGAAGGGGGTGGGCTCCTACTGTCATCTAGCAGCCAGAGGCCAAGATTGCTACTAAACATCCCACACTGCCCAGGACAGCCCCAATATTAAGGCATTATCTCACCCAAAATGTCAATGTCAAGGCTGAGAAACCCTGTTGCATTCCAAGGCATTGAGGACTGTGTTATCTCATTTAATCTCCATACTGATGTTATGAGTGAGGCACTATTATTAACCCCATTGCCCCATTTTCCGAAAGAGGAAACTAAAGCTCAGGTATGCAAACTACCCAAGGTCATACAGCAAGAAAGTACCAGAAAGGCCAGGCGCGGTGGCTTATGCCTGTAATCACAGCATTTTGAGAGGCTAAGGAGGGAAGAAAGTTTGAGGTCAGGAGTTTGAGTCCAGCCTGAGCAACATGGTGAAACCCTGTTTTTACAAAAAATACTAAATTTAGCTGGGTGTGGTGGTATATGCCAGTAGTCCAGCTACCCAGTGGGCTGAGGTTGGAGGATCGCTTGAGCCAGGGAGGTGGAGGCTGCAGCGAGCCATGATGACTTAGGATAACAGAGCGAAACCCTGTCTCCAAAAAAAAAAAAAAAGAAAGAAAGAAAACAAAGAAAAGTGGCAGAGACTTGATTCAAACACAGGTAGCATGCTCTCAGTGGCTACCATCTATTGGGACCAACACAGTCACATGGTGTTGCAGTGAGAACCCTGGTTTTGTCATCAACTAGACCTGGCGTTGGAACCCTCGCTTGGTTGCTCAGTGGCCATGTATGTTAGTCTGTTCTTATGCTGCTAATAAAGACATACCGAGAGTGGGTAATCTATAAAGGAAAGAGGTTTTGATGGACTCACACTTCCACATGGCTGGGGAGGCCTCACAATCATGGCGGAAGACGAAGGAAGAACAAAGGGGCTTCTTCCATGGCAGCGGGCCAGAGAGTGTGTGCGGGGGAACTCCCATTTATAAAACCATCAGTTTTATAAACCTCTCATGAGACTTATTCACTACCATGAGAACAGTATGGGGGAAAACCCCCATGGTTCAATTATCTCCACCTGGCCTCACCCTTGACACACGGGGATTATTACAATTCCAGGTGAGATTTGGGTGGGGACCCAGCTGAACCATATCACATGTGATCTTGGGCACAGTGTCCTGAAGCTCTCTAAGCTTCTATCTCCCTATCTGTAAAATGGGGGAATGACGTCCACCTCGTAGGGTTGTCACAGGTAAAATCTGACAATGAACACAAAGCCCCCAACAGATTGTCTAACACTCACTAAATGGTAGCTGCTGCTGTTATTGTTGTCATCATCCACATCACTATTATTATTCCCATTGCCTTGGTGCTGGAGGCCCAGATTCCCTCCCACCTGATCCTAAGGAAACAAGAACTCAGTTTTGTAGCTGGTCCCAGGGCGCCAGCTGGCACTCAGAAACCAGTGAGATGCTGCCTTCCCAATGCCAGATTTCTCTCTTACAGAAGGGAGCTGGTGCTTTGGGAAGCTGCAGCAGTTCCCAGGGGAAGACATGTGTTGCTCAGGGCCTCACTGCTAGGAGCCAGAGGCACGAACATGACCTGGAGCAGGCGGCTGGGCCACACAGGCTGTTTCCCCTCTCCCCGGGGAGCCATTCTGCCTGGTTCCTCCATTGAGAAACATCAGGGTCCTTCACTGCAGAAACCAGTCATCCACTGGACCCGCCCCGGATTCATGCTGCCCTCGGAGACTCTTACCCAACACGGGAGGAAAGCCAAAGGAAGAACAGAATTCTTTAAAGAGAAAAATGATTTCTCTCTCCTAACTGTCTAGGACGGCCTATCTTTTGGAAGGTGCTAAGAGAATGCAATGCCAAAGTGGAGAGAACATGCTAGAAAACTTTCCAAAACATGGGAGTTGCTGCTGTTGAGGGCAGGGCTTTCATGAGGCCTCTCAGACCCCCAAGACCAGCATCAATCTCTTCATGTTCCTGCTAATAACAGTAATAATTATAAGACCCACCACTTACAGCCCAGTGTGTCACACACTGTAACAATTGCATTCCATGCGTCCTCTCCCATCCCGGTCATCAGTGTGCCCATTCAGAGGCCTGTGTGTCAACATATAAAACATGTTTCATAGGGGACAAATAGGAATACATAAGCACTGGTCACCACCATCATCCGTTATTACTACAACTATCACTATGACTGCCGTCCTGCAAGAGAAGTGTTTATCTTCAGGGAACAGTAGGGTAAACTGAGGCTCCGAGAGGGGGATTTGCCCAAGATCACAAAAAAGGTGGAATAGTCCACCTTTAGTGGCTAAACCAACAGGCTTTGGCGTCAGTGGCCACTGTTCAAATTTTGATGTGGCCGTTTAGTAACCACATGTCCACTTGGGGAAGTTCCTTCCCCTTCTGAGCTTTCAGTTTTTTCTCCTGCAAAATGAAGAAGTAGATTCAAATACAAGTTAGGTCAGGCTCAGTGGCTGACACCTGTAATCCCAGCACTTTGGGAGGCTGAGGCGGGAGGATCACTCGAGCCCAAAAGTTCGAGACCAGCCTGGGCAATACAGCGAGGTCTCGTCTCTACAAAAAAAATACAAAAATTAGCCAAGCGTGGTGGTGCATGCCTGTAGTCCCAGCCACCTGGGAGGCTGAGGTGGGAGGATCACCTGAGCCTGGGAAGTCAAGGCTGCAGTGAGCCATGTTCACACCCCTGTGACAGAATGAGACCCAAACTAAAAATAATAATAATAAAAATTTTAAAAAACAGGTTAAAGTAATGATTCGACCTGATTGATTTTGTTTTTTTGTTAAAAACTCAGCTCTAGAGTTCAGGAAGTAGAGGTTAGATGTTCTGTGTTTTCTGAAGATAGACTCTTCCCTGCCCTTAAGAAAAGAGGAAAGAACTGGCCGGGAGCGGTGACTCCCGCCTGTAATCCCAGCACTTTGGGAGGCCGAGGTCGTGGGTCACCTGAGGTCGGGAGTTTGAAACCAGCCTGACCAACATGGAGAAACCCCATCTCCACTAAAAATACCAAAAATTAGCCGGGCGTGGTGGTGCATGCCTGTAATCCCAGCTATTCGGGAGGTGAGGTAGGAGAATGGCTTGAACCCGGGAGGCAGAGATTGCAGTGAGCCGAGATTGCACCATTGCACTCCAGCCTGGGCAACAAGAGCGAAACTTCATTTCAAGAAAAAAAAAAAGAGAAAAGAAAATAGGAAAGAACTTTCTATTGCTAATAATACGTTAGCTATGTTGTTAATGGTCAGTGAGGATCCTCTTGATCTGCCACAAAGGCTGCTACGAGAGACAAGACATTAGCAAGACTGGGGTGTAGAGGGAGAAAAAGGCTAGGGTGGAAAAGACAGACTGGGGAGGAGACGGAGGAAATTCAACACCAGACGCCTTGAGTCAAGCGTAGATCTCAAATGAGACCAATGCCCAGGAAATGCCAGGTGAGAGGCGGAGAGAGTGCAGACAGGAACAACTGGCATGTCCCAGGTCTCTGCTATATGAAAGGCTCTCCTGGTGACAACCACTCCTTCTCAATTGAGGGAAGAAGAGGCTCTGCCCCATGGTCAAGGTCTTCATTGCCACCATTGTACAGATGCTCCAAGAGCACATAACCTCCCTCAACAACAACAACACGCCACCACCCCAGACAACCATAAGACCCAAGGCAACCTCTGGATGCCAAGTAGGGCAGTGAGGAAGACGCCCACCCCTATATAGGGGGTTAAAGGGGATCCTACACAGGCCTTCTGAGCTAGGACAATGAGAGGAGCAGATGCTACTATTCTATTAGCTATCATTGTTGTCAGTATCTCTTTCTCATTTTATTTTTTTTATTTTTTGAGACAAGGTCTCACTCTGTCACCCAGGCTGAAATGCAGTGGCACAATCATGGGTCACTGCAGCTTTGACCTCCCAGGCTCAAGTGATCCTCCCACCTCAGCCTCCCATGTAGCTGGGACCACAGGTGTGTGCCACCGCACCTGGCTAATTTTGTTTCTGTTTTGTAGAGACAGGGTCTCAGTATGTTGCCCAGGCTGGTCTCAAACTCTTGGGCTCAAGCAAGCCTCCTGCCTCAGCCTCCCAAAGTGCTGGGATTACAGGCATGAGCCACCATGCCCAGCCATCATTATCATTTTCATCATCATCTCAGGCTGGGCTGCAGACTAGTGAGGGATCCTCTGAACTCTGCTCCCAAGTCCCTCCAAAGCTGCTGCCCCTCCAGCAATGACCACTTTCCCCTGCCCAGCCAGGCACCTGGAAGGAAAGCCACTGTTGCTGTTTACCACCCCAGCAACCATGCGGCTGGTCGGCAAAGACTCCGCTGACCGGCAGGAAATGAGGGGTGCAGGCAGTAGCCGGGTCCCTGCTTGTTCTGCCTCTGAGGCAAGGGGGTGGTGCTGGGGGAGGACAAGGCTTTTATACACAAAGCAGATGCGCCATAAACTCATACTCCCTGGGCACAGACACTCCGGGGGAAACACTGCCGATTTTACCCACTCATTCCTCTGAAAATAACTGCACACACTATCTGCCAAGTTTCCGGAACAGAACAAGTGCTGGGGAATAGGGAACTGATGGAGAGAAGGAGTTTAGGATAGTAGGAAGGAAACCACATTGCTCTGCCCGAGAACAGGTCTCTGAAAGGGAAAAAAGTATCTGCCATGGACTTTATCTTGTCCAGTGTTTTTAATAATAGCAATGCTAATTGCTATCATTTTTTAAGCGGCTACTCTGTCCTGGCTCTGTGCTTCATATATATAAAATTCCATTCAATTCTTCTGGTACTATTAGTGTCTCCATTTTTATGGATGAGTAAAGTGAGGCTCAAATAGGTTCAGTAACTTCCCCCAAGGTCGCACAAGATAAAACAGCAGAATCATGATTAAAAGCCAGGCCCCTCTGACATCTGAACTCTTCCACTATACTCAGCTTCCTGCCAAACAATTGTTCACCTGTACCTCTCAATAATAGATGGATCAGGTCAGGTGCGTTGGCTCACACATGTAATCCCAGCAATTTGGGAGGCCGAGGTGAGAGGATCACCTGAGGTCGGGAGTTCGAGACCAACCTGGCCAACATGGTGAAAACCCATCTCTACTAAAAATATAAAAATTAGCTGGGTGTGGTGGCACATACCTATAGTCCCAGCTACTCAGGAGGCTGAGGCAGGAGGATCACTTGAACCCAGGAGGTGGAGGTTCCAGTGAGCCGAGATCACACCATTGCACTCTAGCCTGAGCGACAAGAGTGAAACACCGTCCCAAAAAATAAAAAAATAAAAACAACATGATAATAGATGGATGGATGGATGGATGGAGATGGAGAAAGAGACAGAGAGGATGAGGTGAAAATATCTATGAAGAATATAAAACGTATCTCTACCATTCGCTTTTGTAGATGAGGCAGCTGAAGTTCCCAGACATTAAATAAAAATTGCTCTAAGTCACTCAGTTATTTGGAATCAGAATTATCAGTCTCTCTCCCTTTTTTTTTTTTTTTTTTTGAGACAGGACACCACAGCTGCCTAACACCTTAATTTTAACCCCGTTCAGACTCACTTTGGAGTTCCAACCTCCAGAACTGTGGGGCAATGAACTCCTGATGTTTTAAACCACTAAGTTTGTGCTAATTTGTCACAGCAACAAAAGGAAAATAACACAATGGGCTTCTTAGCCTAAGATAAGATAAGATAAAACTGTACTTCACAAAATAGCAAATAAAAAGATATTTTGGGTCTGTGTTACATTCATGCAAGAGAAGATGTAGGCCAGCCACGGTGGCTCACGCCCATAATCCCAGCACTTTGGGAGGCCCAGGCGAGTGGATCACCTGAGGTCAGGGGTTTGAGACCAGCCTGGCCAACATGGTAAAACCCTGTCTCTACTAAAAATACCAAAAAATTTGCTGTGCGTGGTGGTGGGTGCCTGTAGTTCCAGCTACTCAGGAGGCTGAGGTAGGAGAATTGCTTGAACCTGGGAGGTGGAGGTTGCAGTGAGCCAAGATTGTGCCACTGCACTCCAGCCTGGGTGACAGAGCGAGACTCTGTCTCAAAAAAAAAAAAAAAAAAAAAAAAAAGAGGAGATGTGAAGAAGGAAGCAGTGCGAAAGGAGAAACAGAGAAACAGATATAAATATAAATAGGAATAACAGAAGACAACAGATAGCTACTGTTATGAGCACTGAATTGTATATGCTGCCCCACCTCCATTAAAAAGATATATGGGATGTGGTGGCTCATGACTATAATCCCAGAACTTAGGGAGGCCAAGGCAGGAGGATCACTGGAAGCCAGGAGTTCAAGAACAGCCTGGGCAACAGAGCAAGACCCTCCACCTCAGCCTCCTGAGTAGCTAGAACTATAGACACGTATCTCCATGCCTGGCTAATTATTTTTAATTTAATTTAATTTTTTTATAAAAGATATATGGAAGTCCTAACCCGCAATACCTCTGAATGTGACCTTATTTGGAAACTACAGTCATTGCAAATATAATTAGTTAATATGAGGTCTTAGTGGTATACGTTGCATCCCTAATCTGATATGACTGGTGTTATTATAAGGGGCAGCCACTTGAAGGAGGAGACACATGGGGAGGATGTCCTGAGGCAGAGACTGGAGTTCTGCAGCTGCAAGCCAAAGAACACCAAAGACTGCTGCAGAAACCACGGGAAGCTAGAAAGAGGCAACGGAGGATTCAGAGGGGGTGTGGCCCTGCAAACACCTTGATCTTCTGGCCTCCATAACTGTGAGACCATACATTTCTGTTGTTTTAAGCCACCAAGCTCATCACACCTTGTTACCTTAGCCCTAGGAAACCAATACACCTGCTTTCACAAAATCCCAGCTACTGCACTTTTGGGGATACTGCTGCTAATCATGTTGCATTTTTGCAGCTCTAGGCATATATTTTCAGCCCCTTACCCCCAAATCAAAGTTTACCATATTTTCCTGTTTCTGAAATTTCCTACCTCAGGTATACACATTTCATATAATCTGACTTCCTTTTTTTTTTTTTAAGAAACAGGGTCTCACCCTGTCACCCAGGCTGCAGTGCAGAAGTGTGATTATTCCCATGTCAGGCTCCCGAGTAGCTGGGACCACAGGTGCATACCACCATGCCCAGCTAATTTTAAAATTTTTGGTAGAGATGGGGTCTCACTATATCACCCAGTCTGGTTTCAAATTCCTGGGCTCAAGCAATCCTCCTGCCTCAGCTTCCCAAAGGGCTGGGATTACCAGCATGAGCCACCATGACAAGTTCCTTCCTTTATTATAACCGCCAAAGGCCACGTTTAAATTATTGGTGCATCTTATCATCAAGAGCTTTTTTTTTTTTTTTTTTTTTTTTGAGACAGAGTCTCCCTCTGTCACCCAGGCTGGAGTGCAGTGGCGTGATCTCAGCTTACTGCAACTTCCACCTCCCAGATTCAAGCAATTCTTCTGCCTCAGCCACCCAAGTAACTGGGATCACAGGCATGCACAACCATGCCCAGCTAATTTTTGTATTTTCTAGTAGAGACAGGGTTTCACCATGTTGACCAGGTTGGTCTCAAACTCCTGGCCTCAAGCAATCCTCCCACTCCAGTCTCCCAAGTAGGTGGGATTATAGATGCATGCTACCATGCTTGGCTATTTTTCAAATTTTTCATAGAGATGGAGGCCTCGCTATGTTGCCCAGGCTGGTTCAAACTCCTGGTCTCAAGTGGTTCTGCTGCCTAAACCTCCTAAAGTACTGGGATTTCAGGAATGAGCCAATGTGCCCAATATGTTTGATTTTTTTTTTTTAAGTGTGTGGCAGGGAAGAGGTAGAAAGATAAAATAGAGATGAATGGGCGGATGGAAGGATGTATAGATACATAGGTAGATGACAGATAGATATTTGATTGATTGATTGATAGATAGAAAGAAACACAGGTAGCTCCAATGCCATCAGTCACCAATTTACAAGGACAGAGAAACTTCTAGTTCAAGCCATCTCACACTTTACTTTGAGGACCAAGCACATCCCCAACAGAGTTACACAATTTTTTTTTTTTTTTTTTTTGAGATAGAGTTTCACTGTGTCACCCGGGCTGGAGTGCAGTGGCTCAATCTTGGCTCACTGTGACCTCTGCCTCCTGGGTTCAAGCAATTCTCCTGTCTCAGCCTCCCAAGTACTTGGGATTACAGGCATGTGCCACCATACCCAGCTAATTTTTGTATTTTTAGTAGAGATGGGATTTCACCATGTTGGCCAGGCTGGTCTCGAACTCCTGACCTCAGGTGACCCTCCCACCTCAACCTCCCAAAGTGCTGGGATTACAGGCCTGAGCCACCACACCCAGCTGAGTTACACAATCTTGCAGGAGAAAAATGTGATCATATACTAGGCATAAGAGCTGCTGGCGAGTGGCTCTGTGGTTAAGCTACTCTGTGGTCTTATTTCCATTTGTCTCTGTTACATGTCTAAAGAAAGTAAGGTCGACCGGGTGCGGTGGCTCACGCCTGTAATCCCAGCACTTTGGGAGGCCAAGGCAGGCGGATCACCTGAGGTCAGGAGTTCGAGACCAGCTGGCCAACATGGTAAAACCCTGTCTTTACTAAAAATACAAAAATTAGCTGGTGTGGTAGCACCCGCCGGTAATCCCAGCAACTCGAGAGGCTGAGATGGGAGAATCAATTGAGCCCGGGAGGTGGAGGCTGTAGTGAGCCAAGATCACGCCATTGCACTCCAGCCTGGGTGACAGAGGGAGACTCCAACTCAAAAAAAGAAAGTAGGGTCAAGGAGATGCCCAGAAAAGAGTGGGGATGGAGACACACTCCCTGAAGACTCCCAATGGGGAGGAGGAGGAGACGGGGATTATACACATCCTGCTCTTCTGCATAGCACTTGTTCCAACTATAATTCAGTAACAATTGGTATCATCATCTAAGGACTATCTCTCCCCATGGAACATAAATTCCATGCCAGCTGCCCCCTGCGTGTCCTGCCCACCGCAGCATCTCCAACAATGAGCTGGGGTGCTCATTACTTGTTTGTTGAATGAATAAATCACTGTAGGTAATAACTGCACTATCTGAACCAGGTTCCCAACAAATGAGGCTGTGACACATGAGATGCCCAGAGGACTGCTGAAATCAAAGCTGCCTTTAAATATCTGGGCTACACCATCACCTTCCGAGGGGTCAGCTTTTCTTCTGTCGGCTTAGCTTCATCATCTCGTGCCTCAGTGCTAAGGGGTCCGCTTTGTCTCTCTCCGTCCCAACCATCTCCAACCCAGGAAAGAATGTGGAAAATGGTGCTTGAGAAAGCAAGTCAGGGTGCCCCGGGCCATGTGGAATCAGGGTCTGAAAGAACATCCGAGCCGCTCAGACAAATGTGTGGACCTGTTTGGCATCTTTATTTGTCTTCTAAGTACCAGTTACTCATCCTGGGCCCAAACAGTGGCAGGTTTCCTTCCCCAAGAGGACAGATTGCAGAAGCCAGAAGAGAGAGGTGGGTAGGGGGAAGCTGAGGAGGGCAGGAGGGGAAGCTGCACAGCACCTTTGCTGCAGACGAGGCGAGGGGGAGCATTGGAGAGCTGCTACCTCCAGGGCAGCTGCAGCCTCCTGCAAGGTTATCTGTGGCGGGCACAGGCTCAAAAGCAACGGGGCAATAAAAATGAGTCATTGTCACCCAGCATGAGCCAACTCAGCCACTCGGGGCTCGGTGAAGCGTGTCCCCAGATGCAAAGTTACTCAAATTCTGGAATGAGTTTTGCCTGAATAAAGGACATAAAAATGTCCGTGTCCATAAAGACCGGCTGCTGTGCAGTGCCAGCATGGCTGATGGCGCCAAGGTGATCAGCTGACAAACACCACCTGAAACGAGCTTCGGGCTGGAGACAGACAGTGCCATACCCTCCAGAGACATCTGTCCTCAGGCTCCTAACCCAGCTCTGTGGCTGCCTGGCTGTGTGCCCTTGGGCAGGGACATCACCTCTCTGATCTTCACTCCTCTAAATGGTCTCTAAGGGCCCTCATACACGGAAATTCCATGTAACAGCGACAAAGAGCCTGTGTGTTACTCTTCCCAGGGTTGGTGTTTGCATTTTAACAAAAAGTGTCTGCACTCTCCAGCAGCCTACTGATGAAGTGTACAGGTTCCTGAATCCAATTGTTCAGGTTCAAATCCTGGCCCTGTCGTTTATTAGCTGTGTGACTTCAGGCAGGTTGCTTAACCTCTCTGAGCCTGTTTCTTCATGCCAAGGATAACATAATCAACAGAAAGGCAGGGAGTCTTATTCCAAATCCCCAGGTATCCATATTTTGATTTGGTTCCCCAGTGATTCCAGGCATCTTTTGGCTAAGGTTTCTGGAACCTTCTGTTGGAGCAGAAATTGGAGCATCATACTGGCTACCGCCACTTGCCGCACGGATAACAGTTTGCAGAGGCCCCCAGCCATCATGCTCTCTCTCTCATTACACTGCATTTTCTCCCTTGTAACATCTATTATGATCCAGAATTGCCTAGTCAATTTATTTACTCATTTATTATCCATATCTCTCCCCTGGATTTAAGCTCCATGAAATCACAGACTCCATCTAGCTCATGACTGTCGATTCCCAGCAACTAGCATAGCATCAGGCACACAGCAGATGCTCAAAACTCCTGTTGCTGAATGAACAAATGAATGGATGAATGAATGAATTGCCCTTACCTAGATGCTTCTCACCTTAGCCTTCCCAAAGTTTCTCCGTATCCCTGCTTTGCAAAAAAGGAAACTGAACCCTATGGGGTGGAAATGACCCAAAGTCACAGGGCAGTGGCTGGTACACAGGTCTGCCTGGCTCAAAACTCCACTTGTCACCCCTTCCCAGGAAGCTGTAGACAGAAGCACCAAAAAGGGGTTAAGGGCAGGAGCTTTGGGTCTGTCCAGCCCAAGTTCCATTCTAGTACTCCTTGATCAAGTCACTTAACCTGAGGCTCAGTTTCCTCATCCACAACCTGACGATAATACCACAAACATGTTCTTCATCAGAGTGAGAGTCTCAGGACAATTAAGCCTACTTTGCACAGTGCTGGGCACAGAGCAGGTCCTCAATAAATGGCCGCTGTTATTCATTACTACTTATACTGCAAGCTTTTCATTTTTTAAAATTATTTTTAGTAGAGACAGGGTCTCACAATGTTGCCCAGGCTGGCCTCGAACTCCAGAGCTCAAGCGATCCTCCCGCTTGTGCCTCCCAAATCACTGGGATCACAGGCGTGCGCCACCATGCCAGGCGTACCAGGTCCTTTCCAAAAACCACACGGGGCTGGCCTGTTTGCCCAGCTCACCATTTTCTCTCTCATTTCACTCCCTCCTTCTCTCTGCCAATTCCAAAGAGAAGCATCCCAGCCCCCAAGTGAACCCCTTGCGCTCTGTTCCACTCCCCCCAGGCGGAGTCCACGCGTGGGGTCTTGTGCACGTGGTCCCGCGGCAGCCCATAGCCCTCTGCTCTCCGTTTCAGACTGTGCACCCTGGCTGTCCGCACTCCCCGGGCCTCAGTCCTCCCCAGACGCCCCCTCCACCCACCTGCATGCCTGTGGCACGAGTGGGCACACGTGTTCCTGTCGCATGTGGAGCCCGCACCTGTGGGAGGAGAGCCAGCCCGGGCTGCCGCGGCGGCTGAATCAGGACAGCAAATCTCGCCACCCCCTCACTCCTTAATCCGTTGCAATCTGGCTTCCTCCCTACGCTGCCCAAACCTGCCCAAGCCGGGGTCGCTGACGATTCCCACGCACCAAGTCCAGCATCCTTTCTACGGTCTAGTCCGTGTGTGTCGCTTGGGAACGTTTGATTTTGATGACCACCACCCCAGCAGCACTCCCTCCGCTAACTCCCTCCTCCTCGAACCCTGCCTGCTCCCCTCCGTGCCTTCCCCGCTCGATTGTGTGCCCTTCCTGTTCAGATTCTCTCACTCCCACATTCTTCCGCCCAATGAGCATTTATGGAGCTCCTGCCCTGTGACATGAAGACGAAGGAGCAGGAGGACCCTGAAGGAGATGGTGAGCTTCTACAGTGGGGGCTCTTACTGCAGCATCGCTGGCCTGTGATCCGTTCCCAGCTCCTGGCCAGGCTCAGTGGCTCAGCCGATAATCTCAGCACTTTGGGAAGTTGAGGCAGGACTGCTTGAGCCCAGGAGTTCAACACCAACCTTTAAATTTTTTATCTTTAAATTTCATTAAATTAAATTTCATTTAAATACAAAAAACTCCTGGGCTTAAGCAATCCAGGAGGCCAATTGGCCCTGCTCATTTCGTTTAAATTTTTCGTAGAGATGGGTCTTGCTGCGAGACCCTAAACCTAACCTAACCCTAACCCTACCTCTTGCTGCAAGACCCCATCTCTACAAAAAATTTAAATGAAATTAGCCGGGCATGGTGTCAGCTGTGGTCCAAACTACTTGGGAGGCTGAGGCAGGAGGATCGCTTGAGTCCAGGAGTTTGATACGAGCCTGGGAACATAGCGAGACCCCTGTCTCTATGAAAAACTGTAAATGAAATTAGCATGGCGTGGTGGCCTCGCCTGTAGTCCTGGCTTCTCAGGAGGCTGAGGTGGAAGGATGGTTTGAGCCTGGGAATTCAAGGCTGCAGTGAGCTATGATCTCACCACTGCATTTCAGCCTGGCTGACAGAGTGAGATCCTGTCTCTAAAAATGAAAGTTTTTTTTTTTTTTTTTAATCCTGGTTCTGCCGCCTTGCTAGCTGTGTGTCTTTGGGCAGATAGCTTACCCTCACTGGCTCTCAGTTACCCCTTGTGAAAGGAGGATCACTGTGGGATTTGCATGAATGCTTGTGAAGTGTTTAGCACTGTGACTTGCATGACTGCCTCACCCTACTACTCTGTTTTCTGCACAGTAGCCAGAATAATCTTGAAACATAAATCAGATCTTGGCAACTGCTCACCTAAAACCTCTCTTAAGGTTTCTCGTTGCCCTTAGCATAAAATCGAGGCTCTACACGATGTTTACAAGACCCTGGCGACACTCTGACCTCATGTTGGGTTACGCTTCCCTTGGTTCAGAAATCCCAGCCACCCTGGCTTTCTTTAATATTAAATTTCATTTTAAATCATTAAAATATAAAGAGTAAATTATTTAATGTACTAAATTAAATAATTTCATTTAAAATTTAATATCGAATACCTCAAGCTCGTTTCGGTGCTACCCCCTCCACTTGGAATGCGGAGACCTGCCTTCTCTCCATCAACTACGTGCCCCCCGGGTTTTCTCTCCTTTCCATCATTCAGGTCTCAGCTTCAATGCCGCCTCCTCAGGCCTTCCCTGACCACAGGGAGCAGATACTGTCGATGTCCCACTCAGATCCTTGTCACCAGGCCAGTGGACCCACACCCAACTGCTGCGGGTATCAGCTGCTTAGGGCTCATACCTGAAACCTTCTCTAAAGGATTATCTACCTGGCTTCCCTGACTCTCCTTTCACTTTGGGCAGCCCCTCAATAAACCACTGGCACAAGAGTTGCCATCTCAGACTGCCTCTAGGGAACTGAACTTAGGATACATTTTTTTTTCTTTATCTTGGTTTCTTTCAGAGCAGTTATTATTATTATTATTCTTATTCTTATTCTTATTATTAACACAGGGTCTCACCAGGTGCAGTGGCTCACTCCTGTAATCCCAGCACTTTGGGAGGTCAAAGTGGGAGGATCACTTGAAGTCAGGAGTTCGAGACCAGACTGGCCAACATGGTGAAACCCTGTCTCTACTAAAAATACAGAAATTAGCTGGGCATGGTGGCAGGTGCCTGTGATCCCAACTACTCGGAAGACTGGGGCAGGAGAATCTCTTGAACCTGGGAAGCGGAGGTTGCAGTGAGCCGAGGTCACGCCACTGCACTGCAGCCTGGGCGACAGACTGAGACTCTGTCTCAAAAAAAAAAAAAAAAAAAAAGGATCTCATACTGTCATCCAGTTTGGAGTGCAGTGGCACAATCATGGCTCACTGCAGCCTCGAACCCTGGACTCAAAGGATTTTCCCACCTCAGAAGACTCATGACTACAGGTGCAGGACACCATACCTGGCTAACTTTTTTATTTTATTTTATTTTTTTATTTTATTTATTTTATTTTTATTTTTTAATTTAATTTAATTTTATTTATTTTTTGACACAGAGTCTTGCGCACCCAGGCTGGAGTGCAGTGGCACAATCTCGGCTCACTGCAACCTCTGCCTCCTGGTTTCAAGTAATCCTCCCACCTTAGCCTGCAGGCACACACCACCATGCCTGGCTACTTTTTTTTTTTTTTTCTTTTTTGAGACGGAATCTCGCTGTGTCGCACAGGCTGGAGTGCAGTAGCACGATCTCGGCTCACTGCAACCTCAGCCTCCGGAGTTCAAGCAATTCTCCTGTCTCAGCCTCCCAAGTAGCTGGAACTACAGGCACACACCACCACGCCCGGCTAATTTTTTGTATTTTAGTAGAGACGGGGTTTCACAGTGTTGCCCAGGCTGGTCTTGAACTTCTGAGCTCAGGCAATCCACCCGCCTCAGCCTCCCAAAGTGCTAGGATTACAGGCGTGAGCCATTGCACCCAGCCAATATTTTTCATTTTTTAGCGAGGTCTATGTTGCCCATGCTGGTCTCAAACCCCCGGCCTCAAGTAATCCTCCCACCTCGGCCTTCCAAAGTGTTGGGATTACAGGTGTGAGCCACTGCACCCAGTCATTATTAGTTTTGGAAAATGTTTGGGACATTTTTTTCCTCTCTCTCCCTCACTACAGGGGAAGTTCCATGAGGGCAAGAATGGCATCTGTTTAATCCATCACTTCACCCGCTCACTTGGCATGGGGGCCTGCACGTAGGAGATGCCGGAAGAACTATTTCTTGAATTCAGGAAATGAGGCATCATGTGTTTCCAGGGATTCCTCTCTAGTTTCCCCTCTTTTGACCTTCTTCTCAGTCCACTCTTAGATGATCCTCTTAGGATCTCAAACTCAGTGGGTCCTAGTGTTGATTCATCATCCACTCTCGGGAGAGGAGCTCTCCCCTGCCTTCTTTAACTCTGGCAGTAGCACCAGCCTTCTGGTGCCAAGGCTAGAACTCTGAGTGCCATGTCTGACTCATCCATCACAGCCATCCCCATAGCTAGTCAGTGCCTGGACCTGTCCAAGACGTGTTGACATTGTCTCATTCTCTCCTCTCCCCAAAGCTCCGTGCTCACAGCCTTGAAGCCAGCCCAAGCCCTGGTTTCCTCATTCCCAAGTTGCTGCAAGAACTCTTAATAGGAACTCCCCACATCTAGCCTTCACCTCTGCTGCACCCATCTTGCACCAATCTGCTGGACTAATACCACCAACACTCACCAGGAATCACCTCCCTCCCTCTGGCAAAAACCCTAGGAATCCCACAGAGCCACTTCCCAATGCCTTGCCTAACCTGGCATTCAAAGCCTCCAATGATAAATCCTCGAGCCACCTCTTCCAACCTTGTCATTAATACTACGAATGATCAGGGAACGCTTCTTATAGGAGATGACATTTCAGCTAGATCTGAAAAAGAAAGAGCAACAATACAGAGTGGTTTTCAGATGTTAGGGCACTTCAGAACCCGTTGGGAATGTAAAAATATGTGCAAATTCCTGAGCTTCATCTTAGATCTATTGTGTCGAAATACAGTGGTGGAGATTGTTTGCTTGCTTGTTTGTTTATTGGTTTTTAGCAATCCCTCCAGAACATTTTGTAGTCAGGCTTAGAAGCCACAGGTGGAGGGACAGACACACAGATGGATGAACAGAGAGACACAAATTAGTAAGTTATAACCTAACCATAAATTCCGGGGCTGAAAGCACAAAAGACTCTGCCATTCACTTTTGCTGGGAGAATCAGAAAGATGTCCAGGAGAAGAGGGTCTTTAAGCATCGTCTGAAGAGGTGAGCAGGGCTTGCAAAGCAAAAGAAGAATGGTCCTCATTAATATAGTGGAGAGTAAAAAAAAAAAAAAAAAAAGAAGTCTGTACCCAATGTAGAAGCTGGGGGAAAAAAAAAGAATAGAATGGAGAAAGTCCCAGGTTGAGAGGGCAGCTCCTGTGAGAGGTCCTGGGCTGCGGCCAGTAGGTGACCACCAACGGGAGGCAGTGACTATATCGGGGTGCAGAGGGGCCACAGGGAGATGCGGCTGAGGTTGGAGTTGGGGCAGGTGAGGGGGAAGGGCTTTGTGGGGTATCTGAGGAAGATGAAGTTTCTCCTGAGGCCACTAGAAGGTGCCAGAGGCCAAGTGGGGGGACTGGCTCAGTAACTTCCCTCTGCCGAAAACAGCCCTGAGCAGGGTTAGCAAGGATGTGGCCATAGCAATAAAGAGCTTATAAGGAAATGAAAAGGTCTGATGAGGGCCATAAGGATAATTTATACCCTTTCTGTAGCATGCCTCTTGCTTGTATTAGAATTCATGTATGCCTTTGTCCCGTCTCCCTACTGAATTGTGAGGTACTCATAGAACTAAAACCCATATAATGTATTCGCTGAAGCAGGGTTTCTCAACCTTGGAACTGTTGACATTTGGGATGAATAATTCTGTGTTATGGGAGGTTGTTCTGGGCATGTTAGGGTGTTTAGCAGCGTCCCTGGTTTCTACCCACATGATGCCAATGGCACTTCCATCTCAACTAGTGACAAGCAAAAATGTCTCCTGACATTGCCAACTGTCCTGTGGGGAGCAAAATCACCCTCAGTGGCAAACCATTGGATTAAAGGGGTTCTGCAGGCTCTAGCAGGATCCAAATCTCGGCTCTGCCACTTCCCAACTGGGTGATTTTGGGCAGACTACGTCACTCCTCTGTGCCTCCATTTTCTCATATATCAAGAAGGGATTTTTAAAAAGTATTGACATCACCATCAGTGTAAGAATTAAACACAGCGATCCACCCAGGCACAGTGGTGCATGCCTGTAATCCCAGCCCTTTGGGAGGCTGAGGCAGGAGGACTGCTTAAGCCCAGGAGTATTAGACCAGCCTGAGCTACATAGCAAGACCCTATCTCTATAGAAAACAACAAAAAAAAATATTAGCCAAGTGTGGTGGTGCACCTGTAATCCCAGCTACACATGAGGCTGAGGTGGGAGGATCGCTTGAGCCAGGAGCTCAAGGTTACAGTGAGCTATGATCATTCACTGCACTCTAGCCTGGGCAACAGAGGAAGCCCTTGTCTCTAAAAATAGAAATAATAAATTAATAAATAATAAAAATAAATACAAGGCTGGGCCCAGTGGCTCACGCCTGTAATCCCAGCACTTTGAGAGGCCAAGGCGGGAGGATCACCTGGTCAGGAGTTTGAGACCAGCCTGGTCAACATGCTAAAACCTGTCTCTACTAAAAATGTAAAAGTTAGCTGGGCATGGTGGCGGGTCCCTGTAATCCCAGCTGCTCAGGAGGCTGAAGCACAAGAATTGCTTGAACCCAGGAGCTAGATGCAGTGAGCCAAAATCGTGCCACTACACTCCAGCCTGGTGACAGAGCAAGACTCTGTCTCAAAAAATAAAAATAAATAATAAAGACAATGACACATGCGAAGGCCACAAGGTAAACACTCACTGAACACCAGGCCTCTGAGGACACAAGGGATAGTAATGGTTACGGTATCCTCAGTGTCAGCAACTACAGCCTAATTCAAGAATTCCCCAAAGATGTGTTCCAAGGAATACTGAACTCAAAAAGTATTTTTATTTAAAAAGGTTTTCAGGCCAGAAAATGCAGGACACCCAATTCCTTTTTGAGCAAATTAGGTACATTCAGTTAATTAAGACTCTGAGAAGGCCTGCAGTCATCATTATCAGATTTTAAGCTCTGGGAAATGAGGAGTCAAATCTAGCTCATTACAGTATCCCCCTTCCTAGCATAATGCTGAGGAGCACTCAATAAAAATGTGATAAATTGTGGGCCGAGGATTACCCAGGTGCCAACGCAAGAGACTGAAGGCACACACAGTTTCAGTATAATAAAGAAAACAGTTCGAATAAGAATAGTTATAATACAAATTAGATATAGAGAGGATCATGGACATTATCGATCATTAGTATAGACATTATTAATCATTGGCCTTTAATATTACTGTTTGATTATTGATATAACAAAGGAATAACCGGCAGGTATAGGATCAGGTGCTGAAGGCACATTGTGAGAAGTGACCTGGAAGGCAAGAGGTGAGCCCTCTGTCATGCCTGCTTGACGGCTTCTTGGTCAAGCGGTAATGCCAGTGCCTGGGAAACCACCCGTTACTTCGCAGACTGTGAAAGGGAGTCTCCCTTTACTTGGAGGAGTCAGAGAACACTCTGCTCCACCAGCTTCTTGTGGGAGGCTGGATATTATGCAGGCCCGCAGTCATCCGAAGGCCTAAACCACTCCCTGTGGTGCTCTGCTTCAGTGGTCACGCTCCTTGTCCATTTTCATGTTCCTCCTGTACTCCTGGTTCCTCTTTGAAGTTCTTAGAAGATAGTAGTAGAAGAAACAGTGAAAGTCTCAAAGTCTGTGATCTTTCTGATAAGTGCATAGAAGAAAATGCTGATGTATGCTGCCTTCCCTCTCTGCTTCGGCTACCTAAAAGGGAAGGGCCCGCTGTCCCATGATCACGTGACTTGCTCAACCTTATCAATCACTTGGATGACTCACCCTCCTTACCCTGCCCCTTGTCTTGTATACAATAAATATTAGCATGCCCAGCCATTTGGGGCCACTACTGGTCTCTGCACCTTGGTGGTAGTAGTCTCCCGAGCCCAGCTGTTTCTCTCTTTATCTCTTTGTCTTATGTCTTTATTTCTTATGATCTCTCATCTCCACACACGGGGAGAACACCTGCTAAGCCCCGTAGGGCTGGACCCTACAATAAATGAATAAATTAACTGAATATTTACATGAGTGAACTTGTTAATTACAGAAGTCAGCTTAGCTGAGTTTAACCCAGTGTTTTCCAAGCTCTATGGACCACTGTACCACACAGATCCCAAGGACTGGAGCCGTACAGATGTGCTTTAGAAAAAAAGTAGAGACAAAAATAAAAAATAAAAAAATTAAATATATGTATATATATACACACACACACACACACACTTTGGAAAATTTAACCCTTTCCCAGAATGGTACAGCAAAACTGAGTGACTGAGAAGCAAGGACGATGACAGCACACATTTCTGGGATATGAGTTTCACAGAGGTTTCATCTTCAGCTAACATTAATTTAAAACTTTTTTTTTTAATCAGAGTCTCGTTCTGTTGCCCAGGCTGGAGTGCAGTGGCTCGATCTTGGCCTACTACAACACCTGCCTCCCAATTTCAAGCAATTCTCTTGCCTCAGCCTCCCCAGTAGCTGGGATTACAGGCGTATGCCACCACACCCAGCTAATTTTTGTGTTTTTAGTAGAGACAGGGTTTCACCATGTCCACCAGGCTGGTCTCGAACTCCTGACCTCAAGTGATCTGCCATCCTCAGCCTCCCAAAGTGCTAGGATTGCAGGCATAAGCCACCACGCCTGGCCTAATTTAAAACATTTAATTCAGCTCCAAAATGAGCCCTAAGAGATGAAAAAGCGAAAGCATTCTTGGCCAAGTAGACTCTATTTTTTAAAAAGAAATATAGCAATCTCTGGTGCCATTTTGTGTGCAGTAAAGCAGTAAAGCAAACATCCCCCACAGAGGTGACTGTCACGTGCGTCCGTGTGAAGACAGTCCATCAAACAGGCTTTGTGTGAGCAACAAGGCTGATTATTTCAGCTGGGTGAGGGCAGGCTGAGTCCAAAAAGGAGTCAGCAAAGGATGGTGGGATTGTCATTAGTTCTTACAGGTTTAGGATAGGTGTACAAAGTATATTCTTAAGGGTGGGGAGAATATTACAAAGTACCTTCTTAAGGGTGGGGGAGAATCTATGTATCAGTTAAGGTGGTGCAGGAACAAATCACAATGGTGGAATGTCATCGGTGAAGGCTATTTTCACTTCTTCTGTGGATCTTCAGTTGCTTCAGGCCATCTGGATGTATACATGCAGGTCACAGGGGATATGATAGCTTGGCTTGGGCTCAGAGGGCTAACAGTGACATCAATCTCACTCCTCACATCCAAAAAAATGTCTGTCACTGCAAAGGTTGTAGCTCCCACACCCCAAAAGATTAAATTTGTCTCAAGTCGTGATTCTATTCCATATGGATTGTATCCAATGATGCTTATGGCAAAAGTCAAGAAAATTGCCTATTGCAAACTCAATTCCAGTTTCTGATTTTTGAGGGATGTGTTTAGACTACTGCCCCCTTGTTGGCATCTAAAATTTCCATCCGGATGAACGGTAAGCAAAATATGTCATCGTGGAAAAACATACTCAAGAGGCGCAAAAGACTTTTCGATAGCAATGGGGAAAGCCTTAGCCAAAATGAGGGCTTACATTTGCAATGTGCCCATTCCATGTCAGATACTCTTCTAGGTACTTCTCACATGCACACTCATCTAATTAGGGGGTGGATCTTATTATGATTCCTGTATTACAGATGAGCACATCGCAGCTCAGAGAGGTAGAATGACTGGACCCTTGACACACGGCCGGTAAAGGTGGGAGTTGGCATTGGATTATGCATAGTCTTAATGTCGTAACCGAGTGAGTTATAGACAAATGCCACACTCTGAGACTAATTCAGAAGTCCTTTATTGCCGGCGACCGAGAGATGGCTACAGTTCAAAAATTCTCTCAGCCTCAATGAAGGGGCTAGATTTCCTTTTATATCTTGGTTTAAAAAGGGGAGGGGGAGCCTAGCTGAAGCAATTTTACAGAAGCAGAACAGGCAAAAAGTTAAAAGACAAATGGTTACAGAAACAGTTACAGAAAAATAAACAGTTCTAGGTGCAGGGGTTTAAAGTATCACAAAGAGATAAATGCAAGGGCTTTGGGTACCATCAACCGAGCACGTTCCCAGGAGCTGCTGGTACAGCTTGCCTCAGTATCTTATCAGTAAGTGCATTCCTGGATGTGCTTGGAGTCAGCTTGCACCAGTTATGTCCTTAAGGGAGGGGGATAAGGGGCTGCAAGTGAATCAAAATGGTGCAAGAAACCAAAATGGAGTCTGTCCGGCTCTCTCAGTTACGTGAGAGTCAATCAGGTCAAAACAAGGTAGAGTATCACATTAACCCTACACTCCACAACCTCAACAATTTGCAGTAATCACCAATGCTACTTTTAAGACGTTTTAATATGCACTTTGGTTATCTATTTATAACTTTAATACTAAAGTTAATTATCACGAGGCCAGTTGTGGTGGCTCATGCCTGTAGTTAACACAAAAATTAGCCAGGCATGGTGGCACACGCCCGTAGTCCCAGTTACTCGAGATGCTGAGCTAGGAGAATTGCTTGAACCCAAGAGGCGGAGGTTGCAGTGAGCCAAGGTTGGACCACTGCACTCCAGCCTGGGCGACAGACTGAGATTCCGTCTCAAAAAAATAAAATAAAAAGTAAAAAAATAAAGTGAATTATCTGGTAGAAGTATAGGAGGTATGGAGAGAAAAAGTGTCTACACCCAAGACACATTAGAGTCCTTCCTGAGGCACTTAACTCCCAGACCCTGGGACACTAAATGATATGAAAGGCAAGAAATAGCTACCATTTAGCAATTCCATATTATTCCAAATATACCTCTTATTGCCTTTTTTCATGCTCCTTGTATTTACTGAAGAGGTTTAAAACAAAGAGTAAACTGCAATGCCAGCTCAACTTGCGTAATTCTAATGAATCAATTCCAAACAACATTCAGAACAGTAATATCCTCACCCTCACTTCCTCCAGGCCCACCCCTACTCCAAAAAAAGAGACTTGATCCCTTTACAAACACTGGATTAGGAACCTCACTTATAATATCTCGTTTAATCCCTAGCTTAAACTGAGAAGCAAATATATTAGTTCTCATCTTACAAATGAGGAGACTGAGGTTCATAGTGGTTCAGTGTCTTGCCCAAGGTCACATACCTAGTAAAGGACATGAAGAGGATTCTAAACCAGGTTTGTTTTCAAAATCTCCAGGTTCTGCTGCCTTCTGTATTTCAAGGTGGGTTTCACCAGAGAAATCCCCCAAACCCCAGAAGGAAAAACAAATAAACAACAACAAAAAAGACCAAAACGGTTATATTCCAATGTCCTTACAAGAACTGGAGGCCGGATGCCATGCTCACGCTTGTAATCCCAGCACTTCGGGAGGCCAAACAGGATGACTGCTTGAGCTCAGGAGTTCAAGACCAGCCTGGGCAACAGGCTGAAACCCTGTTTCTACCAAAAACACAAAAACTAGCTTGGTATGGTCATGCCCACCTGTAGTCCCAGCTATTTAGGAGGCTGAGGTGGGAGGACGGCTTGAGCCCAGGAGGCAGATGCTGTAGTGAGCTGAGATCATGCTACTGCATTCCAGCCTGGACAACACAGTAAGACTCTGTCTCAAAAAAAAAAAAATTCATTTTAATGTTAAAAAAAGAACTGGAAATAGTATAAATGTTATTAAACTTGAGTGCTGCTAGTTGAGAACTCTGACCAATTAAATAGCTATTTCCTCTGTTCTGAGCTGCATCCGGCCTGTTGATGAGATTGGCAGATCAGCGCTTTGAGCCATAATACTAAGATTCTCAGAAGAAAAGAACAGATAATGGCACTTCACTATGGGTAGGGCTCAGCAGTGAGGCCAGCTCAGTCAGTCAGGGAGACCCTAACCCTGCGGCGCTAGAGGAATTAAAGACACACACACACAGAAATATAGAGGTATGAAGTGGGAAATCAGGGGTCTCACTGTCTTCAGAGCTGAGAGCCTCGAACAGAGATTTACCCATGTATTTATTAACAGCAAGTCAGTCATTAGCCTGTTTCTATAGATATTAGATTAACTAAAAGTATCCCTGATGGGAAAGAAGGGATGGGCTGAAATAAAGGGATGAGTTGGGCTAGTTATGTGCAGCAGGAGCATGTCCTTAAGGCACAGATCGCTCATGCTATTGTTTGTGGTTTAAGAATGCCTTTAAGTGGTTTTCCACCCTGGGTGGGCCAGGTGTTCCTTGCCCTCATTCCGGTAAACCCACAGCCTTCCAGCGTGGGTGTCATGGCCATCATGAACATGGCACAGTGCTGCAGAGATTCATTTATGGCCAGTTTTGGGGCCAGTTTATGGCCAGATTTTGGGGGGCCTGTTCCCAACAGCCAACACTTGTAAGAATTGTGTTAATAGCGACATTTCTGGGATCCTCCCAGTCAACCAGTGCGACATGCAAAAATAAGTTTATTATTTTTTCCATATTAATACAGATCAAGTACAGACATAAAACCTCTCTGCAGGTTTCATTTCTTTTGGATACAGGCACATTTTGCCATTTTCAAACACAAAATCTCTGTGACCAATGCTTGCTCATGAAAGGCTAATAATAATGCATTGAGTGCTACAAGCTATTTCTTGTTCTGGCTGAAAATTTGTGACTCCCTAGGTGAAGCTTTTCTTCCAGGGTTTTTACAAGGTCACTGCTGTTTTCTAGCGCGCTCGTCCCAAACTGCGGAGGTGAGAGTAGTGTTAGAAATGTGTCAATGCCAGAATGTTCATCTGAGTATATGAGTCAGAGTTTAAAATTCTTTTTTTTTTTTCCTGACGCAAAGTTTCACTCTGTGGCCCAGGCTGGAGTGCAGTGGCACAATCTCAGTTTACTACAACCTCTGCCTCCTGGGTTCAAGCAATTCTTCTGCCTAAGCTTCCTGAGTAGCTGGGATTACAGGCATGCGCCACCACACCCGGCTAATTTTTGTATTTTTAGTAGAGATGGGGTTTCACCATGTTGGCCAAGCTGGTTTCAAGCTCCTATCCTCGTGATCCACCTGCCTCAGTCTCCCAAAGTGCTGGGATTACAGGCGTGAGCCACAGAGCCTAGCCTAAAATTCGTTTATTAAGTCAGCGAATTGTTTTTGTTTTTTGGGTTTTTTTGCTTGTTTGTTTTTTGGGGTTTTTTTGTTGTTGTTGTTGTTTGTTTGTTTGTTTTTGAGACACAGCCTCACTCTGTTGCCCAGGCTGGAGAGCAGTGGGGTAACCTCAGCTCACTTCAACCTCCACCTCCTAGGTTCAAGCAATTCTTGTGCCTCAGCCTCCTGAGTAGCTGGGATTACAGGTGCACACCACCATGCCCAGCTAATTTTTGCTTTTTTGCGGGGGAGACGGAGTCTCTCTCTTTCACCAGGCTGGAGTGCAGTGATGCAATCTTGGCTCACTGTAATCTCCACCTCCCAAGTTCAAGTGATTCTCCTGCCTCAGCCTCCCAAGTAGCTGGGATTACAGGCGCGTGCCCCCACACTCAGCTAATTTTTATATTTTTAGTAGAGACAGGGTTTCACCATGTTGGCCAGGATGATCTCAATCTCCTGACCTCGAGATCCGCCCACCTCAGCCTCCCAAAGAGTTGGGATTACAGGCATGAGCCACCACGCCCAGCTAATTTTTACATTTAGTAGAGACAGTATTTAACCATTTTGGCCAGGCTGGTCTTGAACTGCTGACCTCAGCCCATTTCCCCTGCCTCAGCCTCCCAAAGTGTTGGGATTACAGGCGTGAACCACCATGCCTGGCACAATGAACTGGTTTTGAACAACTTTTTTGTCTCAAACACTGGAGCTAGACCAGGGAAAAAGGACCAAGGTGGCTTCCACAGAGCTTATATCCTAGTGGGGCAGGAAGAAAGATTTTTAAAAGATAAATTAAATAAACGAATTAACATTTGGAATGGGTAGAATTGTGTCCCCCAAAAGGATATGGTCAAGTCCTAACCCCTGGTGACCTTATTGGAAAATAAAGTCTTTATAGATATAATCAAGGCAAGATGAGGTTATACCGGATTCGGTGGGCCTTAAAATCAGTGACTGATGGATCCCTTTATAAAAGGAGGAAGCCGGGCGCGGTGACTCATGCCTGTAATCCCGGCCCTTTGGGAGACTGAGGTGGGAAGGTCATTGAGCCCAGGAGTTCGAGACCAGCCAGGGCAACATGGTAAAACCCTGTCTCTACAAAAAATTTAAAAATTAGCTGGGTGTGGTGGCATGTACCTGTGGTCCCAGCTACTTGGGAGGCTGAGGTGGGAGGATAGCTTGAGCCTGTGAGGTTGAGGCTGCAGTGAGCCATGATAGCACCCCTGCACTCCAGCCTGGCCAAAAGAACAAGACCCTGTCTGAAAAAATTAATTAATTAATTAATTAATAAGAAAAAAAATTCCCAGAACTTTGGGAGGCCGAGGTGGGTGGATCACCTGAGGTCGAGAGTTTGAGACCAGCCAGACCAACATGGAGAAACCCCATCTCTACTAAAAATACAAAATTAGCCAGACATAGTAGTACATGCCTGTAATCCCAGCTACTCAGGAGGCTGAGGCAGGACAATCTCTTGAACCTGGGAGGCAGAGGTTGCGGTGAGCCAAGATTGCTCCATTGCACTCCAGTCTGAGCAAAAAGAGCGAAACTCTGTCTCAAAAATAAATAAATTAATTAATTGATTAAATAAAATTCTACACGTGTTTATGATGCATTTGTATGACAACTATGCTTTCTAACATTTTGAGAATTACATTTTAACAATTATAAAGAATATATCAGTCACCACTGATATGGTTTGGCCATGTCCTCACCCAAATCTCATCTTGAATTGTAACTCCCACAAACAAACAAATCAATATTATTCCATAATTGCTTCCTCTGAAGATAATGACCCATACTCATCATTGGTACTCACTGATTAATCCAGAACAACTCAGAATAAGTAGAAAGCAGCATCTGACAGATACGGGATCTCATATAAGGGAATGCCATGTTTGTGCCCACCTCTTACTACATCCTGCTTGTAATTTTTTTTTTTTCTTAAAACAGAGTCTTACTCTGTCGCCCACGCTGGAGCGCAGTGGTGTGATCATGGCTCACTGCAGCCTTGAACTCCTGGGCACAAGCGATCTTCCTGCCCTAGCCTCCCAAGTAGCTGAGACTACAGGTGCATGCTGCCACACGTGGCTAATTTTAAAATTATTTGTAGAGATGGGGGTCTCACTTTTCTGCCCAGGGTGGTCTTGAACTCCTGACGTCAAGTGATCCTCCTACCTCAGCCTCCCAAACTGCTGAGGTTACAAGCATAAACCACAGTGCCCAACCTTGCTTGTAATTTTTAATCATTGGTTAGGTTTAGTGTTAGATTAGATGCATGATTCACAAATCTAATTTGACAAGTCAATTCCTCACGTCACCACAGTTTTCTTTAAAAAATTTTCCCCCAAATGAGAATTACTTGAAATTTTGAAAGTGAAAGAAATCTTTCTGAAATTAATTGAATATTTTAAAGTAAAATAAAACAGGTATTCATCCCTAAAATTCTGATTCATATTGTCAAACTGTCCTCCCTTTAGAGACATTTTCACTTTCAATCACACACACAGAGCATGAGTGTGCCGCCTTCACACCTGCCCAGACACCAATCTAGGCTCTGTATCATCCTTACCACCACAATCAGTGGAAAACAAAAGCACTCATTTCTGTAGCAATGGTAATTACATAGTCTGGGGAACAGAAATCAGTCAAGTCTCCCCAAACTAGGATGCCATTTGCTCAGAGGGGATTGGAAGAATGCCCCAACCGTCTATCAGCCATTTCTTTTTTATTTTTATTTTTATTTTTTTGAGATGGAGTTTCATTCTTGTTGCCCAGGCTGGAGTGCAATGGCATGATTTCGACTCACTGCAACCTCCACCTCCCGGGTTCAAGCGATTCTCCTGCCTCAGCCTCCCGAGTAGCGGGGATTACAGGCATGTGCCACCATGCCCAGCTAATTTTGTATTTTTAGTAGAGACGGGGTTTCTCCATGTTGGTCCAGCTGTTCTCGAACTCCTGACCTCAGGTGATCCACCCGCCTCAGCTTCCCAAAGTGCTGGGATTACAGGCGTGAGCCACCACGCCCAGCCTATCAGCCATTTCTCTACTTCTGCCGTCACAGTGATTTATCTGTAGACACCTGCTGACCACCCATCCCATTATGCCTGGCAACAACTTTGGAGAAACCAGACTGTCACCAAGAGTGGAAGCTTCAGCCTGGGCAACATGGGGTCCATGTCTAAAAAAATTTTAAAAATTAGCCCAGGCCCAGTGGCACATGTCTGTGGTCCCAGCTACTTAGGAGGCTGAGGTGGGAGGATGGCTTGGACCCGGGAGTTCAAGGCTGCAGTGGGCTGTGATTATGCCACTGCACTCCAGCCTGGGCAACAAGACCCTGTCTCCAAAAAAAAAAGGCTGGGAAATTGGGCTTGAAACAGTAGAAATCAGAGTAGCTCTACAGCCCTATTTTTATTGCAAACTTTATATTACTGTCCTCAGAATGTATTGCCCTGAGATGTTGGCAAAGATTCTCTCCTTGACCAAACTTTAGTCAGGCTCCTCTGAACCCACTTCTTAACTTGGCCTTGACCTTTGGACTTCCCTGTTTGTCTTTGCATCTCCCAGTTTTAGTAAAATTCCTGTCGTGGTGGTTTAGCCAGCATCCCCACCTGTGATCGCTGACAGTCCTCAAATACTTAATCAAAGTCGTCTTCCCCACCACCCCCCGGTGATGTCTGATCACCCTAGCCTGGCTTTAGCAAGAACCCTGTTAGGTCATTTTAGCAAGAATTACTCTATCCTGTTATTAATAGTAATTTTCCATCCACTAATCCTTCCCACCACAACCCTGCCCTCTGGCTATAAACCCCCATTTTTCCTTGTTGTATTTGAAAGTGATCCCAATCTCATTCCCCTACTGCAAAACCCCATTGCAGTGGTTTCTTGGACAAAGACTTTCGTACTCTTCTTCAACAAGTGTCAGAATATCTTCTCTGGGGAATTGCTTGAACCTGGGCAGCGGAGGTTCAAGTGAGCAAAGATCGTGCCACTGCACTCCAGCCTGGGCATCAGAGTGAAACTCTGTCTCAAAAAAAAAAAAGCAAAAGAAAAGAATATTATCTCCTGGGGTGGGTCACATGTCCACACATGACCAAGGAAGCTGCCAAAAAGGCTGTGTACTGTCCCTAGAGGGAAAGTGGGATGCAATGATGGAAAACAAAGTAGGGAGGTGAGAAACACCAACACATTTACAGTAAAAATGACATCCGTAGAATGATGGCTTGGGAGTGAATCCAACCAGGCTATCCCTACCCTCCTTTCCATGCTCTGATTTTAAGAGAAGTTGGGCTCATTGGTAATAAATCAACTTATTTAATCAATACTTCTCTCTACTATGAATTTGTAATTTAATTTTCCTAATGATGTGTCAGCAATTTTGAGTCATGTCTGATCTATGAGCACTCAGAAAGTACATCGAAAGCCAAATGGATGGTTAGGCTTTTTGACCCAGGCCTTGGATGAGTTTTATGAGTGTTAAGATGTCACGGAAGAATGTAGTTTTGCCTTTCCAGAATCCATCCTTCTTCTGCTAACAGCACCCTGATTTTCCCTTGCCCTGTCTCTAAGAATGAATATAAGATCCAGGCTTGGCCAACCAGAAATAATTCATGTTAGTACCAGGTTTGAAATTATTCATGAAATTATTGGGAAATATATATGTTGTTCTAGGTTTCCCAGCCTGGAACACGAAGACTGATGCTGATAATACTTTTTTACGTTGCCTAAGCACCAAGATCCAGCCGTGCCTGAAGCTTCATAAACATTTTGGTTAGGAGCCAGGCGTGGTGGCTTACGCCTGTAATCCCAGCACTTTGGGAGGCCGAGGTGAACAGATCACCTGAGGTCAGGAGTTCAAGACCAGCCTGGCCAACATAGTGAAACCCTGTCTCTACTAAAAATACAAAAATTAGCCAGGCATGGTGGCACATGCCTGTAATCCCAGCTACTTGGGAGGCTGAGGCATGAAAATTGCTTGAACCCAGGAGGCAGAGGTTGCAGTGAGCCGAAATTGCGCTACTGTGCTCCAGCCTGGGTGACACAGTGAGACTCTGTTTCAAAAAAAAAATTTTTTTTTTTTGGTTAGGTTAGTCAGTGCTATTTTATTTCATTTTATTTTATTTTATTTTATTTTATTTGAGATGGAGTCTTGCTTTTTCCCCCAGGCTGGAGTGCAGAGGCGTGATCTCAGCTCACTGCAACCTCCACCTCCCGGGTTCAAGCGATTCTCCTGCATCAGCCCCCCTAGTAGCTGGGATTACAGATGCATGCCACCACACCCAGCTAATTTTTGTATTCTTAGTAGAGATGGGGTTTCACCATGTTGGCCAGGCTGGCCTTGAACTCCTGACCTCGTGATCCACCTGCCTCGGGCTCCCAAAGTGTTGGGATTACAGACGTGAGCCACCGCGTCCGGCCAGTCAGTGCTATTTTTATGTAGGCCTTTTATATTTTTATGTATTTATTGAGATTGGGTCTTGGTCCTGTACCCAGGCTGGGGTGTAGTGGCTCAGTCACAGCTCACTGCAGCCCCTACCTCCCAGGCTCAAGCAATTCTCCCACCTCAGCCTCCCAAGTAGCTGGGACCACAGGCATGCACCACCATGCCCAGCTAATTTTTTTTTTCTTATTGTTTTTGAGGCAGACTCTCCCTCTGTCACCCAGACTGGAGTTCGATGGCTCGGTCTCAGCTCACTGCAACCTCCGCCTCCCAGGTTCAAGTGATTCTCCTGTCTCAGCCTCCCCAGTAGCTAGGAATACAGACATGCACCACTAAGCCTGGCTAATTTTTTGTATTTTTAGTAGAGATGGAGTTTCACCATGTTGGCCAAGCTGGTCTTGAACTCCCGACCTCAAGTGATCCATCTGCCTCAGCCTCCCAAAGTGCTGGGTTTACAGGCATGAGCCACTGTGCCTGGCAATTTGTTTTTCTTTTTGTGGAGATGGGATCTCACTATGTTGCCCAGGCTGGTCTCATACTTCTGGGCTCAAGTTATCCTCCTGCTTTGGCCTCCCAAAGAGCTGGGACCACAGGCATGAGCCACTGTGCCTGGCCTATGTGTTTTTTTTAATATTTGGATTTGTGTTACTTGCAACTTAGAAACATATGACTAATACAAAGATGTCCTACCATATCTAATCATGTAATGAGACCAATGACTTTTGGTAAGATAGTAAGCATGTTGTTGGTTTTTTACTTACTTAACCACATGCTATAACATAGAGACAGAGTAGGAGAAAAAAGAAAAGACAGCAAAATAATAAAGGCACATACATTCGTACTCCAGCCAACTCTTTTCCCTGTTTTGTCTCTCTCTACTTTCAGGCTTTTTTATAGATACCTAATATTATCAGGATGCTGAGTTATCTAAATCCATTTACAGCTTTGATCCATGAGAATAAATCACCTATTTTAAATAAACTAACAAAATTAAATATCTAAGTACCTAGGACCTGAATATAGTTCTGTCACTGAAGTGGTTTGTATTTTAAGAGGCCTCTTGAAAGAATGCAATGTTTAACCAAATGGAATAAATGAATAGTGGTAGAATTCCGGGCATTCCTCTGATAAAAACGTTTGTTTTGTTTTGTTTTTTTGAGCTAGAATCTCACTCTGTCACCCAGGCTGGAGTGCAGTGGTGCAATCTTGGCTCACTGCAACCTCCGCCCTGTGGAGTCAAGCAATTCTCCTGCCTCGGTCTCCCAAGTGGTTGGGATGTCAGGTGTGTGCCACCACACCTGGCTAATTTTATTTTATTTATTTATTTATTTTTGAGACGGAGTCTTGCTGTTGTCCGGGCTGGAGTACAGTGACACGATCTCAGCTCACCACAACTTCCACCTCTTGGGTTTAAGCGATTCTCCTGCCTCAGCCTCCCTAGTAGCTGGGACTACAGGTGCACACAACCATGTCCAGTCAATTTTTGTATTTTTAGTAGAGACGGTGTTTCACTATGTTGACCAGGCTGGTCTCAAACTCCTGACCTCGTGATCCGCCCACCTCGGCCTCCCAAAGTGCTGGGATGACAGGCGTGAGCCACCACGCCTGGCCTTTTTATATTTTTAGTAGAGACAGGGTTTTACCATGTTGGCCAGGCTGGTGTAGAACTCCTGGCCTCAAGTGATCCACACATCTAAAGTGCTGGGATTACAGGCGTGAGCCACCGCACCTGGCCTCTGATAAATATTTATTGAGCATCTGCCATGTATCTGACAAGATGATAGAAGGGTATACAAGTGCTGTCTTACCTCAAAAAAAAGTGCAGATAGGCCAGGCACGGTGGCTCACGTCTTTAATCCCAGGACTTTGGAAGGCTGAGGCAGGAGGATTCCTTGCAGAGACTTCATCACTATAAAAAAATTAAAAATTAAAAAATTAAAAAGAAATTTTTTAATGTGCAGGTAACTTCGGGGAATGGATAAGGAACTAGTAACACAGCAGAATAAGAGCATGCTGTGAAAACACCCTGGACTTCTATCCCCTGGGTGAAGGAGAAAGTCACCTAGGGAGGCTTCCTTTCAGCCCAGCCATTATTTCTACCCCAGCAACAGCGTCTCACACACCATGGTTGCTCTGTAAATATTTACCACACAATGTAAGAAGCCAGTAGTAGGTGACTGGGCTCTGTGGTTCATGCCCATAATGCCAGCACTTCGGGAGGCTGAGGCAGGTGGATCACCTGAGGTCAGGAGTTCGAGACCAGCCTGGCCAACATGGTGAAACCCCGTGTCTACGAAATCACCCCACTGCACTCCAGCTTGGGCAACAGAGCGAGACTCTGTCTGAAAAAAGAAAAGAAAAGAAAACCAGAAGTCAGTAGGTGGCCTGAGCTTTAAAAGACTATGGACCTGCCTATTTCAGTACTGCCCCTGCCATCTCTCCAAAGGACTCAAAGGGCACTCAATCAAACACTGAGGAAATCACTGTTTTCCCCCGCCTGAAACGGGCCTCCAGTCTGCTGGGTTATTTATTCTGCTGTGGTCTCTCCTCCAGTCATTAACATTCTATTTTCAGGCTAGTAGTCTTTCAATTCCCAGCAATTAGAGCGTTTTGCACAGGAAAAACAAACAGGGGATTGCTTTCTGGCCAAATTCAGGTGCTGGATATTACAGCATGCAGTTTTGAAGCCTTGAAGGGTAAAGGTTGGATGAGTTGGTTTGTACTCTGGTCCTGGTTGCAGCCACCCTTAGACCAATTCCAAAGAAAGCCAAGGCTGAGGTAGGAGGATCACTGAAGACCCAGGGTTCGAGACCAGCCTGGGCAACATAAAGAGATCCCATCTCTATAAAAAATTAAAAATTAGCCGGGTGAGGCAAGGTGTGGTGGCTCCCGCCTGTAATCCTAGCACTTTGGGAGGCCGAGGCAGGCAGATGACTTGAGGTCAAGGGTTTGAGACCAGCCTGGCCAACATGGTGAAACCTCGGCGCTACTAAAAATATAAAAATTAGCCTGGTGTTGTGGCAGGTGCCTGTAATCCCAGCTACTCAGGAGGCTGAGGTGGGAGAATCGCTTGAACCCAGTGAGCTAAGATCGCATCACTGGCCTCCAGCCTGGGAGACAGAATGAGACTTCATCTCAAAAAAAAAGAAACTGGGCCAGGCGCGGTGGCTCACGCCTGTAATCCCAGCACTTTGGGAGGCCGGGGTGGGCAGATCACCTGAGATCAGGAGTTTGAGACCAGCCTGACCAACAGGAAGAAACTCCATCTCTACTAAAAATACAAAATTAGCTGGGCATGGTGGCACATGCCTGTAATCCCGGCTACTCGGGAGGCTGAGGCAGGAGAATCGCTTGAACCCGGGAGGCAGGGTTGCAGTGAGCCGAGATCACGCCATTGCACTCCAGCCTGGGCAACAACAGTGAAACTCCATCTCAAAAAAAAAAAAAGAAACCGATACCCCAAAATGTGGCACTCTGACATGCTGAATAGACGCAGCAGCAGCTGCAAGGGCCCTCTGACTTCCTCCCACCCACTTCCTGTCTCTCATTTCTCTGCGTCTCCCAAAGTACAAGATGAAGTTGTTCTGTGAACTTCCTTTAGCTACCTCAAGTCCAGACCTGTCAGAGAAGACCCAATGACCTCTGGTCCCCTCCCTGAGCTTTAATTAACTGAACTCCTATCACAGGAAGAAAGACTGAAGTCTATGAAGTCTATCAACATTCCCGGACAGAATTTTGTCACAAACCATTGTCTGATCTGCAGGCCCAGTAGACTTTGTCCCAGGCTATTGTATGTTCTGCAAGCCCCTTGATAATGCATTTACTACCACTGTCCCCTAAAATCATCCACACGTCTCCATCTCCCTTTGCCCTAAGAAGTGTATATAACCACCTGTACCTCCCTGCATGGCAGGGTCATTGCTCTGTAATTCTCTCCTGTGCACATTAATAAATGTATATGCCTTTTCGCCTATTCATCTGCCTTTCATCAGTTGATTTTCAATGAACCTTCAGAGGGTGAAGAGGAAGTTTTCCCTGAGCCCTTGTAATTAAGAAGGTCCCAGTTTTTTATTTATCTTCCAATGCTGCTCATTACATCAAAGAGAAAGTTTGGTGGTATTCCATCTATAAGACTTCTCAAATCCTGGGTAATATCCCTTTGTAACATTAAGAATAGGACCAAGGTCTTCAGATAACCATATCTGGCAATTATTTGATAGCATTATTTTTATTTCCATGGCATTTGTTTGCAAAGTTGTCTTCCAATTACAGAGTAATTGCGAGTTTTCCATTTATCCAATGATAAATGAGATTTCTTTCCAAAAGAATTATCTAGGCTGGGGCAGTGGCTTTTGCCTGTAATCTCAACTACTCAAGAGGCTAAGGCGGGAAGATTGCTTGAGCCCAGGAATTTGAGACCAGCCTCGGTAACACAGTGAGATCCTGTCTCAAAAAAGGTTTCAGAATTATCTACGTAAATAAAAGGGAAAGTCCATTAAAAATGGTATTATGAAAGTAATTATGTAGATTGTAGGTAGATATGATAAAAATAAAAATCAAGGTGGTACTCAAATGGCTGGCATTTGGGAAACTTTTTTTTTTTTTGAGATGGAGGCTCACTCTGTTGCCCAAGTTGGAGTGCAGTGGCGCGATCTCAGCTCACTGCAACCTCTACCTCCCGGGTTCAAGCAATTCTCCTGCCTCAGCCTCCTGAATAACTGAGATTACAGGCGTGTGCCGCAATACCAAGCTAATTTTTGTATTTTTAGTAGAGACAGGGTTTTGCCATGTTGCCCAGGCTGGTCTTGAACTCCTGACCTCAGTGATCCGCTCTCCTTGGCCTCCCAAAGTGCTGGGATTACAGGTGTGAGCCACCGTACCCGGCCAGGAAACATTTTTCTATGCAAAGGTGAAAGCTGATGTATTGTCCAACATCTCTCATTCTCCCTTTCACCAATTGTTCCAGAACAATTGCAGGCCCTGGAGAGAAAGCAGGGCCTTCTAGAAAGAGAAATATAGCACTGACTAAAGATTCCAGGAAGAGGAAGATTTGCCCTCCTACTTCCCCCTCTTCTCCTGTCTAGTATGATCACAGCATCAAGGACTGTGAGGGATCTCAGATTTTGCCCTACTTGCATGTTAACAAATTAGCCTGCCCTACTGGGTAGACTATGGATGTTGGTAAAAAGACATGAGGCTCCTGGGTCAGAGATAAAAGACAGTTTATTACTCACAGCAATAGCAGTAGCCAGCACTTTTTGTGCCCATTCCCCAAGCCCCACTTTCCAAAGAGTAACACCAAAAGGGTCCAATGATTGCTGTACACATGCTAGGTTGCAATATAGGAGAGGAACCCTGAGCTTAGGGATCCTGAATCTTTTATAATAAGCAGTAAGCAAGCCTACACTTTGCTCTGGAGGAAGATACTGTCTCTGTTTTTCTCTTTTTTTTTTTTTTTGAGACGGAGTCTTGCTCTGTCACCCAGGCTGGAGTGCAGTGGCATGATCTTGGCTCACTGCAAGCTCCGCCTCCCGGGTTCACATCATTCTACTGTCTCGGCCTCCCGAGTAGTTGGGACTATAGGTGCCCACCACCATGCCCAGCTAATTTTTTGTATTTTTAGTAGAGACAGGGTTTCACTGTGTTAGCCAGGATAGTCTCGATCTCCTGACCTCATGATCCTCCCACCTCGGCCTCCCAAAGTGCTGGGATTACAGGCGTGAGCCACCGTGCCTGGCCCTGTCTCAGTTTTTCAAAGCTATTCATTACACAAACATCCTTGAAAAGTTCAGAGCTTGGCCAGATGCAGGGACTCACGCCTATAATCCCAGCAATCTGGGAGGCCAAAGTGGAAGAATTACTTGAGTCTAGGAGTTCAAGATCAGCCTGGGCAACATAGTGAGACCCCCCCATCTCTACAAAAAATGTATCAGTTACCCAGGTATGGTGGCACACGCCCGTAGTCCCAGCTACTCAGAAGGCTGAGTTGGGAGGATTGCTTGAGCCCAGGAGATTGATGCTGCAGTGAGCTGTGATCATACCACTGCACTCGGCCTGGGTGCCAGAGTGAGACCCTGTCTCAGAAAAGAAAAAGTTCAGAACTCTTCTGGAAAGGAAGTCAGTACTTTGCTTCATAAAAGAGGCCCGTGGAGAACTGTCTCCTAACAGACAGCAGCTTATACTGCACTGGAAGCTTGAACTGTAAGGCCAGCCCCATGTAGTTGCATTAAGTGGTTTATAGCTCAATAAGCATAGTTAACATTTACTGAAAACTTCCCAAGCCCTTCAAATGCATTTTCTCACTGTAATATCTTCTTGAGGTAGGTTTTAGTCCCATTTTATAGATAAAGAAACTAAGGCTGAGGTAAGTTGAATACATTGTCTCATATCACCCAGTTAGAAGTAGAAGGGCCAGACTTTGAACTCAGGCTGGTCTGACTTCAGATAACTGGTATCCCATTCTGTCCAAACACCTGCTACGCAAATAAAGTTAGATAGGGAGGAATACTTATACTTGCTTTTGGAGGGAGACTCCATCTCAAAAAACAAAATGTGTTTTCAAGTCTCAAAGAATGCAAAGCAGCAGCTCTTTTCTAGAGGACCCAGTTGCGCTCTGCAAATCAGACAAGGGAAGGTGACGAGAGTCCCTTCTCTGCCTTTTTCCGCGCTCTCAGTGAATGGATTCAAATCCAGCCTCTGTCACTCACTCACCTTGAGATCTAGACCCAGAAGCTCCCTCTCTCTGGCCTGGCTTCTTGGTCCTGGATGACCCACCTCAGTGTATCTGGCAGTCTTTCCTCTGCCCGCTCTGCTCCCCAAACCTACCTGTGACCGTGTCTTCTCTGCCTTGGGCCAGTTTTCACTGCTTTCATGTCATCTGGTTACCTAGGATAGATGTGGAGGAGACTTAGGACCCCTTGGAGCATGAAGAAAAGAAGCCTCCATCCCATTTCCTGGGAAAGCATCTGAACAATGAGACCTTTCAGGAGGCCAGATGTGGCCACTTACCAACACCTGAGCTTCATTATACTGAACGTGTCTCCTCCTTCTCTCCTCCTCGAGTTGCCTTAGAAAAGACTTCCTGTGACTGGCTCTGCAGGTGGAGACCCGAGAAACCTGGAGAGGGTTGGAGGTGGGAATGGGGGTGGGGAGAGCTCTACACTTCATTGTGTCTCGCAAAATTCCTGGCACATATGAGCGTGGCTGCTATGTAAACAAATCAGAAATGGAGATGATTATGTAGAGGTCTCTACAAAGTAGCCAGGAGGGCAGGAGAAGCTAGCCCCTAGTCACGCATCATGCACATGACCAGATGGGATTTCACCTGTTTGAACTGGGCCAAATCGCAAACGTCCTGGAGAAGCAGCTGCATTGGATTTGAGCTGCTCACACCGGGGCAGATCACGAAGCGCCCAAGGAGACAGCTGTGCCGAATTAAGCTGATCATGGCCTAGAGACTTTCTAAGCTGTCAACCAGCTATTATCAATCCTGCGCTGTGCTAAAATCTTCCACTTGTGTAAACTTGCAGTAAACCTTTACAAACCCCTGCCTACCTCACCTGGACCGAGCACAATTTAGCTACTTGCTAGATTTGTGTCTCCCGAATTGCAATTCATAAAAACGCTGATTAAAACATTTTCTGTTTTGTTTGTGGCTCCACGGTGTTAGTTTTATTTCTCATTAGTTGACAGTGCCTTTTTTGTTTTGTTTTGTTTTTTGTTTTTTGAGATAGAGTTTCACTCTTGTTGCCCAGGCTAGAGTGTAGTGGCACAATCTCGGTTCTCTGCAACCTCCACCTCCTGGGTTCAAGCAATTCTCCTGCCTCAGCCTTCGAAGTAGCTGGGATTACAGGTGCCCGCCACCACGCCTGGCTAATTTTGTATTTTTAGTAGAGACGGGGTTTTACCACGTTGGCCAGGCTGGTCTCAAACTCCTGACCTCAGGTGATCAGTCTGCCTCAGCCTCCCAAAGTGCTGGGATGACAGGCATGAGCCACCATGCCCAGCCTAACTTCCTTTAATCTACAACTAAGGTCTGAGTCCAGAAGACCTTCCTCTGGATCCTCAGTAAATTTACTTAATCTAAATGGGTCCAGGTCCTGGGGTAATTACCCTTTTCTTGCCTCTTGCTAAATCACAAAGGTTTGGGCAGTGCCCTCAGACCCCCAATAAACTTATTTATGGAGGCCTGGAGAGTTTCTTCAGACCCTCAGTAAAACTTGTTTAATCCTAAATGGGTCCTGTTAAGAATTCCTTTGTTGTATTTTTTATTTTTATTTATCTATTTATTTTTTTAAGACAGAGCCTCACTCTGTCACCCAAGCTGGAGTACAGTGGCATGATCTCAGCTCACTGCAACCTCCGCCTCCTGGGTCAAGCAATTCTCCTGCCTCAGCCTCCTGAGTAGCTGGGACTATAGGCACATGTCACCACACCCAGCTAATTTTTCTATTTTTAGTAGAGATAGGGTTTCACCACGTTGGCCAGGTTGTCCTCCATTATTTTGCCATGCTTTAAGGCCCAGGAAAGGCCCAGGCAAACTCTTTGGGCTTTTGCTACATTCCAGCCTTTGCATAAGGGCACTGGCTTTTAATACTTTACTTAACCACTCAGTGCTGAAACAGTCGTTATGGAGGCCTGAGTTAATGAGATATGTCCTGCCACAAACTGGGCTCACTGTAACCTCCACCTCCTGAGTTCAAGTGATTCTCCTGCCTCAGCCTCCCAAGTAGCTGAGATTATAGGCACCCACCACAATGCCTGGCTAATTTTTCATTTTTGTAGAGATGCCGTTTCACCATGTTGGCCAGGATGGTCTCAAACTGCTGACCTCAAGTGATCTGCTGAAAGGACACAAAGATAGATGTGTACCCGCCCCCCACCCGCTACACCCTTGTTCTGCTCTCTAATCTTTGCACATACCAGAGATTTCGTAAGTTCTGTGAGTACCTGGTTTTCTGCACGTACCAGAGATTTTGTTTTGCACATACCAGAGATTTTGTAAGTTCTGAGGCAAGGTCACAAGACGTGTTTAAGTAAGATAAACTCTTGCTGCCATAAACCTGCTCTCCCGCCTCAAAGTTTGAACCAAAATATCAGAAATGGCAGGAACCAATCATAGTTAGCCAAATCGCCTTGTTCAAACACTAGCCAATCATATATCTCATTTGTATAATAACTCTATGCCCACTTTTCTTAGACTATATAACATTGTTCGGAGCTGAGTGGGGGAGCTCTCCTGCCCGTCTCGTTTCACAAGCGAGGGAGAGTTCCAGGTTCGAACCTGTAATAAAGATCCTTGCTGCTTAGCTTTGACTCTGGACTCTGGTGGTCTTCTTCGGGGAATAAACGGTCTGGGCATAACACTGCCCTCCTCAGTCTCCCAAAGTTTTGAGATTACAGGTGTGAGCCACAGCACCCGACCTTCCCTCATTCTTTCGATTGTCATTTATTTCTTTTTCTTTTTCTTTTTCTTTTTTTTGAGACAGAGTTTCGCTCTTATAGCCTAGGCTGGAGTGCAGTGGCACAACCTCGGCTCCCTGCAACCTCTGCCTCCCGGGTTGAAGTGATTCTCCTGCCTCAGCCTCCTCAGTAGCTGGGATTACAGGCACCCGCCATCACGCCGGGCTAATTTTTGTATTTTTACTAGAGACGGGTTTTTGCCACGTTGGGCAAGCTGGTCTCAAACTCCTGACCTCAGGTGATCCGCCTGCCTTGGCCTCCCAAAGTGCTGACATTACAGGCGTGAGCCACTGTGCCCAGTCTATTGTCATTTATTTCTTTTGCCAATTTGTGGTTTTTATTACAAAGACCACTAACCTGAGGAAAGAGATGCTGGGGCTCAGTACCCTAAAATAAAGGCCCTACAAACAACCTCAGAAAAAAAGTCTCTCTCTGCCCTTCTTCTGCCCTCCTGTCTCTCTCCCCTCATTTTCCCCCATAGAAACGGGATTCCCAGTCAGGTGCGGTGGCTCACATCTGTAATCCCAGCACTTTGGGAGGCCGAGGTGTACGGATCACGAGGTCGGGAGATTGAGACTACCCTGGCCAACATGGTGAAAACTATGCTTCCGCTAAAATTTAAAAAAGAAAAAAAAAAAAAAGAAGAAGAAGGAAACTGGATTCTCTCTTCCCCAAGGCAGGTCACAGAAACCAGAACTCCTTCTTTCTTTTTTTTTTTTTTTTTTTTTTTTTTTTTTTTTTGAGACGGAGTCTCGCTCTGTCACCCAGGCTGGAGTGCAGTGGCCGGATCTCAGCTCACTGCAAGCTCCGCCTCCCAGGTTCACGCCATTCTCCTGCCTCAGCCTCCCGAGTAGCTGGGACTACAGGCGCCCGCCACCTCGCCCGGCTAGTTTTTTGTATTTCTTAATAGAGACGAGGTTTCACCGTGTTAGCCAGGATGGTCTCGATCTCCTGACCTCGTGATCCGCCCGTCTCGGCCCCCCAAAGTGCTGGGATTACAGGCTTGAGCCACCGCGCCCGGCCTCAGAACTCCTTCTTTCTAAAGCCAGCCATAAACCTACAGGTATTACTCTACCTCTCCCGACTCCACTTCCACGTAAGAACTGGCCATAAAGAAATTGTCTGACCTACCTTGCTAGATTGTAGGTCATCTGAAAATGGGCTATACAAACTGGGTCATTCTTGTCATACTCGACTAAATCAGAGTCAATGGGCCAGGGACAAAAAGCACTCAGGGCACCTAATATTTCTCTAGAAATGTTATTCTCTGCAAGTCCAGTGGCTGAAACTGCCTGTTGTAACTTGAAGCCCGTTTTATCTATAGCTGCTGAGCTAACTTGCTACAACTCTAGAACTCATTTTGCCCACAGGAGTCACCTACCAATTGGTGCTTGTCAGCTGCGTGTTGCTCTACTAATGCCAATGAACTTTCTTTCAGGACCACACATAACATTCCCCTTTGATTTTTTTTTTAAATCTTTTTAAAAATGGATTAATTGATTGATTGATTGAGACAGAGTCTCCTTTGTTGCCCAGGCTGGAGTGCAGTGATGTGATCTTGGCTCACTGCAACCTCTGTCTCCTGGATTCAGCCTCCCGAGTAGCTGGGATTATAGGCGTGCACCACCACGCCCAGCTAATTTTTGTATTTTTAGTAGAGCCAGGGTTTCACCATGTTGGTCAGGCTGGTCTCAAACTCCTGACCTCAAAAGATCCGCCTGCCTCAGCCTCCCAAAGTGCTGGGATTACAGGTGTGAGCCACCACACCGAGCCGCCTTTTCTCCTATTAATCTGCATTTTGTCAGTTGATTTTCAGTGAACCTTCAGAGGGTCAAATGGAAGTTTTTCCTCAACCCTACTTGTGAGGCCTCTGGGCCCAAGCTAAGCCATCATATCCCCTGTGACGTGCATGTACACATCCAGATGGCCGGTTCCTGCCTTAACTGATGACATTACCTTGTGAAATTCCTTCTCCTGGCTCATCCTGGCTCAAAAGCTCCCCTGCTGAGCACCTTGTGACCCCCGCCCCTGCCTGCCAGAGAACAACCCCCTTTGACTGTAATTGTCCTTTACCTACCCAAATCCTATAAAACACAACGCCTCCCCACCATCTGCCTTTGCTGACTCTCTCTTCGGACTCAGCCCACCTGCACCCAGGTGAAATAAACAGCCTTACTGCTCACACAAAGCCTGTTTGGTGGTCTCTTCACACGGACACGAGTGAAACTACCGAGTCCAGAATTTTAGCAACTGTTGTTTTTTTGTATTTCTCCTACATTGGATTTTCCAGAAACACAATGAATATTTATAATGGCATTAATAAGCTCACTTATCACCAAGTGCTGGCTTTGCAGACACAATCTGAACAATGCCACCTTTCGTGCTTTCTTTTTGCGTCTTTTGGCCAAGAATTACTGTCTAAGGTTTTGCACAAGAAAGGAAATCTGCCATCTATTTGGCGTAATGGCCTTATTTGTGTATTCAAAAAGACACGATCCAGAGTGGGAGGTTTCATCAAAGTGGCTTCAACCCTCCAACGCATTGTTCTTGCACTATATGTCTGTGGTGCTTTGGGGTAGAAATTAATCAAATTTTTGGCAGAGATTTGTAGGATATTAATGTTGGTTGGGGATTTGATCCATTGTTTTCTTGAAGTGGAAAGAAAAGATCCCAGGAACACTGACCCAGCTAAGGGTAAGTGAATGTGATGGTAATTTACATGGAAAGGATTAACTAATTCTTTCTGAAGGATGAAACTGATCACCTTTGAGAGGTAATGAGCCTGAGGGTCTGTTCCCACCCTTCCTCAGTGGCTGGGCTGAAACTACTGCCCAGGACTCCTGGTTCTCAGGTAAACCTTAGGAATCTCAAGTGTAGGGGTTCTCTATCTTTGCCTGAAGGGTTCAAACTTTGAGACTGGGCATGGTGGCTCACCTATCATTCCAGCACTTTGGGAAGCCAAGGTGGGCAGATCACTTGAGACCAGGAGTTTGAGACCAGGCTGGGCAATATGACGAAATCCTATCTCTACAAAAAATACAAAAATTAGCTGGACATGGTGGCGTGCACCTGTGGTCCCATCTACTCAGGAGGCTGAGGTGGGAGGATTGCTTGGTCCTGGGAGATGGAAGTTGCAGTGAGCCAAGATCCTGCTACTGCCCTCCAGCCTAGGCAACAGAGTGAGACTCTGTCTCAAAAAAAAAAAAAAAAAAAAAAAAAATTCAACCTCTAGAAGTAGTGTACAGAATCTCATCCCTATCCAGATGGCATCGACTATGTGGGAGTTTGACATTATGTTTAGGGGCTGAAGTTTTTTTATTCCAATAGATCATGTATGAGCTAACGGATATTATCCATTCAAATAAAACCTTCGCTTTCTGAAAGTTCCCTGAAAATCAACTGACAAAAAGTAAATTATAGAAGAAAAGGTATACACATTTATTAGTGTGTGCTGGGGAAGATCGCAGAGTGATGGCCTGGTATCCCAAAGGGATACAGATGCTTCTATATCCAACTTCTTAGGGGAAAGGATCATGGGGAAGTGTGAATGATTTTAGGAGGGTAGCAAAGGATTTTTATTATTATTATTATTTTCAGATGGAGTTTTGCTCGTCACCCAGGCTGGAGTGCAGTGGCGCGATCTCTGCTCACTGCAACCTCTGCCTCCTGGGTTCAGGAGATTCTCCTGCCTAAGCCTCCTGAGTAGCTGAGATTACAGGTGCCCGCCACCACGCCCAGATAATTTTTGTATTTTTGGTAGAGATGGGGTTACACCGTGTTGGGCAGGCTAGTCTCCAACTCCTGACCTCAGGTGATCCACCCACCTCGGCCTCCCAAAGTGCTGGGATTACAGACGTGAGCCACAGTGTCCAGCCGCAAGGATTTTTAGGGGAATTCAGTGGGCTTTGAGAACACACAATGGCTTGGAATAAAGTCTGTTGGGTCTGCAGAGCAGAAGATGGTTTGTGACAAGTCTGTTCAGGTGTGTTGGCAGACTTCAGTCAGTCTTCCTGTGATGTGAGTTCAGCTCATGAAAACTCAGAGACTGGGGTCATTGTTTTCTTCTTTTGCAGGTTCGGGCTTTAGGTAGATAAGGTAAATTCAGAGGACAACTTCATCCTGTGTTTTGGGAGACACGGAGGATTGAGTGATGAGAAGTGGGTGGGCTGAGGCTGGAGAGACCTTGGGTCTTCCTCAGTTCGGTCCGTCAAAGTGCCCTATTTTGGGGTATCGGTTTCTGACTCCCAACAATAGCGAAGAAATTGGGCTTGAAGTGGACTGGAAAGTTAGTAAAATTTCTTTAACTGTAGCAGGAGGAGTCGTAGACAGAAATCCCTCAGACACTGGATCGTGGAAGGAAAGAGCTTTATTCATCTGGGAGCATCAGCAGACTCAAGTCCTAGAAACTGAGCTCCCTGAATAAGTAATTCCTGTCCCTTTTAAGGGCTCACAACTCTAAAGGGGCTGCATGAAGGAGGGGTCATGATCGATTGGACAAGCGAGGGGTACGTGACTAAGGGCTGCATGCACCAGTAACTACAACGAAACAGAACAGAATGGAAAGTTTCACAATGCTTGCTCATACAATGTCTAGAATCTATAGATAACACAAGCGGTGAGGTCAGGGATTGAATTTTAACTACTAGGCCCGAAATGTGGCAGCAGACTGTCTGACTATGAATTTCACTTCTGCTTATTCTTTTAACTTCTACCTTTTCAGCAAACAAGAAATTAAGTATAAGACAACATGAGGAGTGATCTCCTCTCTCATGACCACCTCCACTAGTTCAGAGAAAGGGGCCCACAGTGACTGGGTAACCAAGATATTGTTTCCTCAGACATTTACATTTCAAAGGGGATAAATCCAAGAGCTTTGAAAAAATGTTTCTGGGTTGCAAAGCTGGCAAGAGGCTTACTTGCCTCTGAAAAGATTTACAGAGACACCACAAGAATAAAATAAGAATTTATGACCACTCGGTTTCTTTCAGGAATACTCTAAGAGGAGGAGGATATGGTCTCTTTTCTTTTGTGGTAACAGGGGAAATTCTCTTTTTGTTTTTTGTTTTTTGTTTTCTTCAATTGGTGATATGCAATTGGCCCAAAACTTTTAGAGTGATTAGAACAGAAAAAGTTACATCTATCATTGATTTATTTTTTTAGTCTATTTTTTTCAAAATGCCATTATAAGGGTAACACAATTTTATTTTGAGGAAACTGGGGAAGTAAAGAAAATCATACGGAAACTCAAGGCTACCTTTTGAAGTTCATTCTAAAAGGATGAACTCAATCTGCTTGGTAATTATGTAAATGTGCTTTATAATTGATAATTAACTATTTTGTGTTTTGCATCATCAAAGCCAGCTCGGTATAATTGAATAAAAGGTACATCAAATGAAATCTCATATCTAGACTAATTTCAAGAGAACCAAAGGAAATTATTACAATTATCATGAACTTTTTAATCACCAGAACAGCATAAAACCTTTGTTTATGTAGCAAAGTACCAATGAGTGGAAGGTACAAGATAGAAGCTGTCACAAAAGAAAGGGCAGCCTAAGAATGAGAAGTTAGAGCTTCTCTTTTCTATTCCTCTTTCCAGAGGTTGAGTTCTGCATGCCCCCATCCCCACAATTCCACTTGACATCGCCACTGCCTTCCTCTAACCTATCTATGATTCTTTCTTACATTGCTGGTGGAATGACCATTCCGTCTGACATATCAGATTATTCACTATTTCTTCCGTCTCTGTTACTCGTGTGTTGAACAAGTTTACTGAGCACCTATGTGCCAGCCACTAGCCAAAGTGCTGGGGCAAGGCCAGGCACAGTGGCTCACACCTATAATTCCAGCACTTTGGAAAGGCGAGGCATGGCCAATTGCTTGAGACCAGGAGTTCACAACCAGTCTGGGCAACATGGCGAAACTGTCTCTCCAAAACAAACAAACCAGGAAACAAACAAAAAAAATTAGCCAGGGGTGGTGGCACACACCTGTGGTCCCAGCTACTTGGGAGGCTGGGGTGGGAGGATCACATGAGACTGGGAACTTGAGGCTGCAGTGAGCTGAGATCGCACCACTGCACTCCAGCTTGGGTGACAGAGAAAGACCCTATCTCAAAAACATAACAAAACAAATAACCATAGATATGATAGGAGAGAGCACTGGTAACAGTACTCTCCTCTTCATTCTCTTCCTCCTGGCCTATCTCCTTCTTCCTCATTTCCCTAGTTTCACTACTTGGGGCTCTAATAGGAAGACCTTTCTGGATGTATTGCATCTTTGTACCTCCAGGGCCCAGCACAATGGCTGTATTTTGGTACATGCTTCTTCAGCATGTACAAAATGAATGAATTCTCTATTGAAATTATTGGCCATGTGCAGTGGCTCACGACTGTAATCCCAGCACTTTGGGATGCTGAGGCAGGCAGATCACCTGAGGTCAGGAGTTCAAGAACAGCCTGGCCAACATGATGAAACCCTGTCTCTACTAAAAATACAAAAAAAATAGCTGGGCATGGTGGCAGGCAACTGTAATCCCAGCCATTCTGGAGACTGAGGCAGGAGAATCGCTTGTACCTGGGAGGTGGAGGTTGCAGTGAGCCAAGACCGTACCATTGCACTCCAGCCTGGGCAATAAGCACGAAACTCCGTCTCAAAAAAAAGAAAGAAAGAAATTATTTACTCAGACTCTGGGTGCTAGAGCTATTATAGAAGGAATTAAAACACTACTTGGAATCTTTCCATTTTTATCTACATTGTTTTTTCTGCTTATTAAAATATGAGTAAATATCATAATAAAAATCATTACAGAAATAAATAAATAGAAAGTGCAACTCCTCCACATTTCTAAATTCAAGAGATAACTGCGATTTACAATTTGATATGTGCTTCTCTAATTTGTTTCTCTTTTTATGTAGCTCTATCTTTCTATATACACACCTACATAGGTATATTTATATCCTATACGTAATTTTAAAACCCAAACAGGATCATAGTAGTCAAATGAATCTTCAACTGCTTTTTTTTTCTTTTTTCTATTTTATGATATATCTTAGCTTGGATTGTGCTGAATTTCTTCTAAATATCTTTCCAACTGTAAATTATATGCTTTTGTATCAAGGCCAGAAGCTCACTTATTTTTATTAACTAGTTCTCATTATTACAAAAGAAATACAAGGCTGGGCACACCCACTGACTCCTGTAATCCCAGCACTTTGGGGGGCCCAGGTAGGTTGATCACTAGAGGCCAGAAGCTTGAGACCAGCCTGGCAAACATGGCAAAACCTCATCTCTACTAAAAAAACACAAAAATTAGCCAGGCATGGTGGTGCACGCCTTTAGTCCCAGCTACTCAGGAGACTGAGGCATGAGAATCACTTGCACCCAGGAGGTGGAGGTTGCAGCAGGCCAAGATGGTGCCACTGCACTCCAGCCTGGGCTATAGAGCGAGACTCTATCTCAAAAAGATAAACAAAAAAGCAAAAATTATTTTTACAGAAGCTTCTGCATAATCAATAAAATCATCAGGTCTGGAAATTATCAAGTACTTGGTTACCTAACCATAGCGCAAACTGCTTGCCATTCCCTAAACCTGGATTTTTTTTTTTTGAGACAGAGTCTTCCTATGTAACCCAGGCTGGAGTGCAGTGGTGCAATCTCAGATCCCTGCAAACTCCGCCTCCTGGGTTCAAGCGATTCTCCTGCCTCAGCCTCTCGAGTAGCTGGGATTACAGGCACACACCACCACACCTGGCTAATTTTTATATTTTTAGTAGAGATGGGGTTTTGCCATGTAGGCCAGGCTGGTCTCAAACTCCTGAACTCAGGTGATCCACCCACCTCGGCCTCCCAAAGTGCTATTCTCCCAAAGTACCAGCTATTCTTTTCGATAATCAGAAACCAACCGGTATCTTATTAGAGACGACTTCCCAGAATGAAAACTACATTACCCACCCTCCTTTGTAATAAAGTGTGTCCAGGTGACCACATTTTGTCCAATGGGCTATGAGAAGAGCCATGGACAACTTCCCAGTTCAGTGAAGCCTTACAGTATGGTGTGTTCCTTCCTTGTGTCTTTTTCCCCTGTGTAAAGGTTGGAATGTGGACCTTGGACCATGAGAACCAGCACAGCACCTTACAGATGAAGACACAATGAGATGAAAGGATCGTGGGCTCCTGACAGCTTTGCAAAGTAGGACTTCCAAAAGTAGTTGGACTTCTTTAGGAGAGAGAAATATACTTGCATCTTTGCTCTTGTAAGCCACTGCTATTTGGAGTCTGTGCTATGCACAGGTGAATGCCTGCCTTTACTGTGAGCATTATTATTACTGCCTTTACTGAGAAATGAAATGATTTTTGTCTGAGGAATGTAAGCCCCTTTATTTATTTATTTTATTTTTTAAAATTTGAGATAGAGTCTCACTCTGTCACCTAGACTGGAGTACAGTGGTACGATCTCAGCTCACTGCAACCTCTGCCTCCCAGGTTCGGAATATGCTCCTGCCTCAGCCTCCCAAGTAACTGGAATTATAGGTGCACACCACCACATCCAGCTAATTTTTGTATTTAGTAGAGACAAGTTTTCACCATGTTGGCCAGGCTGGTCTCGAACTCCCGAACTCAAGTGATCCACCTGCCTTGGCCTCCCAAAGTGCTGAGATTACAGTGTGAGCCACCGCGCCCAGCCGTTTTTTTTTTTTTTTGAGATGAAGTCTTGCTCTGTCACCCAGGCTGCCAGGCTGGAGTGTAGTGGCGCAGTCTCGGCTCACTGCAACCTCTGCCCGATTCATGTGATTCTCCTGCCTCAGCCTCCTGAATAGCTGGGACTACAGGCGTGAGCCACCTTGCCCTGGTTTCGAGCACTGGGTCTAAACACTTCTTAGCTCTGTGATCAGGAGCATGTAACTTTATTTTAAAAAAATAATAATAATTAATTAAATTTAATTTTGTGATTGTTGTTGTTGTTGTTTGCCCTCTCAACGCAGCTTTTCCCAACTACTGGGAGAACCAGGAAGGCCAAGGAGCCTGTCACTTAACCACTCGGAGCCTTACTTGTCTCATCCATGAAATGGGAATAACAATAAAACCCATCTCAGAGTGTAACCGGGACAACCAACATTTCTTCACAAGATTGTTGCCAGAAAGAGATCCCAATCCAGACCCCAAGAGAGGGGTCTTTGACTTTGCCCAAGAAATAATTTGGGGCCCAGTGCGGTGTGAGACTAGCCTGACTGACATGGTGAAACCCCATCTCTACTAAAAATACCAAAATTAGCCAGTCGTAGTGGCGCATGCCTGTAATCCCAGCTACTCTGGAGGCTGAGGCAGGAGAATCGCTTGGACCTCAGAGGCAAAGGTTGCGGGGAGCCGAGATCGGGCCATTGCAACTCTCTCCCTTATAAATGATTATTATGGAGTTCTATTTAACAAAGAAATTATTATTCTCTTTTTATTAATTCATTCTTTTATTTTATTTATTTATTTATTTTAAGAGTCAGGGTCTCCCTCTGTCACCCTGGAGGCTGGAGTAAGTGGTGCAATTATAGCTCACTGTGGCCTTGACCACCCAGGCTCAAGCAATCTTCCCACCTCAGCCTCCCAAAGCACTGGGATTACAGGCATGAGCTACTGTGCTTAGCCCAAAAACAAATTGTTATTATTCCTTGTTCTTTCTCTTCTTCAGAGAATTAGAACCACCACTTCCTTCCATATGAATTCATCATCTTCATACAAGATGAGTCAACCATAATATTATACTGTTTGGCCACAGAGATTGGTCAAAAGATGGACACATGGCCCGTTCTAAACCAATCAGAGTCCTTTTTTAGAACTTTATGATTTGGGGTCGGGCGTGGTGGCTCACACCTGTAATCCCAGCACTTTGCGGGGCCAAGGCAAGCGGATCACCTGAGGTCGGGATTTTGAGACCAGCCTGACAAACATGGAGAAACCCCATCTCTACTAAAAATACAAAATTAGCCAGGCGTGATAGCGCATGCCTGTAATCCCAGCTACTTGGGAGGCTGAGGCAGGAGAATTGCTTGAACCCGGGAGGCGGAGGTTGCGGTGAGCCAAGATCGTGCCATTGCACTCTAGCCTGGACAACAAGAGCAAAACTCCAGCTCAAAAAAAAAAAAAAAAAACTGATTTGGAATGGGCGGTGGGGGAGAAAGACAATAAGAATCACTGCATAAATGTATGCAAGTTGAGTTGTGCACTGAGTAACTTGCATAGCCATACACGGTAGCCTATGAAACGTAGGACCTGGAAGTTACTGGTGGTAGGATGGAGGGCACGTCCCAGTTTCCCAGAGATAGCTAGCTAATCTGTATCCAAATAGAGTAAAATTGATAAATATAGGGAGAAGAAGACATCTGACATAGGAAATGAGAACCCTGGCTGTTAACATTAAAACCCCAGACATCCTAGCTGGGAATGGGTTTGGATCCACTATTGTGACTTGGAGGATATTTTGGCCCCTAGTGTATCCCTCTCTATCTCTCTTCAGTCCCTCATTTCAACATAGTCTCATTTCTTTCTTTTTTTTTTTTTTTTTTTTTGAGACGGAGTCTCCTCTGTCGCTCAGGCTGGAGTGCAATGATACCATCTCGGCTCACTGCAAACTCCGTCTCCTGGGTTCAAGCAATTTTCCTATCTCAGCCTCCCAAGTAGCTGGGACTATGGGCATGTGCCACCATGCCCAGCTAATTTTTGTATTTTTAGTAGAGATGGGTTTCACGATGTTGGTCAGGTTGGTCTTGAACTCCTTACCTCAGGTGATCTGCCCGCCTTGGCCTCCCAAAGTGCTGGGATTACAGTGTGAGCCACTGCACCTGGCTAACATAGTCCCATTTCCATCCTCTCTGGCTTCTACTTGACCTCCACATCTCTTTCTCTCTCTTCCCTCTCTCTGTCTTTCCTTCTCTCCACTCTCCTCTCCCTACTCCTTCCCCATTTTTCCCTATTTCTGTCTCTCCCAGTCTTTCCACCTAACAAAACACCTTATAATTTTCTCATCAAGTAAGAAATAAATGCAAACTATCATTCTTTGATTCAAATAATAATGACTACTACAGCTATAAATTATCAATACAAGTTAACACCAAAACAACTAAATATCGCAGAGTCAAATTTGCTTCTAGCTAAAAATCGACAAAACATTCTAATTTTCTTCACTACATGTGTATCTTTGATAATTTATCCCAGGAAAATAGGACTTAGCCGAAATAACTGTCTCACAATGAAATCAATTGTAAATTATACTTAGTATATGCAATATGGGGAAAATGTTGATTAAATAAAAGCAATTGATTCCATGCCACCAATTTCAGTAAATTAAAATTTTTAAAAGTTTGGGGAAAATTAGAAAAGTTTAATAGACCCACATAGATAATTGATCACAAAATTAAACTGGCTTAGTAGAGTTTACTTTGGATAATGTTTTCTCATTGATAATTCAGCCATGTTTTAATTTATTTATTTTTTGAGATGGAGTTTCACTCTTTTTTTTTTTTTTTTTGAGACTGAGTCTCCCTCTGTTGCACAGGCTGGAGTGCAGTGGCGCAATCTCAGCTCACGGCAAGCTCTACCTCCCAGGTACACGCCATTCTCCTGCCTCAGCCTCCCAAGTAGCTGGGACTACAGGATGGTCTTGATCTCCTGACCTCGGGATCTGCCTGCCTCAGCCTCCCAAAGTACTGGGATTACAGACGTGAGCCACCATGCCTGGCTGGAGTTTCGATCTTGTTGCCCAGGCTGGAGGGCAATGGCACGATCTCAGCTCACCGCAACCTCCACCTCCTGGGTTCAAGCGATTCTCCTGCCTCAGCCACCCGAGTCTCTGGAATTACAGGCATGTGCCACGACGCCCGGCTAATTTTTGTATTTTTAGTAGAGTTGGGGTTTCACCATGTTGGCCAGGCTCATCATGAACTTCTGACCTGAGGTGATCTGCCCACCTCAGCCTCCCAAAGTGCTGGGA